>NC_139218.1:150626445-151226445 GCF_055691185.1 Crinia signifera | reverse complement strand
TGCATGTAGTCAACAAGGTGCATGTGAGCACTCAAAAAGTTGGTGTGGCCCAGCCAGCATCACCTCTGGGGGCAGGGTAACCCTGTCAGCATCACAAATGGCGGCATGCTTGGCCGTTGACCTCACTATCGTATCGTACTCATAGGCAGTGGCGTAGCTACATATGTGACAGACCCCGCAGCGGCTTGGCGGAGCATTGCCAGCGGGGTCTGTGGTAGGCGCCTCTGGCTGAACTGACAGGTGACCCAGGCAGCAGTATGCTACATATGCACCGGGTGGGGACCCATTCATTCAATATGCACTGCACTGGGTCCCCGCTCATTAGATATGCACGGAGCGGGACCAACTCACTGACTCATTGCTGCCTGTCAGCTCAGCCAGCGGTGCCCGTAGTCCATCGCCTCGCCCCTTCTTGGGGGGGCTAGCCAGAATTATTTTGTGCAGGGGGGTGAAAAATTTCTAGCTATGCCACTACTCATAGGAGTGTGCCCAGCAGCTGCAGAGGGGCTGGGCTTTACCAAAGCCCTCCATTTCATGTGAGTATACGCCTCTATACATGTGGCAACCCAGGTTTCCTACTAGTATTGTTTCAGTGTGTAGATTTGTTTTCAGAGACTGATTGGGTAATCAGACAAACATGCAACAGGTGTATAAAAGTAACACATTTATTTGGTAAAAATAGGTGAAATGGGTATGCTGTAGGTCACCAGGTGACCTACAGCATACCCATTTCACCAACTGGCACCCTGTCCACCAAGGATAATCTGTGACCGGACCAGCTCCCACACCACTCCAACGGCCAACTTTATTGGGACTACCTACAGCCAGCACAAATACGGCAGGAGAGCGCAGCCTCCCCACAAACAGAGCCCCAGGCTTGGAGAAAACACTTTTTGCCTCAATTACTGAGATACAATAAGGAAGCGTAATAGGAACGGACACAGGACAGGACAACTACACTTAACAGTGGATGACTATACAAATCTTTTAAAAATGGTTTCTACACAATAACAGCAGTACCCTTTTAACCTTTAAGCAATTGAATATTGCCTTTTAATACCAAGTATTTTTACCAAATAAACTTGTTACTTTTATACACCTGTTGCATGTTTGTCAGCTTAGCGCAGTTTGAACCCCCTTTTTTCTTGGTACTGTATTGCTGTCTGGGCTTGACACCCAGACATTCTCTTACTGCTGCTTCAGCAACACAGCTCCTCCCTGGGCCGCCCCCCTGGGACACCTAGTGCCCCACAACTTCCTTTTACTGATTGGGTAATCCCTGAAGAAACCAGGTAAGAATAGGAGCTCCATTATATACCTTCTGGGGTATTTTTAAGTTACCTGTCTATCTACTAAGGGCTCCTTCACATTGTATTATTTTTAGAAGAAATTTAATTATAATTTGTAAAATTTTGTGAAAACTAAAATGGTTTGTATTTCATATAAAAAAAATTAACTGTATTGCATCTTGTACTTTATTCTCAGAAAGCCAAGACTTGCCTTGCTTCCGCTGCAGTTGCAGAGAAACTTATTCAGCATCCTGAATTTGGTGTTTCCTTTGTTGCCAGCACCATGTATCCAGCTTTTGGCAGAGGCCATCAGTGTAAAGGATTGCTTCTCAGATGCTTGGTTACTTCACCTTACACAACAGCTTCTGAGAAACTGTGGCATTGGGACCCCTCTTCTGAACCCTCACGTGGCAGAGAGATTGCAAATACTATGCGCAGACCTAAACCCGGTTGCCACTGAGAAATTTAAGTTAGGCTGGTATAAAGAGCCTGTTCCCAAAGCCGTCAGTGAGAGGGAAGCCGCTCTAGAAGATGTCAGTAACCCAAATGTAAAAGTCTGTACTAATGAACTGAGCACAATTTCCCAATCTCAGTCACAGGAAGCCGAAATGACACAAATAACCACCACAGAGGAGATTTTGCCAGCACCCGTCAAGGTACATTTGATCAGAATATTGATCACCTGAATGAAATGTATCTAACATTCACTCTGACTTTTCATCTAGAAGTGAAACTTTACTCAGCCTGTCACCTGTATGATACAGCAAACATATCTGCATAGAAACCACACTACTATATGTGTGATTTATTTATTTTTTTACTTGTCTGCATGAAGTATATTCAGAAAGCCATGTGCTACTGCCATAACCATGTGCATTACACTTCCGAGCTTTCCTGTGGGGATTGGTTTGAAATCGCGGCAGCATGGAATCCTGACCACCGAAATCCCGACAAGGGGGAAACGTGGATCGCCCCCCCTTGCGGGCCCGGTGCCTCACTTCGCTCTGCACACTAATTGATTCTTTCTCTATGGGTGTCGTGGACACCCACAGAGGGACAAAGTGCCAGGATTCTGACCGCCGGGATTTCAACTGCATCCCTTCCTGTGGTATCCACAAGCTTTCAGCACATTCTGTGGTTTTCAATTAGTTCAGTTTTTATTGTAAAACTGGAAATTATTCTGTGCTTTTTTACTGTTTTTATTTTTTTTAGGGGGGGGGGGGGGGGGGGGAGTCGTGAATCGACGGCTAGTTTGGCAATCCAGGTGTTTTTGCCATTACCAAAATTTTTCACCTAGGCAAAAAAAAATGGTCACACCAATTGAATAGGGCAAATGCCCATGCACCTTTTTAAAAGGTGCAAATAAAATCACTAGTTGAATGCCCCCCAAAGATGGGATGTTGCTATGGGCAACCAATTAGAATCTACTTATTTATTTAGCATCTTCTAGAATATAATATATTCTTACTTATTGGTTGCCCATGGCAGCATTCCATCTTCAAAAGAACTCCCATCTTTGTAAATAAACTACTGAATGTCCATTCTCATTGTGTTCTTTTAACCCCTTGAGTGGTGGGTTTTGCTGGGGCTGGACAAACCCACCACAGAACATAGGGCCCTCCCCTGCCCAGCCACCATTCACAGCAGTGACCACAGGCGGCAGGCTTGGGGATGTTCACAGCAGCTTGGGAGTACTTGGGCGCCTGAACTCCTGAGTGCTCCCGTGTCCCCCGAGCCGCCCGAACATCCCTGAGCCTGCCGCTCAGTGGTATGCCCGGAAATTTTCCAGGACAGCCCGCTGCGGCCAATAGGTTAATATCAACAGAATTCTTATGCTTATGCTTCCTCTCACTATGTTGTTTCTGAATGATCATACGGTTCACAGATGATATGCTCTCACTAACAGCATTCTATCTAATTATCCAAATGATCTTTTCAAAAGTTTCTGTGAGATGTAGGTTTTGTCTTTTACTTCTCCCATTACATTTTTTGTTTCAACTTTTCTTTCAGGCTCACATCTCTATGCTAAAACAACGCCTTAATCTAGACACGGACTCTGAGGTGAAAATGGAGGAATTCATTTTTTGATGAGTCTGTTGTCTATCCATAGGGTTACATTTGTTCTTTTTTTGTGTTCTAGTCACCTGACCATGGATTTGTGTTACAACTACAAACAATCTGTGACTTGTGTAACCCCTTGCAGGTGTGTAATATTCAAGTTTCCCATGCTTCCCATGATCGTACTGTGGGTAGACCAAACATAAATAGGAGGATATGTAATAACATACCGTTTCCCTTGGCAACCTCTCTTAATAATTCCTGTATGCACATATGGCATTATATTTAATTGTATTTTCATACTTGTGCAGCATGGAGAGTGTAATGGTTAGCATTACTGCCTCACAACACTAAGGTCATGGATTTGATTCCCACCATGGTCCTAACTGTGCAGAGTTTGTATATGTTCCACATTCTTGCTGGGATTTCCTCCAGGTACACTGGTTTCCTCCCACAATCCAAAATACAGATGAAGCCATGCTGCCAGAGTCCAACAGAATGGGGCCCCATTTTGTCAGAAGCCCCTGCAGCCGTCTTCCGTCTTGCCCGCTCTCCCCCACACCCTGCCTGCTCCCTGCCTGTCTCCCTTAAGTGGAGATGGGCAGGGAAGCATCCTGTCCTCATCGTCTTGCTGATGGGAATGCGCGAGCAAGTGAGATGCTCAAGCGTCCCCATCAGCCCGCCAGCCTGCGCCAGCACATGAAATCTGGCGATCGGGCAGGATGGCTGACAGCAGGTCCATCTGTATACTGGTAGGTTAATTGGCTCCCAATAACATAAACCCTAGAATGAATGTGTGTGCGTGTATATGTTGTAGGGAATATACTGTAGATTAGATTATAAACTCCATTGGGCAGGAAATGATGTGTACATTCAACTATTCTCTGTAAAGCGCTGTGGAATATGTGTGCGCTATATAAATAACTGCTAATAAATAAATCAGCATTGTAGTACCATTTATAATCTGCATAACTATAGGATTATACAGAGCAGCTGGCGCACTTTTCCACTTTTTATCACCACTTCATATATTTACCCTGAATGAGCTATAAGGTACATTCATCTTTTGTTATGCACTGCTTGTGTCGGCTGCTTCATCCTGTTCCTCTTTTGCAGCTCCAAACTGTCTTCACCACTGTTGGTGTCTCGCAGATTTCTCTGAAGTGCCTTTTTCAGCTCTGTATTCACTTGGACGCCATTTCACCGGACCTCAGTTATGCTCATGCCAAATCTTTGGCCAGCGCTCTCTTCATTGATCGGGTAAATGGCAATATAGCACATCAAGGGATTATCAATTTCTATTTCTTATTTGCATACTGACCTGCAATGACCAGGTATGTAATTAGAATCTTTGTTGATGGGATGTCTGCAGTCAGAATGCCGACTCTGGAATCCCAAATTTATGTATGCAGGGGAGGGTTAGCTGCGAGAAGGGTGAGGTTATGGTTTGTATGCAATATATTGATTTAGGTAACTACATTGATCCCTGCTATACTTCTATACTGGCCTGCCTGCTCCTGCAGTTTATCAAATATATTGATTTGGGTAATTAAAGACAGTGCTAATATATTTTTTCTAGATTTTAGTTGTCTTTACAAAGTTTAAATATAATTTAACCTTCAAGTGCTGGCACTCTGCTATTTGAATGTTTGTTTATATTGGAGTTTTATTGCCTGCCTTGTAATTGGGGAGGGGTGGATTGCTCAACCTTTAAATTAGTGGTATTGAAATCACATGGACAGGATCCATCATTCATAAGGGAGCTTTACTAGGCTATTGAAGCCAGGGCTGTTGGGTTATATTAGAAGGGTGTTATTTAGAAGGGTTATATAATGAAACAACAAATTCAGGATTTATTCAGGACTTGAACAGATGAAACCATCACCAAAACATCTTCAAGCCTAAGAAAGTTTAAAAAACTACGTGCCATTCACCCTTTTGCAATAAACTCTAAAATTGAATGTATGTACCTACCTTACACTCCAATATACTCACACTGTCACTATGCTGCCTGTTTGTGTATGTCATACTGTTATTCTAATAACATAATCTGCTTCTAATTTGTGCTACCGGTGTTTGAAAATTTAGACATTGATGCCTTGCTAATTGGAGCCATATTAGGCTGGTGTCTGCTTGGCCTAATACAGGGTAACTTGACAACTTAAAACATTTACTTCACTGCAAGCTATAGCATTGTATTCAATCTATAGTCAGCGGAGCTAGTCAGAGTGCACTCATATATATGTAGGGTTTAGAAATTACGGTACTTCTGTATTATCACGGCGCCCCCGATATTAAGTCGCACGACTTTTAATCGCATCGCATGCCATACACCCGATGCACACCGATGTGATTTAAAATTGAATAAGCCCCCTATACGATTTTAAATTGTATAAGCACCCTAATGGGTGCTCACAATGTTAAATGCACCCCCAGTATGAACACCAACCCGAAGCGTGGCGAGCGGCGGTGGTATGCGTCCTCCGACCTTTTCATACCCCCACTATCCACGTCGGCGTGGAGTTGATTTTATAAAGTGTGGTGAGCGCAGCGAGCCACCGAGCCCGAAGCGTGGCGAGCGGACACGTATTACTTTACATGTATTCCGCGGGGCTCGCTGCACTCGCCACGCTATGGGCTCGGTGGCTCGCTGCGCACGCCACACTATATAAAATCAACTCCACGCCAACTTGGATAGTGGGGGTATGAAAAGGTCGGAGGACGCGTATCGCCGCCACTCGCGGGCTCGCTGCGCTCGCCACGCTTCGGGTTCACGTTCATAGTGGGGGTGCATTCAACATTGTAAGCCCCCATTAGGGTGCTTATACAATTTAAAATTGCATCGCATTGTATGCCATATACAATGCTATACAATTTTAACATTGTATGACATCGGGGGAAATCTCGTCGCATCGCATGCCTTATGGTCTGCGATGCGATGGGCGCCGTGAAGTACCGAAATTACTATACACCATGTACTACAACCTATTGCTCTTCATGGTCTGCTCTCAAAATCAGTCTCTTTTCTCTCTCTCTCTCTCTCTCTCTCCCCCTCTCTCTCTCCCCCCCCCCTGAAACTCAGCCCGCTATACACATTTCTGCCTCTTATCCATGACCCTCTTATTTAACACTCATGAGATTTTTACATATCTCTCTACATTGACAATAACATCCACAAACTGTCGCCATAAACAACATTCACAAACCACCTGCAGCTACACCTATCTCTCTCTACTGCTTCTATTAGCTGGTGACATTTCACTTAATCCAGGCCCCAGCTGCTTGCCCCGCTCGCAGGCACCTAACTCTCAGGAACATAGTAATCCAGCTAACCTCATAAACATCAAATGCCTCCATTCAGCCCCCAAATCACTAAAATGAGCGCTATGGAACGCGCTATGTAACGCACGCTCTGTTGGCAACAAATTAACATCCGTCCACGACCTCTTCATTTCAAACAACTTCAACCTGCTAGCTATAACACAAACATGACTCTCACAATCAGGCACAGCCTCCCCTGCAGCCCTGTCACACGTTGATCTCCACTTCACACACACCTCCAGGCCTGTGACAGCAGTTGAGGTGCGGTTGGAATATTACTATACCAATCCTTCACATATACAGTTCTTCCGCAGTTTCCATCACTCAGATTCACATCATTTGAAGCACATTCCATCAGAACTTACACTCCTTTCTCGCTGCATGTTGCAGCTATCTATCGCCCACCTTGGCAACCAACACGATTTTTGGAAGATTTTTCTGCCTGACTTACTTTCCTCTGACATCTCAACCATCATCATGGGTGATTTCAACATTGCTATTGATAGCCCAAAATCTGCTGCTCATGCCTTCAAACTTCTCTCTAACCTCTTCTCTCTGCCTCTCTCAATGGACTGACTCCTCTACTCATCGGGAGGGCCACTGCCATGATCTTGTATTCACTAAGCTGTGCTCAGTGTCTGAATTTACCAATATTAATTTCCCTCTCTCAGATCACAACCTTATCACCTGCATGCTGTCCTCTAGTACTTCAAACTCAAAAACAATGAAATCCCTTAATCCACCTCAAGCATGCAGAAGTATTCATGATATTAGTTTTCAAGTACTCTCCTCCTCTCTGCAGCAACAGCTTGCTCCTATTTCTGCATTCACTACTCCTGAGATGGCGGTATCACACCTAAACCTAACTCTCAAAACAGCCCTGGATGAAGTGGCTCCAGTTACCCACCACACTCCCCGTAGGCCTAGACGCCAACCGTGGAACAAGACACCTACAAAATCTCACGCATAGTTGAGTGTAAATGGTGTAAATCTCACAGTCCAATGGATTTCTTTACATATAAGACTATCTACCAGTCCTATAGTTGTGCCCTGGAAACTGCCAAACAAACATATTTCCAAACTCTCATTTCTGCTCAAGCTTCTAACCCAAAACATATTTTTAATACATTTAAATCCCTTCTCAACCCTCCCTCACCCAAGCCACCAGCCACTATCCATGCACAAGATCTTGCTTCCTACTTCAGGGATCAGATTGACAAGATCAGAGATGAATTGGTATCCTCCAACTCAGTTGGTGATCTGCTCCATTCCATGTCTGAGCCCTCTGACGCATTTACTTCATTTGATCCCACAAATGAAGATGAAGTATCTGCACTTTTCTCTTCCTCCCACTCTGCTACCTCTCCTCTTGACCCTATACCCTCACAAATAAGTAAATCTCTGTCTCCTGTGCTCATCCCAATCTTAACTTAAATCTGTAACCTCTCTTTCTCTACTGGTGTCTTTCCTTCATTGTTCAGACACGCAGTTATTACTCCGATTCTGAAAAAAAATCAAAATTCTGACCCAAGCTCTCTCTCAAACTACCGTCCCATCTCTCAACTTCCATGCACCTCCAAACTACTTGAAAGACTTGCCTACACTCATCTCAGACACTTTCTTAACTCGCATAACTTACTGGACCCGCTTCAGTCAGGCTTTCGTGCCCAACACTCCACAGACAGCCCTAACTAAAGTTGCGAATGATCTGGTCACTGCTAAGTCTAAAGGCCACTATTCACTACTAATTGTTCTTGATCGCTCTGCTGCTTTTGACACTGTTGACCACACACTTCTCATACAAACACTACAATCCCTATGTCTTAAAGACACAGCCCTCTCTTGGTACTCATACTACTTATCTAACCGCTCCTTTAGTGTTCCTTTTTCCTGATTCTACCTCCATTTCGCTACCTCTTTCATTTGGAATACCTCAGGGTTCAGTTTTAGGTCCTCTGCTTTTCTCAATATATACCTCATCTCTTGGCAAACTAATCCACTTTTCTGGATTTCAGTATCATCTGTATGCGGATAATACTCAGCTCTACCTATCCTCCCCGGACCTGTCCCCATCTATATTGAGCCGTGTCTCTGAATGCCTTTCTGCTGTTTCATCCTGGATGTCATCTCACCACCTCAAACTTAATATTTCAAAAATAATTAATATTTTCGCCATTAAATAGTAGTTGCCAACCTGATATCTCTATTGCTGTTGAGAATATGACAATCACTCCTACAGCTAAAGCTCGCTGCCTAGTTGTGATATCCTTGCCTTTGAACTTTCCTTTGTACCCCACATTCAATCTGTCTCAAAATCATGCCACATGCACCTAAAAAACATATTCAAAATTCGCCCTTACCTTACACAAGACACTGCAAAAACTCTAATCCATGCTCTCATCTCACGCATTGATTATTGCAATAGTCTCCTTATTGGCCTTCCCCAATACAGACTCTCACCACTACAGTCCATCATTGAATGCAGCTGCAAGGCTAATTTTCCTAGCCAGACGTTCATCGTCTGCAAAGCTACTCTGTCAGTCACTTCATTGGTTACCTGTATTCTACCGTATTCAATACAAAATTCTTTTACTTACACACAAAGCCATAAACCAACATACATATCTTCTCTTATCTCAAAGTATCTTCCAACCCGACCTCTACGCTCCTCTCAAGATCTGCGTCTCTCATCCACACTCATTACTTGCTCCCATTCCCGATTGCAAGACCGTGTCCCCCTGCATGTTTCATGTTATCCCAATACAGAGTCTATATTTTTACAATTTGTGATACCTGTAGTCATTTATGTTACATTGTATGCTATATATTCTCTCCTATAACAAGTTAGTGTGATTTTCACTGTTGTGTTTGTACCAGGTTCTTTCTCTCACATCACCAGCTTCCCGTTCTCTCACTGCCGCCCTTACTGTGTTTTGCAACAAATATGCGTGGCCAGCATGCAGCACTCTAATTGGCCCAATATTGGTTCAAGCAAAAACAGGTAATTAGAATAATCAGTCCTGTCTGCAGTTTTAATATAACTGTGGGGAAATGTACAGTATTAATTTTCTCTACAGTCATTTGTTTATTCTTGCCATACTTATGACTTGTCTGTTTTTGCTCATTGAAATGATCAACTATTAGTTTTACATATATAGTTGTTTAGTTCTGACACTCCCTCTCCCCCCCCCTCTCTCTGTGAATTATAATAGGTTCCGTGTACGCGGATTTTCTTAGTCGCATGATAACAGAATGCCTCATGTCGCATCAGTTGTATCTTTGTTTTAGGTGAGTTCTAGCCTCTACATGTCCTTACATTTTATAGTGCATGCTTTTCTAGCTTTATCCGTTTTACATGTTGAGGAGTATTTACATTGAATATCACGCTACATGAAATAGCAATTCTATTTACAGGAAGATCCTCTGTTCTTTATTGATTGGATCTGTAAACCTAAAGTAATGAGAAGAAAGTAAGGAAACCTAAGCGCAATAACCAAACAGATCAAAAGTAATCCCAAAAAAACCCATTGTTTTCAATGTGGTAGTAGAGTTACATAACTATGTAATACCCTCTGGAAAGAAATTCTTTATTAAGTGAATACATTTCTTAATGCCCTATATGTAGGTAAAGGTGCCCATGCATGAGTGATGTTCTCCGTACTTTTTGTACGAGATTGCATCTAGTTCAAAAAGTCCGTGCCACACATACTTTATGTGCTGTGCATGTGAAAAACGCCCTGTGTATGAGCGGCTTAACAGTAAGGGTCTGAAAATGAAAACCTCAGTCATAATGAGGACTATGGTGACTGCAATCTAAAAGCTTGATGCTTAACCCCTTCCCGACATTTGACGTACATGTATGTCATGGCCGGGATGTACTTCCCGACACATGACGTACATGTACGTCATGACTTCAAAGTGCCACCGCGTCTACAAACGCGGTGACAGAGGGACGATGTCTGCTGTCCCTGACAGCAGACATCCTCCCTCATTGCCCAGGCGTCATGGGCGATCGCTGCGATTGGCTGTTCAAACGTGAACAGCCAAAAGCAGCGTTAAACTGTATGATGTGTAAAATTTAGACTCTCCTGCCCCCTAGTGTCCAAAAAAATTAAAGGAGCTTGCAATAATGATTTAAAAATAAAGTTTAGGTATGTTAGTTATTAACTATTTTGAGTGGTATGATTATTTGTCTCACAAGCAGAAAATTTTACATTTTGCAAATAGCAAAATGTTCCATTTTTTTACGACATTTTGGTATTTTTCACAAAAAAAAAAAAACTGTATCGACCAAAATTTACCACTAATTTAAAGTACAATGTGTCACGGGAAAACAATCTCAAAATCACTGGGATAAGTAAAAGCAAAAAAAAGTTATCCCCACTTAAGTGATACATGTCAGATTTGAAAAAAAGGCCTCTTTCAGGAAGGCAAAAACATGCTGCGTCGGGAAGGGGTTAAATACGCTTTTAAAACACATGCAGCCTGTATGCTGATCCATGTATCACTTGGAGAACTCCATTGGCCATGGAAATTTACAGCAGGCTATTTGATTTCCTTGTGTTATTCAATTAGCCCCAAAGGAAGCCCGCCAGCAGCACAGGGATTTTTTTTCATGTCTGAGGAAACCTGAAAATAAATCCCCGATAACCTGATCACGGCACCCAAAACAGGTAGTTTAAGTAATAGGTCTGGGAGCATATCCTGCATTTTATGGGTTAATGCACAAAAACATATAATTTAAAGGGCAAGAAAAAGGGGCTCTAATTGAATAGCTCCAAACATTAAAGCCTACCTCCCCTTTCTCATGCTTATTAAATAAATGCATCTAATTGAATTTCCACCTTAGCAGTCCATAAGACCAATAGATTTATAGATTATTATAACCAATTACTCTATAATGATCCTTTTTCTTTATAATAATAATAATTATTATGATTTTTTTAGATATTCTATTTTACGTTCACCTTCTGTGGGTTGCACAGAATAGACCTTATGGGAAGATATAACAATTCTTGGTTAATATTACAAACTAATACCAGGCATCATTGAAAGCCAGCACTCTGATTTTTACTTTTACCTACATTAGATTGATTGCATTGTTTGCTTTTTTTGTTTTGCAGTCCTATCCTAGAGGTATCATGCTCAGAAGTCTCTATCAGTGTATTGCACTTGTTGACTGAAAAGAAGGTAAATTGCTATATGGAATAAGCTTGCTCGACCTAAACTATATATAAAAATTAAATGTATTTATCATGATTGCAGGACTTTGTTCGGGCTGTGCACACACTTTGTGGAATGCCCTCCCACGCATTATAAGACTCCTCTGCTAACCCTTTAAGTATTCCTAAAAACTCACCTCTTCAAGCAAGCTTATCAAATTCCAGAACCAGCCACATAACCTTTCCTATCCAATTGCATCCCAACTGTACAGCCCACACATATATGCGGTCTTACTTTTTTCATCCTGACCCCTGGCCAAAATTGTTGGGTCACGGTATCATGCACCACCAAGAAGCTTTGCAATCTGGTGGACTTCATGCATTAGATAACACCAATCTTGTGTAACTGCCTATTTCCCTATAGATTGTAAGCTTGCGAGTAGGACCCTCCTACCATTTTGACTGTAAATACCTAGTTTGTAATATTACTATTTCCAATTGGAAAGTGCAACAGAATGTTCTATAAAATAAACTGTAAATAAATATAAGTATTCTGTTTGCCAATTGTCATTACTATATAAAACAAGACTGAGTAATAACTGACAGATAGGGGTTGCCATGGTCAACCTCTCGACTAGCAAGCTTCTCCATTATTATAACTGAAATAAACACTATTTTTAGTCAGTAATTTACTGTTTTCTGTTCTAGCAGCCTGTCTAACCTGCAACTATAAAAGAATGTCACAAGTCATGGCATCTTTGAGATCAAATTACTTTACCTATTAAATCATTTACCACATTCAGTTTTACACTTTATTACTCAGACATAATTAGTATATTTACATTTGTCTTGTGTTTCTTTTCTCACAGGATAAATTATCTGCTTCAGAGTTTGATCTCCTACTTAACTTCCTTTGTGATGCTGCTGATAATTTTTCCAAGTCCGTAACATTTTCTAAATTACTATTGGTCATTCTAACAAGCAAACATGACCTGGTGAGAAGATTTTAGTTTATTTATTTATTTAAAGCAGTTTTAATATAATGTAGAACACTAAAGGCTGGATGCGGTTACACACAAGCCCTGTTTGTCAGATACAAAAGGCTGATTCTGCTCGCAGTATCTCTGTTCTGAGATTAAATGCACAGCTGCCTGAATCCGTTCAGGCATTTTCTGTGGCTAATTGAATACACCCCTAAAAATAATATCTGGACAGAATTGTTAAGGCCTTTCATAAACATAAATGGAATTCAAAATATATATTTATTACAAATAGTCAGTTAACTTTATTTTGTATTTATTATTATTTGTACACTAAGCTAAAAGGGAGCTATACCTATACATTCTAGTTGATTTAAACTAAAGTTGTTTTATTTATAGAGAGCGGTTTAGCAGATGTTCTAGATAGGATGTATATGACATATTCAAAAGTGCTCGTCAGTGCAAAAGAAACCACTAACCTAAAGGGTTGAATTCAGTTAGCTATTGGTCTTCTCATGGATAAGGGGGTGGGGGAACATTACCTAGGCACAAGTGGCGCTGCAATGAAAGCAAAAATTGTAGGAATATGTGATTCAGTACAGATGTAGCCACAATTGAAGATTTGTTATGCCATAACTTTGGTTATGTTGACGTGGCGGTGCTCCCCTGAGAGTAAATTGGATACAATGTTGAGGAGAAGAAAAAAGTACTATTTGTTGGGGGCACTCTTTTAAAGTGGTCAAAATTCTATTAAAATTTAAACATGGACACACAAAGAAACAACAATAAACATAGAACATATATGTTATGTGCTAAATATATGTGTTAATCTACTCTATTAATCCCTAATTTGGTCGAATCCTGGGGATAACCAAAATTAATAAAGGTTACATTTTAGTTAATTTATTATTTTTCTGACAACTTTAAATGAGTGCCCCCAGCAAAAAGAGAGTACTTTTTTTTTGTTTTCCTCAACATTAATCTGGATTCTGTTAGCTACTGTATTGGGTGGTAACACATTGATCTTAGGGTAAGTACATACTTATGGGTTAGCCACTTGCAAGGGACTTTGGAAAGCCCTACTTATTGCAGATTTATGTTTGTGACTCAAGCTACACTTAACACAGGATGTAAATGAATAATCCCAGGCACTTAACCCAGGAACCACAAGTCCAAAAGTGCTATGGGTTATTGAATTCAGCTGACAAACACCAAATGGTGTTATATTATCAGTAGCACTATTACAATTGTGAGTGTGTCATATGTGTAATGTATGCTAAAATGGTTCACTTTTGCAGATTCAACCTAATCACATCGGACTTCTAACCAGCGCTCTTGAAAGCAACCAAACATTCATGAAAAAGTCTTTGCAAAGTTCTCTGAAGAAACTACAGAAAAATATCAAGTGATCTTTGTACATTATATAATTCTTTTGTATACCACTTTTATACATTATTGCCTCTCATAGCTGCCAAATGTACCCAGTTTTCATGGGTGGCCAAATGTTAAGCAGTTTTTTTTTTTTTTTTTATTAAGTAAATAAAACAATTGAATTCCCTATTTCCAAAATGACCCAAAAAATGTGTGTTCTTTATGTCTTATCAGTTAAGTAATGTACAAATATACTTCAAATAATTTTATTTATAATTAAGGTCCGTAAATGTGACGGTATTGAATTTTATGTTCTGAGGTCTGTCAAAGTGATGATATTATAAGTGACACACTTAGATTATCATCATAATAATGTCCCTGAAATTATTTTCTATGGCTTCATAAAGCAGTCCATTTATTGTCCATACTGTTAGGTATGTGTAAATATCATGTATAGAGACAGGATTATATGCAACATAAAAAGCTCGAAATATGCATGCAAATATGCATGAAAAATACTTAAAATATGCATGAAAAGCGTCAAAATATGCTAAATAAAAAATACAAAATAAAGTGAAATTTTATAGTTTTTTATTTAAATCAGCATACAATTAGTAAGTAGTAAATGACCCCCAGCAGTATACCCCACATAATGACCCCCAGCAGTATACCCCACATAATGCCCCCAGCAGTATACCCCACATAATGCCCCCAGCAGTATACCCCACATAATGCCCCCAGCAGTATACCCCACATAATGCCCCCAGCAGTATACCCCAAATAATGCCCCCAGCAGTATACCCCAAATAATGCCCCCAGCAGTATACCCCATATAATGCCCCCAGCAGTATACCCCACATAATGCCCCCAGCAGTATACCCCACATAATGCCCCCAGCAGTATACCCCACATAATGCCCCCAGCAGTATACCCCACATAATGCCCCCAGCAGTATACCCCACACAATGCCCCCAGCAGTATACCCCACATAATGCCCCCAGCAGTATACCCCACATAATGCCCCCAGCAGTATACCCCACATAATGCCCCCAGCAGTATACCCCACATAATGCCCCCAGCAGTATACCCCACATAATGCCCCCAGCAGTATACCCCACATAATGCCCCCAGCAGTATACCCCACATAATGCCCCCAGCAGTATACCCCACATAATGCCCCCAGCAGTATACCCCACATAATGCCCCCAGCAGGATACCCCACATAATGCCCCCAGCAGTATAACACACATAATGCCCCCAGCAGTATAACACACATAATGCCCCCAGCAGTATACCCCACATAATGCCCCCAGCAGTATACCCCACATAATGCCCCCAGCAGTATAACACACATAATGCCCCCAGCAGTATACCCCACATAATGCCCCCAGCAGTATAACACACATAATGCCCCCAGCAGTATACCCCACATAATGCCCCCAGCAGTATAACACACATAATGCCCCCAGCAGTATAACACACATAATGCCCCCATCAGTATAACACACATAATGCCCCCAGCAGTATAACACACATAATGCCCCCAGCAGTATAACACACATAATGTCCCCAGCAGTATAACACACATAATGCCCCCAGCAGTATAACACACATAATGCCCCCAGCAGTATAACACAGATAATGCCCCCAGCAGTATAACACAGATAATGCCCCCAGCAGTATAACACAGATAATGCCCCCAGCAGTATAACACAGATAATGCCCCCAGCAGTATAACACAGATAATGCCCCCAGCAGTATAACACAGATAATGCCCCCAGCAGTATAACACAGATAATGCCCCCAGCAGTATAACACAGATAATGCCCCCAGCAGTATAACACAGATAATGCCCCCAGCAATATACCCAACATAATGCCCCCAGCAGTATACCCCACATAATGCCCCCAGCAGTATAACACACATAATGCCCCCAGCAGTATAACACACATAATGCCCCCAGCAGTATAACACACATAATGCCCCCAGCAGTATAACACACATAATGCCCCCAGCAGTATAACACAGATAATGCCCCCAGCAGTATAACACAGATAATGCCCCCAGCAGTATAACACAGATAATGCCCCCAGCAGTATAACACAGATAATGCCCCCAGCAGTATAACACAGATAATGCCCCCAGCAGAAGTGCACATAATGCCCCCAGCAGAAGTGCACATAATGCCCCCATCAAAACCGCACATACTGTAATGCCCCAGCAGAAACTGTGCTGTAAGTTACACTCACCGTTGCCATCAGTTGGTTGGGGTCAGTGTTCTGTCCAGAAGCACCACTGTTCGGGGCCTCCAGCACCCGTGTGGCACGCAGTGATTCCCCGCGTGTCAGCAGAGGTGGACAGCCTGTCAGCACGGCGGGCAGCCTGTCAGCGCGGCGGGTGTGGGATGTAGCTGGAAGAGCCTACAGTACACACTGCGGCGTATCAGCTCTTCCACCCACATCCCACCCCCCGCCGCGCTGACAGGCCGCTCAATCCATTCCTCTGATGGGCAATTCTGTCAGCCTATCAGCGGCGTTTCCTCAGATAAAGAAAAAAAAAGTCAGGAAGTGAGGGTGAACGCTCCGCGCCGACCGCGCTATGCCAAATATGCACCATCAGGACATTTAGGTCAGATATGCAATTTCTGCTGAAAATCGGGCAAATATGCAAATGCATATAATCCGGTCTCTAATCATGTACAATGGTGACCCTAACTCTCTTGCAAATTACTGTCCAAACTGTTCAGAGTACGTCCATAAAACTCCTACGAATGTAAGGCCCAACACACACTAGATGATATATTAACAATATGAGCAATAACTATGGCCCCTATTCTGGTTGGTGCAGTAATGTCCGCGTGCGGTCGGTCCGCCAATGTTTTGTGTCTGCGCATGTGCAGAGGCGTCTCTGCGCATGTGCGAACGGGACGCACGTCCAAATTCCGCATGAAATGTGTACACTACGAACAGGGGGTGGAGAGGGGTGTGAAGGGCTGTTTGGGCTCATTACCATATGTTTACACCCCGCGTTTCATGGGCGTTCCCATGCAAACGCTGGGCGTACGTATGGTAATGCGGTCGTGACGCACGTGTAGGGGGCGGACATATGACATTGCCGGATGTCAGCTGCCCGCCCAGATCCCTGCTTTTGCACGGAGAAATGCCCGTGTGGTCTGAGGTTGCGGGAGCTGCCTGACCACTCGGTCCTGCATTCGATGGTCTGCGACCATCGAATGATGGGGGAGGTTCCCTGAGATGGAGGAGGTGTATTCATGAGAAATACACTTGCGGTCCGTTCGGACAGCTTCTTAACGCATTCGGACGGAGTGAGCGATCCGTACGAAAGGCGGGGTTAAGGACGCACGGTCCTGGCTGCATATTCGGCTCCGTCCGCACAGACCAGAATAAGGCCCTATATCTTTAACAATATATTGTTCTTATGATCTAGTGTGTACTCTCAATATCATTGATGTCAGCATGTACGGATGAGGACCCAATGACCTCACTGAACAATATGTTTAACAATAGCGCTATATTGTTTGCCTGGGAATCGGTGGAAATCGTTTAATTATATAGTTTAGTGTGTATTGGGTTTAATTCATGCACTCTTATCTCATATATTCATAATGCTAGACTGGTCTGCACCCCACCCCCAAAAACACTGCAATAAATTGTTAATGCAGCAGAGAGGCTGATCTTCTGTGCTAAATGTCTGCTGCTCCACTCTGTAAGTACATTCAGTGGTGACCTGTATTCTGTTTTGTCCTAAGCAATCTAGGTTAGCACAGATCGCTCGGGTGCCGGATGACACTCCAACGTCGGGATCCCGACTGCCGGTGCTCTGACAGGGGGGATCCCAACTCACTGGGGCTATTCTCCCTTGTCGGGGTCCACGGGCCCCATAAAGGGAGAATAGAACCTGTAGCAAGCCACCGGGGCCGCAGCATGCCTGCATTGCTCTTCTTTGTGCTTGACCCCCTATCAGAGCACCGGCAGTTGGGATACTGACTGTCGGGATCCCCACTGTCGTAGGCGCATACCACACCCAGATCGCTCAGCACACATTGCTATGCACCAGCGACGTGTGCTGAGCGGTCTGTGCTACCCTTATGTTTGCTTATTAGCACTTGCTAGACGATCTTAGATATTTGGTGGAAGCTCTAAATATCTGAGCCAGCAATTACGATACGTGGGATTGCCATCGCTATGGGGTATACACGTGGATTTATCTGTGCTTAATTTCTAAGTGATCTAGACAGATCGATTTGAAAATAGGCTATTATCGCCCTGTGTGTATGCCCCCATAATTTGTCTCAAAATATATCTCAGCCTTAAGCTCTCCAATCTCTCCACTACACACATTACTTGCACCCATTCATGGTTACAGGGCTTTTTTTGGGCTGCACCTACTCTGTGGAACGCCCTCTCCTGCACAATAAGACCTTTCTTCTTTCTGACGCCTGGCTTCTCATCAGTGGTCATACAGATTTTATTAG
Source organism: Crinia signifera (assembly GCF_055691185.1). Classification (NCBI taxonomy): domain Eukaryota; kingdom Metazoa; phylum Chordata; class Amphibia; order Anura; family Myobatrachidae; genus Crinia; species Crinia signifera. The sequence goes on along the minus strand of NC_139218.1, from coordinate 151,207,769 downwards.
GAAACCCATTATACATACTCTGAAGTTTCTACGTAAACTTTATGGAATGTAGACCGTCAGAATCCTGATGGATCCCAGAGATAAGTAAAGGGGTAAGGCACTAGCGCAATCCTAGCCTGCATCATGGGGCGGTCATGAATTAATTATTAATTAATTGGGGCGGTCATTAAGGCTATTGTGAGGGTTGTGGTAAAGATAATGTTTATTTACTTACCTATTTTATCTGCAGGAAGTTTGACTGTTGCGATGCCGTGGTCAGGATTTTAAATGTCAGGATTTCCTGGGCATCACGGATCATGTAATGGTCAGCATTACTGCCTTATAGCACTGAGGTCATGGGTTCGATACCCACCATGGCCCTAACTGTGCATAGTTTGGATATTCTCCCCGTGTTTACGTGGGTTTACTCCGGGTACTTCGGTTTCCTCCCATAATTCAAAAATATACTGGTAGGTCAATTGGCTTCCAACAAAAATGAACCCTAGAATGTCTGTCTGTGTGTGTGTGTGTGTGTGTGTGTGTGTGTGTGTCTGTGTGTGTGTGTGTGTGTGTACATGTTATAGGGAATATAGATTGTAAGCTCCACTGGAGCAGGGACTGGTGTGAATGTTCAACTACAGTATACTCTGTAAATTACTGCGGAATATGTATGCACTATATAAGAAACTGATAATAATAATACCCAACCCAGCATTATGTAGTCTCTAATGTACCATGGTCTGATTTTTACATTTACTGGTGGTTTTGCAATAAAATTCTGGATTTATTATTTTATTTTTTAACCGTGTTTTCTACACCACAGCAAAATCCTTTACAATTGGCCACAACAATAATAAAACAAAACTTGTTAATATAAGACAGTCATAGAGGTAGAAAGGCCCTGCTCACAAGTTTACGATTTATAGGGAAATAGGAAATTAGCATTCTAATCCAACAGATTGCAAAGGTTATTAGTGGGCTATATGATCTGTTCACCCAGCAATGTTGACCAGGTGTTTGGAAGACGTGAAAGGGAAGAAAGAGAAAATATGAGGATATGACTGGAATGTACAGTAGGGAGGTCAATTATTACGAATTTAGATTGAAGGATCAAACTGCAGCCAGTGTGTTGACTGGTATAGGAACCTGAACACTAGATTCTAATAGCGCTATACAATATGAATATGAGAACAGCTTAAATAACAGACCCTATATTGGCGTCAATGGTGACTCGTTTAGTGTGTATGGGGCTTAATACTTCCAAAGCTGTTGCTTGGAAATCTATCCCTTGTATCTACTTTCCATGTTTGCAATACAATGCTACTATAAGTGGATCCATTGAGGTGACCATATTATATAGCCCAGAAAGGAAACAAATCCTAGTTATTTAGAATCAATAGAGGATCTTGGAATCCTTAAAATGAATACCTCAAAACAATGCAACCAAGGAAATAAAAAATGACAGGCCTACATCTGTGCTCCTTGTTTATGTGGTAGTGCATGGGATTGCTAAAGTGGGTAACCAATACACTAGATTTAGGAGAGTCTAAAAAAATGTAAATAACAGGAAAGTGGTCAAAAGACACAATATAAGGCAAGGGAGGAGAGAAACACTGGAATGTAAAACAAAGGATAAATTGGTAAATTACACTGGGGAGTGAGTGGTGAGCTACGGATGAAAATGCTTGTGTGACACATACACACGTCTGAATAGTAGTGTACAGATTTACTTGACTGTTCTTTAGGCTGCTCACCTATCTCTGATTATACACCTAATAATTCTACAAAATCCATGATCTTCACTGCTTATTCCATAGAGGAAATGACGGAATTTTTTGGGGCGAATTCACCTAAATTTTTTTTTCATGAGTTTTATTTGCCCACCTTAAGCCTTTATTCTAACAAATCTGTGTATACAATAAGCCCTATGAAGGTGTGCTTTATGCATAAAAAGACCATTGTGATCCTGAGCTTATTGAGGGACTTACTGATCCATTTATTGCTGATATTTCCTGAAGTCTTGTAGGAGGAAGTGAGGGCCCGCACTGGATCGAAGAAAATAAATTTTCCTAAATGATGGGGAAAAACTGGCCTATTAAAGAAAAATCTCTGTGTAAGTCACTAACTACCGAGCTAAACCCGAGTGGAGAGTACCTGCTGAGAGAGTGCCGGCCTGCGGTCCTGTGTTGGGTCTGAGCTCCGGAGCGTGTACCCGGCTGGGAGAGAGACGGCGCGTGGAGCTGGGCGCGCTGCCTGGGGTCCTCATTCTTTGTTGATCCCGTCTCCGGCAGTGCCTGTTCGTGGAGCGGGCGCCGGGCTGTGACGTCAGACGCCGCCGGGGATCCCGAGGCGCTGCGGGTGAGAGCCGCGGCGGGCAGGAGAACCAGCGGTGCCCGGATACAAGGGGCTGCCCCCACGACTTCTGCTAAACCTTGCCAGACGCCTACAGTACCGGGCCCTCTGCCTAAAAAGCGCCCTACACGGCCCCTGGTTGCTGCGGGTGAGAGACGCAGCTCCAGGGTGGAAAACCAAAGTAAGGAGGAGATCGGCTGTTGTGGGGGGGGCTCCTACCTGGTGTCCAGCGGAGGCCATATACAAGAAAGTGTACCAGGTCCGTGTGAGAGACGGACGAGTGGGCAGATTCCTATACCCAGAGGACCGTTTCCTGAAATCTGAGGGGTTTTTGAACAGAGGCACCTGCTGAGAGACATACCCGTGGACAAAGTTCTGGTGGCGGTGGGTGAGTCCCTGTGGGTATAACCCACTCAACGTGCTCGGTTTACAAAGTCTGTGTACCCAGAAGGGTCAATTTATTGCTTGGGGAGCCCTGAAGTCCCCTGATAGTAGTTGTGGACTGTGTGTGCGGCATCTTACAGTGTTAGCCGGGCCAAGAATACTAAAGTCCAGAAATCTACAGCCTAAAAACGTGACTGTGTTAACGTGGGCCCGGAGGGTTTACCTGCCGTTGAATTTAACTTGTTGGTGACTCCTGACTATACCTGGTAAAGTACCAGCACATGACATTGTGTAAATACGGTTCTCTAGTCTTGGCTAAATATATCAATATCCAGAAACCTACAAAGTGAGTGTGAAACCGAGATACGCTGTGCAGGAGGGGCTACGAGTAGCTGAATTGTGCAGTATGGGTAAAACTGGGCAAAATACGGCGGCGGCCAGATTGGAGAAGTTTGCCCGCTCCCAAGCAGGCAGCAGCTCCCAGACTAGTACTCCTCTCTCTACCCCTACGAAGGAGAGTAAAAATCCACCTCCCCCAGAGGTAACATTACAACAAGTCCTTGAGGCTATCAACACCTGTGAAACTCGTTTGCTAGAACAAATAAACAAAGTTCAGTCTGATATCACACTCCTCAGGAATGATGCTCAAAAAATTCGTGAGAGAATGACCGAGGCCGAGAACCGCATATCTACAGTGGAGGACATTGTTGGCCCTTTACAGATTCAGGTTAAATCCGTCAGTGACCAAATGTCCGATATATGCAAAAAAATGTCCGACATGGAAGGTAGACTTAGACGGAATAATATCCGCTTCATCGGCTTTGAGGAACGTATAGAGGGCAATGCCCCTGAAAAGTTCTTGGAGGAGTGGTTATTCCAGATGTGTGGCAACAAGGCCTTCTCTGCCCAATTCGCCATAGAGAGAGCTCATCGAATCCCAGGCCGGCCTCCTCTCCCGGGTGGTCCTTCCCGTACTTTGATAGCGAAGTTTCTAAACTATAGGGACCGGGACAGTGTGCTGCGGCTGGCCAGGGAAAAGGGGGACTTTTCCTACAATGGAAGGAGAATATCGGCCTTCCCGGACTTTCCTTTAGATGTCCAGAAGGACCGTGCAAAATTTAAGGACATTAAAGGTCGCCTTAGAGAGTTGGAATTAAAATATTCCATGCTCTATCCGTCTAAACTGAGAGTGATAGCGGATGGGGCTACGAAATTTTTTTTCACTCCCGGGGAGGCGGCAAGGTGGCTTGATGCCACTTATCCGGGCAGGAAACAGGTGGCACTGAGCTAAAACCTTTAAATGAAATGTCCTGTTTATATTGTGGCAACATTTTGCATTTGTTTGCTTCAGCTTATCTCTCCTTTCTGAATAGAGAGAATTCTTGTGGCTAACCCTAAGGTTATCAGGACAACTGCTTTGGCAGTGCTTGGTACAAGTTGTGCTTGCAATATAAGGTCTGTAGGTAAATAACGTGGGGGTTTTGGAGTTAGATTATTGTAATTCTGTGTTGGGCGGCGGGGGTGCACGGGGGAGGGCGGGGGTATATCTCTTTGGTGGCCATTAGTTGATTGCTCTAGGAGGCTACTGTAACTTGAGATAGCTTAAAGGGGTGATTTGTGAGGAGTGTGGGTAGGGTTATAGGTATGCCAAGGGAACTGGTTATACAGGGTGGGGGTGGGGGGCGGGGAGGGATGGGTGTCTACGTTTGTTTTTGTTTTTGTGTATGTCCGTTCACAGCAAAATTCAGCAGAACTCGTTCCATATATTGGCACCTCAAGGGCCTAGAAAATTGGCTAACATGCCGGCAGCCTATGAAATATGAACCCAATGCTGGTCCACTGCTTATACATCAAAGAAAATGGCCCATCGGTAAAATCTGGTCCGCGGCCCTATTGGTCAAACTATTGTTTTTTTCAGGAAATATGGGTGTTAGGTGGATCCCTTGTGCAGATTAAATGGTTAAATTCTTGACCTGGAATGTCAGAGGTCTGAACTGTAGGGTAAAAAGGGCTTTGGTCTTGAAACAGTGCAGGAGTTTGGACTCTGATATTATTTGCTTGCAGGAGACCCACCTGCCTAAAGAGCGATTGGGTTCTTTAAAACGTCCCTGGATAGGGCATAGTTTCCATGCCCCCTTCTCTTCTTCTTCTCGGGGGGTTGCCTTGTTAGTTAAGAAATCAGTGGTTTTTGATAAAGGCTCAGTGAAGATCGATCCCGGGGGAAGATATATCTTTTTGGAGTGTGCAATTGACCATGTGCGATTCTGTATCCTCACAGTATATATCCCACCCCCGTTCTCATACGATGTGGTGAGAATGGCGGTGGAATTTGCAGCATCTTTTCCGGACAATATAGTGATTTGCTTGGGGGATTTTAATAAGGTACCTCAGCCTCACCTGGACAGATGGTATAGGCCTGATAAAGTAAGTCCTAGGGAAAGCAATAAATTTTCTGAGTTCATAGAGGAGATAGGGTGGAAGGATCCCTGGAGAATCAGGAACCCAGATTGTCAGCAGTTTTCCTGTTACTCTTCTTCCCATAGAGTGTTCTCAAGGATCGATTTGATTCTGGTCTCTGAGAATGCCCTTACCAAAATTAGGCATGTAGACTATAGGGCTCGGGGGATCTCAGATCATTCCCCGGTTATTATGGAGATTGATCTAGAGATCCAGACAGGGTTCAGATATTGGAAACTGCAGGCATATTGGCTACAACAAATGGGGGAACAGGGGGAGATGGAGAAAATGATAGTTGAATTTTTTGTAGGAAATGATGGGTCCTCTACAAATCTTGTTGTGTGGGACGCCTTTAAGGCATATTTAAGGGGGGTGTTTATCAAAAAGATAGCCTTCCTGAAGTTGTCTAGTAGAAAGAGGGCAGGCGAACTGGAAGAGAAAATGATTAGTCTTGAAAACACCTTCCTGTCTAATAAGACAGATTCAGCAAGGTTGCTGTGGCTGGCTGCCCAAAAAGAGTGGGTGGAGTTTCTCCAAGAGGTAACTTGCCGACGGCTTACCTCAGGGTCAAACAGGTGGTACGCTGAATCGGATCGGACTGGGAAATTCCTGGCACACATTATGAAACAAGAGAGCCCCTCTAATATTATTCCCCTGATCAGGCTAGAAACGGGCCAAGAGGTCACCAATACCCCTAAAATATCAGAACTTTTTTCTACACACTTTGAAGAGGTATATAGGTCTAAACTAAGTCGCAGTAATGAAGAAATTTGTCAATATCTGGCAGGCTTGGAACTCCCAAATCTGCTCTCCTCCTCAAGAGATATATTGGAGGCCCCCCTGACAGTGGAGGAAGTAATCGCGGCGATTAACTCCCTTCCAGGGGGTAAAGCCCCTGGCCTTGATGGCCTCCCTGGGGAGGTGTACCAGAAATACATTGGGAAGCTGGGTCCTCAGTTGCTGAGGGTTTTTCAATGTATGGAAAAAGAGGAGTGTATACCGCAGTCTTTGACAGAGGCTGCAATTATTATGATCCCCAAAAGTGGCAAAGATCTGACACGAGTTGACTCGTACAGGCCTATATCTTTGATAACATCAGATGCAAAGATATATGCTAAGATATTGGCAACTAGGCTTCAGAGAGTAGTAGATCAGGTGGTCCATCCCGACCAAACGGGCTTCATGGAAGGGAAGTCGACCATGATTAATCTCCGTAGAGCATATACTTATCTCCAGACCGAGGAGCTGAGGGGGTCGGATGCAGTGCTCGCGTCATTTGACGCGAACAAGGCATTCGACTCAGTCGAATGGCCTTTCCTGTGGAAAACTCTGCAGGCCTTGGGGTTTGGGGAAAAGTTTATAAAACGGATCTCACTGTTGTATCAAAACCCAAGGGCTCGAGTGACCATCAATGGGTTCACATCCCCCTCTTTCTCTCTCTCCAGAGGGACCCGCCAGGGTTGCCCTCTATCCCCTCTGCTGTTTGCAGTCGTGGTAGAGCCCCTGGCGTGTGCACTGAGATCAGCCCTGGGGGGCGAGAACGGGGGAGGGGGACCTAGCAGGAACCTAGTTTCGTTATATGCAGATGATCTGCTGGTGGGTCTATCAATGCCTGGGGACTTATCGGTGGTAATGCAACTCATACAAGAGTTTGGGGGATATTCCGGCCTCTCAATGAACTGGGATAAATCCAACTATATCCAGCTGGGAATTGAGGGTGCAATGAGCCTAGTGCCTGTAGGACAGTTAAAGAGGGTGGAAAAATTCAGATACTTGGGTATCTTATTTACCAGAAACTCAGGAGACTTTATCTCCCAAAATATAATTCCATATATTAGTTTATTAAAATCCAAATGCCGTAGTTGGTCCAGACTTCAGATATCTCAAATAGGACGGGTTAATTTGGTCAAAATGGCATTATTGCCTAAATTTTTGTATATAGTACAACATTCTCCAGTTTTTATTGGGGATGAGCACTTTAGGAAGATCAAGAGCATAGTATCCTCATTTATCTGGCGGGATAAAATCCCTAGAGTAAAAATGGATGTTATGAGTCGGGATAGAGATAAAGGGGGTATGGCCCTTCCGGATTTCAAAATATATTATATGGCCGCTCAGATGGTTCAAATATGTGCCTGGGTAAGGTCTGGAGAAGACTCAGCCGAGTTGCGAAGCCTTGTGGAGTGTGTGGATCCTGACTATACACCTCTTCAGAGATTGTTTGTGAGGGGGCTCCGGAGGGATCTCCCTCCTATAATCAGCCAAGCGGTTAAAATCTGGAGATGGTCTTGTAAACTAACAAAAGCAGTTGGTCTCGATCCGGACACTCCAATTCTTTCGCTAACAGGTATGGGGGACCTCAAGGAACAACAAGGAGGGTTAGTGTGGAACACCTACGGGGCCAATACTTTGGGCCATTGGTGTCAGGGAGGGGAGCTGAAATCATTTTCCCAGTTGCAGGCAGAATTTAGTATTCCTAAGGCAGTCTTTTTCAGATATCTTCAAGTAAGGAGTGCTATGAATGTTGGGGGCAAATCCACCAGGTGGGAGGTGGTGGAGGCTCCGTGCAAATCCTTCATTAAACAACTAGCGAAGGGCAAGCGCTTGTCTAAAATGTATCACTATCTACATTCATTTGTTCAGGCTGAGGATTTAAGGGTTCTACGGGAAAAATGGACCAAGGACATCCCCCAGCTTGATGTAACAGGCTGGAGGGTCGCCTTGGATGGCCCACGTCAGGCAACAAACTTAATGCGGACTCAACAGGTCCAATTCAATATTCTGCATAGGACCTATGTAACACCTGTCAGACTTAAAAAATTTGCTGGGGGTGGGTCTGATAGATGCCCGAAATGTGGAGAAGGGGATGCCACTCTCGACCATTTGCTGTGGAGTTGTAAGATGGTTAGCAGGTTTTGGGATGATATAATTGAAACTTTGGTCTTGATTGGTGTCCCTCGAAATGCCCTAAATAAACTGAATTTGGTCCTTGGGATATGGGCAGAAGGGACAGTCCCCCGGGAAATGAAACAGATGGCAAAAAACCTAGCGGCTCTAGCGAAGGTAATTATCGCACGTAGGTGGATGTCCCCTTTGGGACCCCTCCATGGGGAATGGGTTAATTTAGTTAACCAGACTAGTGAACATGAAAAGTACGTGTATGCATCCCGGGGTTCGAGTACTAAATATCTGGGTATATGGGGATATTGGAACCGGTCAGTAGACTATAGGGTCAATATCAGAGAGAGGGAGATTGTATAAGCACTGGTTTAGGGATCAAATTTAAATAATGTAATATTATAGTTGCAGATGTACATATGAGGAGATTTCCTCTCTTACACAGAATAAGGTATAATAAACTCACTAGTAATAGGGGAAAGAATAGAAGGGGAGGGTAGAGGGGTGGGGGGAAGGTGGGGGCGAGCGGGGTAGGGAAGAAAAAGGAGAGATAAAGGGAAGGAATTTACTTGTTTTCACTGTTATTTCACAAGATATTTCTACAGTAGGCACGTGATTTGAAATAGGTCCACATTTAAGCGCTAGAGGTGACTCTAGTGAAAATTGATGTAGATAGTATATATACACGGAGATGTCTTTGACACTCTAAGATACATTTAGTAATTTTGGAGTACAATTTAATTGATAGCTCAGCAAAATGGGTGTTTTATTTCTTATTTCTTTTTTTTTTTTTTTTTTTTTTTTCCTTTTTCTTCCTTTTTTTTTCATTTTCCTCTTTTTTGGCTGATTTTGTGTGGATATATATAATTCGATATTTAGGATATATACTCTCTGGATTGAGTGACTCTTTGGGTTTAATACGGTATACTACCCAAGGGATAGGGCCGGGATTATAGCTAGTAGGTTTTTTTTTTTTTTTTTTTACTGTCAATGGTGGAGTACGGTCTATGAACAAGTGGAGAGGCTTAATAAATAGGCCGTGGGGGCCTGGGTTGGGCTTCTTGGAGAGGAGAATGGACGGGGGGATGGCAAGGGGGCTGTGTGCAATGGGCCAGGGGACCTTGTTATAGATAAAGCTGAGTGGTCCTTAAGGTGGGAAATATCTTTTTATGGTTTTTTTTTCTTTTTTTTTTGGGGAGTTCTGCTGTGAACGTGTCTATGTGTATTTTGTGTTATGTTACATGAGGTACTGTTTTTTAAGTAATGAATTGTGTAAAGTGAGTACTACGTTGGTACTAAATGTAACTGTGTGTTTTGTATTGTTTTATATTGAAAATTAAATAAAAACGTAATTTAAAAAAAAAAAAAAGTCACTAACTACCTTATGGGATGTTAGAATCCCTAAAGGTGGGTTTGATGTGATGGTCAGTGGTGCACTGCCCAGTTGTGTGTACAAGGCATATGGGGAAAAGGAAATAAACTCTTTTGGGGAGCACTCTTAATCCCATGAGATCTGATTACATGCTGTTAATCATGTTAAAATAAACTTTATTATCGTTTTATAAAATATTGTATTATTTATAACCTTATGCAAAATTGAATGCCCTGTGTGGGTATAGGTACCCTGTAAAAATATGGAGCAATAATTATACAAATAAAGGTGACTGGGTAGAAATACTCCGGTCTCTTATCCAGTCAGAGAAAGAGAAAAATGACCATCATATATCCTCTGTGACGATTCCCAATTGATATGTGCCATATATCACTCCATCTGAGTTTTATGTCAAAGATTTAATCATTGGTCATCTGTATAGTACCTTGGTTCATTTTATATCGGCTGTATGAAGCTGGATATTGCTACCTACTATCAAAGGGTGTATCGGGGAAACTGGGTAATCTGTGAAGGCCCAAATGGTGCTAGAATTCTCAGTAGTTGTCACTGTGACCTGATAAGTGTAAGCTGCACCTAGATTTGATATCATTACTGGTGGTGCATCTAATAGATATCATGGCTGATTATCTCAGTTAACGTAAAGTAGAGGTAAAAGTTGGAACCCATGTAGGGTGCACAACTTCTGCTGCTCACTCGTCTTGTTGTCAAGTACAGGACAAGGAGTGAGAGAGTGATGCACATGTATGGGATACCAGAATAATAGAGGTGTCGTCTCCCAGTGAAGTGCAAACGGAGGCACCTCCTTGTTGCAGTATTGCAGCGCATAGTAAGAATACCCCACGCATTCCCTGTGATCCTCAACCTGATTTCTTAGAAGACGGAAATGTGTTCTAAGGCATGTGGGATAGATGTCCCCATATGTGCAAATATAAATGACCATTCATAACGGCCTCATTTACAGATAATACACAAAACACATTTATAAAGATGTAAAGGTAATTGTGCCCTGTAAAAGCAACCACAAATGGCTCATGTAATCAAATGGGGAAAATACAAACAATCAAAAGAGTAATGCTGCCCATACACTTGGCCGATAAATTGAATGATTGTATGCATTATTAAGGGGACATTCAACGTGATGCGCGGGCACGCCGGTCAAATGTCGGGTCTCATGATCTTTTGTGTTGCACATAATATTTATAGAATTGCAGGAGCAATCGCATGTGGTTTTTAACTAACCACATGCGATGCTCGAATGAAATCCGCAGGTGGGGGATGGAGGGAACGCTTTTTCATCGGCGTGGGGATGGGGAGAGGGGACCGTTGGTGGCGTGGGAGATGGCAGGAAGAGGGCGGCATTATGTAGCGCAAAAAGTAGCACTAGCGGGAGGCACGGGTCAGTCAGCAGTGGCGGCAGAAGTGTTTAAAACACTGGGCAACCCTCTGATAAGCTGAGATAGCTCTGCCAATCAGGGCTGCCCAGTGTTTAAACAATTCTGCCGCCCCCGTGCCAGAACCCCTCCGGCCGTTAATGCTTCTTGCGCTACATAACGCCGCCCTCTGCCCGCCCTCTTTCAGCACCCGATGTGCCAACTCAATATGGCATGCGGCATTGGGTGCTGCAAAGAGGGCACTTTAGCACCACAAGATGCAATCGGGTTCGATGGACATCACACTGCGATGTTGAATCGAATCAGATCGCACAAGTGTATGGGCAGCATTAAGGTGGGAATACATCAGAAAGACCTGTCTTACAATCACGATTGTGTACAACACACAATGTACTCAAAATCTGTCATACAACCAGTTGAGATTGTACGATTGCAGTAGGATGTGTACATGGATTCAGTATGAAATCCCGGCGGTCGGGATCCCGGCGTTCAAAATCCCGATGCCGGAATTCCGACCGCTGAAATCCCGACAAGGGTGGGACGTGGATCGCCCCCCCTTGCGGGCTCGCTGCGCTCGCCACGCAGCGGGCCCGGTGCCTCGCTACGCTCGGCACGCTAATTTATTCTCCCTCCAGGGGTGTCGTGGACACCCACAGAGAGAGAAACTGTCGGAATTTCAGCGGTCGGGATTCTGAACGCCGGGATTCCGACCGCCGGGATTTAAACTGCATCCCGTGTACATTACCCCTCTTTGATAAAACATGCCGTTGGCTGCACCCTCATACTTTACAAGGGGACTGCATACCAAAACAAAGACGTGTGGGGTGACATTTAATAGAATGCGATTTTTTTTGCACTTTCAAATTCGCCCATTATCGCACTTTTTAAAATCGCAATTTTTTGCAGCGAATTTGCATATTTAGTGAGGTGCATATTCTGGAAAAAAAAGTGTGATTAAGTGCGATAATGTGCGAATTTTAGGCATGAAAATGTGCGAATTTGAGGTAATGTGCGAATTTGTGTTTATAAAAAAAAAAAAACTGCGTGAGGTCCCCCCTGAACATAACCAGCCCCGGGCTCATTGAGCCAGACCTGGTTCTAAAAAACGGGGGACAAAAAGCATAGGGGTCCCTCGTATTTTGAAACCAGCACCGGGCTCCAACAGCCCACGGTGTCATGCCACACCCGGGGTACACTTTTTATATAAGGTCCCCCGGCCGAAACATGAGCACCGTAGCTGGTCAGCCTTGGACGGGGTAGCTGGAGGAGTGAGGACCCCCCCAGGCTTCACCCGTCCAGGGCTGAAACCCGGGGCTGTCACTAGCATCCGTGGCCAGTGGACAACGGCCTGATAAGGTTAGATCTCACCTACCTAACATTGCTTTATGCAGGAGAACTACCAGTGCCAGCAGACCTCCCCCACAAGCTGGGACTTGGAGAACCACAAGTCCCAGCATGCGGGGCATTAATGGGCCAGCTGGGACTTGTAGTCCACCTGTAAACAGAATGTTAAAATAAAACACACACACAGAAAAGTATAACTTTATTTCACACACAAACACCTCACTTTTACACCAACATACTTACCAATCCAGGATCCAGCGCTGGTCTGTCTCCTGCATAGCCAGCTCACCCCACACTGACAGCGGGGTAAGCCGGCTTTCTCCTGCACAGCTAACACCTTCTGTAGCGCTGTCCCAGTGCTACAGAGGTTGATAGCGTCTTCGGCTTATGCGTCTCCATGGAGACGCATCAGCCAATCACCCTATCAGCCTCTGTAGCGCTGGGACAGGTGCTTGCTGCGCAGGAGAAAGCCGGCTGACCCCGCCGGGGTGTCAGTGTGGGGTGAGCTGGCTATGCAGGATCCTGGATTGGTAAGTATGTTGGTGTGTGTTTGTGTGTGAAATAAAGTTATACTTTTCTGTGTGTGTGTGTGTGTGTGTGTGTGTGTGTGTTTTATTTTAACATTCTTTTTACAAGTAGACTACAAGTCCCAGCGGGCCCATTAATGTCCCGCATGCTGGGACTTGTGGTTCTCCAAGTCCCAGCTTGCGGGGGAGGCCTGCTGGCACTTGTAGTTCCCCTGCATAAAGCAATGTTAGGTAGGTGAGATTTAACCCTATCAGGCCGGCGTCCACTGGCCACGGATGCCGGTGACAGCCCCAGGCTTCACCCATCCAGGGGTGGGGGGGACCCCTTTATTGAGGGGGGTCCCCACTCCTCCAGGTACCCCGTCCAAGGCTGACCAGCCACGGTGCTCATGTTTCGGCCGGGGACCTTATATAATAAGTGTCCCCAGGCTGTGGCATGACACCGTGGGCTGTTGGAGCCCGGTGCTGGTTTCAAAATATGGGGGACCCCTATGCTTTTTGTCCCCCCGTATTTTTGGAACCAGGTCCAGCTCAATGGTTATGCTCAGGGAGGGGGAACTCACGCCGTTTTTTTATTAAAAACAAAAACTTTCACACATGTTTTTACACAGGACAATGCACAGATATCAATGATCTGTGCAGGGTTCTGGCCAATTCACATATAAGAACCTTGTCTGCATGTTCAGCGATTTTTAGACACATTGGGGGAAATTTACCAATATGAAAAACCTAGTTTTTGGTATTGGTATTTCCCCTACGGCTGCATGCGACTGTTTTAGTCGTATGCAAAGTCGTGTTCCGGAGGGGAAATTACAAAGCAGTCAGATACGACTGCTTTGTAACCCTCCGATGGTGTAACAATTCGTATTAGCGGCACATATATACGGCCGCTAATACAAATTCGTACAGGCAGTCTGCACGGATCAGTCAGATCCGTGCAGGCTGCAGTGTGTAAAAAAAATAGAAAAATTAAATAAATAAAAAAACGGCGTGGGGTCCCCCCCACAGCTGTAACCAGCACCAGGCTGACGGAGCCGGGGCTGGTAATTAAAAATCAGGGAACCCGACAAATAGGGGTTCCCCGATTTTTAACAACCAGCCTCAGGGGCTGGTTCCCAAAATACGGGGGACAAAATGACTAGGGGTCCCCCGTATTTTAAGAACCAGCCCCAGGCCAAACCAGCCAGCAGGGTAATGTCACAGCCGGGGGACACTTATTATATAAGGTCCCGCGGCCAAAACATTAACCCTACCGACCAGTCAGCCTGGCCAGGGGCCCTGGGGGAGTGGGGACCCCCCCAATGAAGGGGTCCCCCCCCTCCAGGACTTACCTGACCAGGCTGAAGCCTGGTGCTGTCCTCGATGCCCCTGGGCGGTGGGCATCGAGCTGATAGCGGTGTAAAAAAAAGATTAAACTATTGTCTAATACTGGGGCACTATGAGTCCCAGCAAGCCTCCCCCGCAAGCTGGGACTTGGAGAACCACAAGTCCCAGCCTCTGGGACTTGGAGAACCACAAGTCCCAGCCTGCGGGGCATTAAAGGGCCCGCTGTGTCTTGTAGTGCCACAGTATTAAAAATAGTACAATAAAACACACTGACACACACTTACAATAAAACTTTAATACATACAAAGCCCACACATACTAATACTTACCTATCTTCTTTCCGTAGGTAGCCCTGGTCCTGTGTCTTCTTCTGGTCCTGTGTCGGCGGTCTTCTGGATCCATGTCGACGTCCTTCTTCAAGTCGACGTCGCTGTCGGCGATGGCGTCCGGATCCGACGAAATCCATGTGGAAGCTGTGGAAGGAAACCATACTCACCTGTCCCGGGGCGACGTAGTCCAGGTAAGGGTCTTAGCAAAAAAAACAAACCGACGCCCGAAACCAGCCGGACAGTAGGAGCCGCACGGTGTTGGTGTACATCGTGCGGCTCCACCTCCCGAATGCCGCTATTGGCCGCCTTGCGGCCTAGCGGCTCCCGATTGGCCGCTAGGCCGCAAGGCGGCCAATAGCGGCATTCGGGGGCGGAGCCGCACGATGTACACAAACACCGTGCGGCTCCTACTGTCCGTCTGGTTTCGGGTGTCGGTTTGTTTTTTTGCCAAGACCCTTACCTGGACTACGTTGCCCCGGGACTGGTGAGTATGGTTTCCTTTCACAGCTTCCTCCATGGATTTCGTCGGATCCGGACGCCATCGCCGACAGCGACGTCGACTTGAAGAAGGACGTCGACATGGATCCAGAAGACCGCCGACACAGGACCAGAAGACGACACAGGACCAGGGCTACCTACGGAAAGAAGATAGGTAAGTATTAGTATGTGTGGGCTTTGTATGTATTAAAGTTTTATTTTAAGTGTGTGTCAGTGTGTTTTATTTTACTATTTTTAATACTGTGGCACTACAAGACCCAGCGGGCCCTTTAATGCCCCGCAGGCTGGGACTTGTGGTTCTCCAAGTCCCAGCTTGCGGGGGAGGCTTGCTGGGACTCATAGTGCCCCAGTATTAGACAATAGTTTAATCTTTTTTTTACACCGCTATCAGCTCGATGCCCACCGCCCAGGGGCATCGAGGACAGCACCAGGCTTCAGCCTGGTCAGGTAAGTCCTGGAGGGGGGGGACCCCTTCATTGGGGGGGTCCCCACTCCCCCAGGGCCCCTGGCCAGGCTGACTGGTCGGTAGGGTTAATGTTTTGGCCGCGGGACCTTATATAATAAGTGTCCCCCGGCTGTGACATTACCCTGCTGGCTGGTTTGGCCTGGGGCTGGTTCTTAAAATACGGGGGACCCCTAGTCATTTTGTCCCCCGTATTTTGGGAACCAGCCCCGGACCTGGAGCCTGGTTGTTAAAAATCGGGGAACCCCTATTTGTCGGGTTCCCTGATTTTTAATTACCGGCCCCGGCTCTGTTAGCCTGGTGCTGGTTACACGCCGGTTTTTTTTTTATTTATTTATTTTTTCTATTTTTTTTACACTAAAGCCTGCACGGATCTGACTGATCCGTGCAGGCTTAAAGCAAATACGACAGGGAAAGCAAGGTGTATTTTCCTGTTGTATTTGCGTGGGTGTTTTACACCACTTAGCAGCCGTATTATCAGTACGGCTGCTTAGTACATCAGGAACCACCATTCTTTTGAATGGTGATTTCTGTCGTATTCTATCGATGGTGTAGACATTCGTATTTGTAAAAACAAATAGGAATGTTCCATCTTTAGGAATACGAATTGTTGTATTTTCGGGATTGTAAATCCCGAAAATACAAATTCGTAAAAAAAAGGTGTATTTCTGCCTACGAATACACCTTTTTTCTACGAATCCATTTTGGTAAATGTCCCCCATTATCCCAAATTCCCAAAATCTCATTAAATTTGCGAATTGTATACTTTTCAATGGGAAAAACATCTGGATGCGAGTTCTGGCGCGACTAAAAATCGCACTTTCAGAATGTGAGATTTCGCGGGAAAATCATAGTTTTTTTGCAGTTTTTCACATCTCACTAAATATGCGAATTCAGGAAAAGGTGCGATTTTGGAAGTTTTTGGTGAAAAACATCGCAAAAATAACATTTTCACATCTCATTAAATGTCACCTGTGGTCTCAAAAGAAAAGGGCATGGCCACACAATAGTACTCTCATTTCAAATTACACCACATAGTAGCACAATCTTATTCACCTTACACAGCACCAGATTGTGATGCGCCTTACACAATATGACCCACACACAATATGACATTATGACACAGATTATTCTACACTTAATGCCCCGAGTACTCCTGCATATGCCACAGTAGTAGCGCTGCTTCTACATCAAGCCCACAGTGGCCAACAGTAGTAGCGCTGCTTACTTATAGATAACGCCCACAGTACCAAGAGTTGGCAAGAAAGGATACAGACAATTGGGGTCAGGATTCCGACCAAGTCAGAATCCAGACTGCTAAAAGCCCGAAAGACAGGCAGTGGCTATTCTCTCTCGTGGGGGTCCACGAACCCCATAGAGGGAGCATAGAACAGGTGGCAAGCATAGGGAGCCACTGTGCCCATATTGTGGCAAGTGCAGCGAGCCTGCAAGGGGCTTTGTTGTGCTCACCCCGCTTCTGAGTCCCCGCAGTCAGGATAATGACTGTGGAATCCCGACTGACAGTGTGTTATACCACACCCGACAATTGTGGGATGGCGCCTTTACATAGAGTGTGGTCTCCCAACTTCTAAATCCAAATGATTTAACCAACTTCTAAATCCAACTTTAACCAACGTCTAACTTTAACCAACTTCTAAATCCAAATGACATGTGTAAGTCCATAAAAAAAAGTTTTTATTAAGAGTCTCTTTTTTCAAGTTAAAATTCAGTGAAACAGAATAAGGGCCCTTGTGTGTTGGTGTTAAGTTTTAACGAAATGGAAAGTTTTTCGCCCTACTGGGTGCTTGATTTCACAAGTGGATCCCTGTCAGGACAATTTTAGAGGGTAAATTCAATACAGGCCCAGATAAGGTCCAATAGTATTAACCTCTCAATGGATGTAATGGATGCATTCCCACAGAGCCTTGTGTGAGCACACATCCATTACTCGCTGTGCTTGCCATGCTTTGAACACGGTGCCATACTGCACTCGGCATACCATTATATTCTCCCTGTATGCCCACATAGATTGTGAAGTAAGGACAAGTCGGTTTTACAAAAATAACATGAAAAACATGTCAACATTTTCATGTGACGACTTATTGCTTGATGACCAATAGTACTCAACCTATTGGTCGGTATTCAATCCCGGGTCACGACTGCTGGGTCGGCCCGAAAGTCGTGATCTAGTCCTGTTCTCGGCCCAGTCACCTGCATCTCGGCAGGCGGGATTCAATGACCAATGATTTACCTGTCCAATCTGTCAGGTGGGAACAAACATTTGACAGTGTATGTGAGCAAATGATAGTCAAGCATTTGCTCCCAAACACTGGAAAATAGGCAATGGTCATTCAGACAAATTGGTTAATCAGTTTGATTTAACAAACTTATCTGAACAATCATTTTTGTCCATTTTCCAGTAGGAGAAAATGTGGGTAGAGCTGCAGTGTGAAAGCACCAGTTTTAAATTACCGGTTAAAGAAAACTGGTAATACAAAACAGGTAAAAAGAAGGATCCTACACGGCTCAGACCTAATATGTGCAGTGTGAATGGGTCTGAACAGGTATACTCAAGGCAGTCTTTTGGTATGGGCTTAATGGGCACTTGCCCAGGGGCCCTTAAGTGTATAAGGGCCCAATACTGATAGCTGAGGATCCCCTTTTTCCAGTGATACCAGAATTTTGAAAATCGGCCCTGGGGAACTGGAGATATCCAACTTCAAAGCAGCAGTCCACATCTGACCTGTTAAATGCATTTCCTAGTCGGATTTCTCAGGATCTGTCTGACTTAGAGTTTTTCTGAGAGTACACGCCAAAAGTTGACACTCTCCACCTTCTGTGGACACTAGCAGCTTGTCTCTATCAGGCCCAGAACCAAAGATATCAGCCTTCCAGCAGCCGATCCCGGCAGGGATCCCACATTCTCCTAACGGACCTTACTGTCTCCTGAGCATGGACTGTGCTGCCCAGATCCCCAGTGCGGCAACAGTGCCCCTGCTACAAACTGCACAGACAGCCTGCATCTGCTGCAGCCTCCTCCTACCATGCATCAGCCGGGCACATTGCGACTAGCAGCCCTGGCATGCCTGCTGGACTACTATGCCTACCTAGCCCTGTGCCCACACACTGTATTGCAGTGAAGATGAGGACAGTGTGGACTGCGCTGGCCGGATCCACGCACACTGCCAGGTACCAGGGGAGGGGGGAGAGCAGGGGTGCCAGGTACCATGAGAGGGGGAGCAGGGGTATGGTACCCACTGCCTAGTACCGGGGGGGCATAGGCCAGGTACCAGGGAACGGGTGGTATATTAGGGGTGAATTACCGTTTACCGTTTTTGTACCTTTCACAACGGGTACAAAAATAGTCATTAACCAGTAATATACCATTTACAACATGCAGTGTGAAAGGGGTTTTAGTGGTTCAGACCCGTTTTAAATACCGTTTCAAAATACCGGGTCTTAAACGTTTAGGCAATGTGAAAGCAGCATTAGTAAACACTACATGATAATAGAATTCAGAGATATTGATTACATATATTTGCGCATATGTATGATTTAAGCCACCAAACTGTAGTCAAAGCTTCTCTATATTGGGGATCCGTATTGCTATTTATATATATATAGATGCGGCACTTCTCTTTATTGGGGTTCTCTATTGCTATATGGGGGTGCAGCACCCAAATAAATCAGCATAAGCCAGAAAACACAGAGCAGCACACCAGTGAAAATGTAAAGTGTTAATAAGTGTATAATGATAGGAAGCCAGCGCTATATACAATAAGTGATGCTAAAATAAAATAATGAATGTAATTAAAATAAAGAGATTGTGTTAGTGGTTTTCAGAATGTAATAGTGTGCTACCTCAGAGCCATCCAGCCACACCAATCCTGGGGCACCACACCTAGGGTGACAAACTCATCCCTTTAATCCGGGACACATATTAATTACATAGGTTCTGTGGCTGGCTTTCACCTGGTTTTAAACTGCCACACCTCAAGACTCAATTTCACCTGGTTTTAAACTGCCACAGAACCTGTGTAATTAATATGTGCCCCGGATTAAAGGGATGAGTTGGTCACTCTAACCACACCCCACATCCAAGTTAGCCCAATATGGGTCTATAATTAATTAGCAAGGAGCCACATGATAATACACTTATTAACACTTAAATAATAGCAGAACTAGAGGAGGACTACAACGCCCTCAGTTCTTAAATTACTACTATGCAATACACGGTGCAAGAATAGTAGAGATATCTAGAACCCCCTCTACTAAACAGTGGATCCACATCTTAAACCATGCAACTGTGCTACCATCACATATACCCTGGACCGCCACCATATCCCGACCGCCACACCCCAAATTGAGCCCCACCTTGAAGTGCTGGCAAAAGCTTAAAACCCATACACTATTTAGTCCTGGACTCTCCCTTCCCACGCCCCTTTTCGGTAATCCGGACTTCCCTACTGGCCTCGCCTCCCCTTCCCTGGCGACCTGGTCCGTAGCTGGAATCTCCCGCGTCTCCATTTACTGTCCAATGGCCTACTATATTCCAATATACGTTTGCCAGCTCATCCTCGACTCAGATCCTTGAGACCCAATATAAGATCCTCTCAAGGTGGTCCAGATGTCCGGTACATGTACATCGGATGTTTCCTACTATTCCTGACACATGTTGGCGATGTCAACGATCCCAAGGCTCCCCATTACACATCTGGTGGCAGTGCCCCGAACTAACTGATTTTTGGACGACAATTAGGAGACTATCCATACAGATTACTGGTACTCCCTTACCACACACCCCTGAATTTTGGTTGCTCAACTACATGGAGATCCCTATCTATATAATGTTTAAGAAATCCCTTCTCCGACACTTAATGAATGCTGCAAGAGCAACTATCCCCTGTTTCTGGAGAACCCAAACACGGCCCCCCATCTCTCACTGGTTCCTAAGGTTAGATCGCTATATGCTTATGGAAGACCTCACATCTTCCTCTTCCTCCAAGCGTCCCTCTAATACATTTACCACCACCTGGTTTCCCTGGCTAAACTTTAAGGATAGCCATGATTATGCATTATATGCTAGTGATCCTTCACTGATGTCTGCCCCACCACCATGAAACGGCGCTGGTTGGAATCTACCTCTCTTTGCTATTCCCGCTTCCCTATCTTCTCTTTCTCTCTCTACTTTCTTCTATCACTACATTATTTTCCTGTTTAATTCTTTTACACTAAAATGTGTTATTTTCTTCAGTTTAAAACGTTAATACATGTAATCGTCAACAACTAAAATATGGACTGCATGCTATTTTTAATCTGACACTCTTTGTACTCTTTGTAGTCCAAATGAAAATGTTTATACTACAATGTATGTTTGTTATCTTAATCTATAATAAACACTGATTGCGTAAAAACACTTAAATAATTTTATCACTGGTGTGTTGCTCTTGGCTTTCTGGATTATACTGATTTTTTTTGGGGTGCTGCAATAGGGAACCCCAATATACAGAGAAGTCTTGACGATGGCTTGGGTTGGGAGGCTTAAATCATACATTTGCACAAATATATGTAACCAATATCTGAATTATATCATATCTCCCAACATGACCGTCTCTATTGCTGTGTACACATGGGGGCGATAGGGGCTATAATCGCTGGGAATATGGTCGCAGGCGACCATATTGCCTGTGATGGAAGTGTGCCCCGGCGATAAATCGCCGGGTGCGCGCTCCCGTTTTCTGCCCCATTGTAATCGCTGGTTTACTACAATCGCTAATTACCTCTGCGGCTCCCCCAGCAGAGCAGGTTCCTTTTCATCAGCGACCATCTCTGGTCGCTGATGAAAAGGAGACACTGAGCAATATATTGCTCAGTAATATATTGCATTACCCCCCGCACCTTTGTTGGAGCACCTTTCTTAGCTCTTAACCTGTTCAAAACAGGTGATGGCAATCACACATTAACAAGGAAGTCCAGGACCAGAGCATTCTGTCCCTCCTGGAGAGGGTCATGTTATGAGGTATGTTATATTTTCATGTAGTGTTTAAAACTGGTTACTAATGCCATATAGTGTGCTGGAGCAGTGGTCAGGGAACTCGGTCTTAATTACCCCACACAGTGCATGTTTTGCTGGTAACCCAGGAGGTGTACAGGTGTACTAATTACTCACAGACACATTTTATAAGGTCCGCAGGTGGAGTTAATTATTTCACTTGTGATTCTGTGAGACCTGCAAAACATGCACTGTGTGGAGGACATATTGAGGACCGAGTTCCCTGACCACTGTGCTGGAGGGAAAAAAATATATTTTTTCCTACCCAGTATTACCATACCTCCCAACATGACCCTCTCCAGAAGGGACACAATGCTCTCCTCCGGGACTTCCATCTTAATTTATGATTACCATCACCTGTGGTGAAACACCTTTCTTACTAGTTAACCTGTTCAAAACCAGGTGATGCAAATCATACCTTAAGAGGAAAGTCCAGGAGCAGAGCATTGTATCCCTCCCGGCACGGGTCTTGTTGGGAGGTATGCAGTGGCGGAACTCCCGGAGGCAATGGTGTCAAATGCGCCAGCCTCAAAGGGGGCAATGGCTCCATTGCCTCCTAATGTGTCCCCCCCCCCCCTCTACCCTTATTGTATGGAATGGCCGCGCCCCCTCCCCTGCTCCGAGTCCTCCCTGTCACCTGGAGTCGGGCGGGAGGCAGCCCACAGCCAGCGCAGGACCGGGTGAGCGAGCCTATCACTGAAGCAGCAGTGAGCCAGGACCTGGAAGCCGGGTAAGAGACGCTGCAGTGGCAGCCTGTAACCTCACAGGGAGCGACATATTTTATATAGCGTCTCTCACCTGCCGGGTCACCGCTGCCCCCTCCCCCCCCCCCCCCCCCTTCACCAGGCATCCACAGAGGCTCTTCCCTTCTGCCATGTCCCCGCTGGCTCCCCCCTTGCCGGGCATCCACATTTTGTGCGCCCGGCTTTCCCCTGCTCATGTCTGGTCTGGTCTCCCCCCCTCACCGGGCGTCTACATATACTACGCCCGGCTCTCGTCTGCTACCACCGGCTGTCCCCCTGCTCCTGCTGCACTGGATCCTCTCGCAGGGCGTCCGCTGGCAAGGTGAATGCTCCAAGCCCCATACATATATGTATAAGAATATGTGTTGGGAGATGGGGGGGCACCAGCATTCATCTTGCCTCCGGGCCCCTGGGACAAACTTACACCACTGGAGGTATGGGTACATTCAATAAACCATACCTCAAAACATGACCCTCTCCATGAGAGACACAATGCTCTGTTTCTGGACATCCCTCTTATTTAATGATTATCATCACCTGTATTGAAGCAGCTTTGGCATCACTCCTCCTGTTTAAAACAGGTGATGGCAATTATACATTAAGAGGGATGTCCAGAAACAGTATTGTGTCCTCCCTGGAGTGGGTCATGTACCCGAGTGGTATTTCTAATTGATTATATATATATGTCTGTGTGTATCCAGCTTAAGTTTACATTTACAAGCAGTTCTCACAAAAACATGAAGAAAATTCTGCAAATGCTTACTAATTTAGCTGTGGATCCGCATTTGCAACAGGCCCAGGTGGAGATTCATATAATTAATTTGTGTGGTCTGGCACAGGCTCAGCTGGAATGTAACCATCATATTAAAGATGCATACACAGTTCACAGTACAGATTTTCTGTCTGATTTATCTGGTGGGAACAAAAACCTGGAATTGTATGGGAGCAACTGACAATCAAAAATTTGGTCCCAAACTCTTGAAAACAGACAGTGATCAGTCAGACAAATTGTTTAAATCATTCTGATATAACAAATTTATCAAAGCATGTATTTTTTTTCTGTTTTCCTGCATTTGGGTGGAAATTTTTGATTGTCATATGCTCCCATACATTTCCAGGTTTTTGTTCCCACCAGATAGATCAGACAGAAAATCTGTATGTGTGTACACACCTTAAGACAGAGATAACAGAGTGGAAACAAAGCAGGACAGGGATAGCCCCTTTCCAGAAGAAGATGTCAGCTGTTGATGTGTAATTTTATTTGCTTACATTTGTGAGAAGTGCCACCCACTGGAAATGGCCAGCAGAGGAATGGGCTGAGAGACTGGCCCTGTATTTAACAGGAGAACCACAAAAGGCTAATATGTAGTTTTCGGAGCAGCTGGCAAAATCATATGCCCACTTGGAAGCCGCTATTCTAGCCAGATGTAGGGTGACTGGGACAGCAAAGCCTCATGGATTTCATGACTAGAATTTTGACTCTGATGCCTCTATACGCAGTGGCATCGAGAAGGGGGGGAACTGGTACTTTTTACCTGGGCCCGGGACTGCTGGAGGGGCCCGCTTCACCTTCCCTTGTTGCAGGGAGCCAGGCAGTGAAGAGAGGTGACAGGCTGCAGCACAGCCTCTCTCCCCAGTTCAGCAGTTCAGTGCTGGGTGCTGAGCTGGGGACAAATACAGCTGCAGTGGCAGCCTGTCATCTCTCCCAAAGTACAGGGGTTTTTTTATGTGTTTTGTGCTAACCTGGAGACCATGCACCCACCAGAGGTCACACCCCCTTTATTTTCCCAGGGCCGGCCGCAGTGTCTGTACAAACACAGTTGGCCGAGTTAGTACCATCATAGTTGCAGCCCAAAATAAACACAGCTTTGTAGGTCACGGAAATAATTACTATGGAGCTTTGAAGGAGGCCTGCAACAGTGAACAGAGTTATGGCTTAGGGCGGCCCATGAAAGATATTTGACCCTAAGTAAAATTGTGAAACCTTCAGACAAAGGACCCAAACCAGTAGCACCAAGGTACCTGCTAAAGTACCAATAAAAACTGAACCCACTTTCTGTTATGTGTGTGGAGAAGTGGTACACAACCAATGGGACTGTCTTAATCATACTAATTAAATGGAGTGAAATAGGCAAGGTGTGTTGGTCCTCATAGTTTGTATGAGGGCCCCAACTGCCTGGGAGGAAACATGGTCCTGTGTTGCTGGAACAAACAGAGAAGTAACCTCCCTTCCGATACAGAGTTTTCCTGGACTCTGGGAACAGTCACCAGAACAACAGATCCCTACTCCTGTACCCCAGGAAGTGAGTAGCAACTAGGAGAACTGGGTTCTGGACTTTCTATGGGTGTTATTAGGGAAAGGTTACCAGTGGAGTACCCAAGAGATCTGTACTTGGACCAGTGCTTTTTCATATCTTTATTGATTATATTGCAAATGGAAAAAAATGCCCTTTTGCAGATGACACAAAGGTAGTCAACAGGGTAGACACACCAGGAGGGGTAAAACAAATTATTGATGATCTAGGTACTGTAGATTAGAGGAATGGTCAAGAGCATGGTGACTAGTTTAATGCCAAAAAATGCAAAATCATGCACTTGGGTCTCACATTTCCAAAGACTAGATATTGGCACTTATTCAGATCTGATCACAGTACAAATTTGTTCTTAAAATGGGCAAAACCATGCCCACTGCAGGTGGGGCAGATGTAACATGTATAGAGAGAGTTTAATTTGTGTATGTTTATTTTGTTTCTGTGCAGGGTAAATACAGGCTGCATTATTTTTACACTGCAATTTAGATTTCAGTTTCAACACACCCCACCCAAATCTAACTCAAATCTCTGCACATGTTACATCTGCCCCACCTGCAGTGCACATGGTTTTGCCCATTTTGAGAACAAATTTGTACTGCGATCAGATCTGAATAAGGGCTATAGTACAAATGGCACTATAACATACCTCCCAACAGTCCCGATTTTATCGGGACAGTCCCGATTTTATCGGGACAGTCCCGATTGTCAGGGCCTGTCCCGCTGTCCCACCCGCGGGCGGCAGTGTCCCGCGGTGTGGGGGGGCTGTTGGGAGTCCCCCCTGTCAGCTGCTAAGCAGCGGGGAATAAACGCTGTGCGCATGCGCACAGCGTCTATTCCCGCAGCCAGGGGGCTGGGGGCATGGCTAGAGGCTCACAGAGCCTCTGGGTCATGCCCCCATAGCGGCAAAATGGGGGCGTGGCCTCGTGGGAGAGCCGCGAGTATAGACCATGCCCAAATTAGGCCACGCCCCCCGAAAATGTCGGCGCAGCAGCGTCACGCCTGCTGAGCTACCAATGTTGGGAGGTATGCTATAATGGAAACTACTGAGGAGGAGAGGTGTCTAGGTGTCACTATTTCAGGGGACTTAAAGGCATGTAGGTAATGTAACAAAGCAATGAAGAAGGCAAGTCAGATGCTTGGTTGCATAGGGAGAGGTATCAGCAGTGGAAAGAAAGAAGTAATAATGCCACTGTATAGGTCATTTGTACGACCTCATCTAGAGTACTGTGTTCAGTTCTGGAGACCATGGGCATTATTCAGATCTGATTGCAGTACAAATTTGTTCTCAACATGGGCAAAACCATGTGCACTTCAGGTTAGGCAGATGTAACATGTGAAGAGAGTGTTACATTTGGGTGGGGTATGTTGAAACTGAAATCTAAATTGCAGTGTAAAAATAATACAGCCAGTATTTACCCTGCACACAAACAAAACCTAACCCCAAATGTCACCCTAACCATAACACCTAACCCTAGTTCCCTAACACAGTGGTTCCCAACCCTGGTCCTCAAGTACCCCCAACAGTGCACGTTTTGCAGGTCTCTACACAGAATCAGTGAAATAATTAGCTCCACCTGTGGATCTTTTAAAATGTGCCTGAATAATCTGTGCACCTGCTGGGTGACCTGGAAAACATGCACTGTTGGGGGTACTTGAGGACCAGGGTTGGGAACCACTGCCCTAACACAAACTGTGAAACTCTACATACCCTAATATTCTATCCCTTATATCTTAAACTAAACCACTACACCAGTTCTAATAGCCTATCCATAATGTCTGGACCAAAACCCCCATATTAACCCTAATTAGTACTGTAAAAAGAAGGACTCTCTGATTTGAAAGAGTACTAGAGATTAGAAGGTCACTATAAGGTGGCATCAGCAGTGAAGGCTGTGGTGTGGACCACAAAGAGCTGGTGGTGTGGTGGAGTAAGGTGGCTTAGGGTATATGCACAGTAGTATGACATATAACAATGATGATGATGATGTTGAGACATCATCACAGACAATGTTGGCTAACCTCTACCGGGCTGCCTAGCACAGGGCTTTCATTTGTATTTTCACACAGCAAGTACTGGGTTCCTGGCTAATAAAACTGGGGTGATTTTTAAAAAAAATATATTTTTTTTATTAAACTGCCTCTTTCTTCCCCATGGGCTTCTGCGGTGTCTTCACCTGGGGACGGCAGCATTTTAAGCTCTTTTGCATGGCTGCTGCCTCCCAGGGCTTCTACATCTTCCACTGTGTTCTTCTCCTGATGGTGGTGGCCTTCTAAGCTCTTTTGCATGGCTGCTGCCTCCCAGGACTTTGGCATCTTCAGGAACTCTTCTCTGCATCAGCCTGTCTGCCCCCTGTCTTGCACTGGCTAGTATAGCCAGCTCAAGAGTGATGTCTCTGCAAACCGTTATTGACTGGCCACGGACATTTTTAAATGTATTTATTTTATTTTTTGCCATGCCTGCTACCACTGCAACCAGTAATGGGCAACGGTAGTAGTGGTACTCACTTCTGTTGTCTGCTACCGCCACCACCGCTGCCTGCTCATCACTTGTAATGATGAGCAGGCTGGTAAAATCAAATTTAAAATAAAATTAAAATTAGTGTTAATGTGCAGGTCCCTGCAGACTGACACTGAGCAGCAGTGACAGGCAGCGGATACAGGCTGTCAGTGTGTGACAGCCTGATCCACTGTCCTATCACATTTGACTCAGTGACAGGGGTGTGCTTTGATGTGGGCTGAAGGCACATCTCTGTCACTGAGCCAGAAGTGTATGTGCTGCTTCCCCATTAATTTTCAATGGGCTTTTCAGCCTCTTTGCTCCCCGCGGCTTAGCCCCTCCCCCTGCTGCTGACAGTTTACAATTGTCAGTGGGAGGCATAGCTCCTGCTGCCTCCCACCCTCCCCACAGTGTCCCATCTCTTAAATAAGCAGTGTTACTTTGGGAACATTTCGGACAGGTAGCATTTCTTTGTGGAGTAAAACTTAAGGGTTCTGCGCCATTTTACTGGATGCAGGTGGAACACTATTTATATGGAAGTATTATCTTCTGATTCCCCCCACTGCACTTTGTATTAGACCCACTCACCCTGGGCTTTTTGGGCGCTGTTTGAAATTGGTATACCCACTCTTTCTACTGTCCACAGGGCCCTAGGTGGATTACTAGTTTGCCTTGTGAGAAATCTGGGCCTGGCTTGCCCACCATCCCAGGGGGCTGGAGGGGGACCCAATATATGGGAGCCTACCATTCCAGGATGGTAGGTATGTTTTTACTAAATCCCTGTACCACACAGGGAGACCGTAATCTTTCCCTCCATGGTGACAGCTGTCACAAGAGTCTCCACCTGATAGGGATGGACAGAAGGTGTTCTACATGTTCAAGAGATTACTGCATGGAGCCAGTCCACCCCATTCCAGTTTTTTCCCATTCCCTGTAAAAGTTAGGGATTATCATCGACCATCGATGAAACATGACCATCAATAGCACAACATAACCAAAATGTTTTCTTATTGTCCTGAAGGCTCAAAGACTATGACACCAATGAAGTCATGCCTCCATGTTCTGATTGGCCTATAGGCCCAGTCAAATAAAGATGACCATCGACCATAACATAGATGACCATTGATAGTCAAAAACATTGATGGTCATTCACTAGACATTATGTTGCCATCGATGATTCCCCCCCCCCCCCCCCAAGTAAGAAAATAAAAAATTTATGTTTGCTACATATCAAACTGTAACAATGCAACATACATAAAATAAACACCACACAATACACTATTATTGTAAAAAAAAAGTAACAGGAAACAAACATCGGCAGTTGCAGGCATTGATAGGGACGCCTCATCTGGGGTCCTGAGAATGCAAGGAAGTAGCCAGCTCTGCGCATGCTCTTTCCTTTCCTGCTCAGGCCGCCGAGAAAGCTGCGAAGGTGAGATTCAGCTACTGCCGCACAATCCGCTCTGTATCCCGGCCATCCGCCCTCACCCGGCTCTCAGAGCCTGGGATACTGTTACCCTAGTTGAGGAGGGAGAGCATATACAGGATATAATGTGATTTTAACTGGCGCCGACACGGTGTTTGCCACGGCCTGTTTGCTCTCCCCGGTGTAGCCATGGCGGCAGTGCCTGTGGATAGCTATGAGCTTCCGGGCCGCAGGATTGTGGGCGACTGCTGAGAGTGTGCCTGAACAGGGTATTGTGTGTTCTTGATGATCCGCGTTTGGGTTCGTGTGATGTCGGTGTGCGCTCTCCGCTGTGTCCCGGCATCGACTGGCCGGCTACTTCCTGCAGTGGTGTCATGCCTCCTGTGTGTATGGCGTGGGTGACTGCTCAGCGCAAGGTCCTGGGCAATGTTTGGGTACAATTCTTCCTAATTCCATAAACCTACTGGTAGGTTATTGGCTGCTTGAAGAGATGCTGCTGTGTAGTGGTCAACATAAAGTCAGAAGGTGCAGTAACGAATACGATTGTCTCTGTGCAGAGCTGTGTAATACATGCATCCATCCGTAGTGGCAATGGATAATCCCATCGTCAAAGCCTATTTTTATATGTGCTATCTGAACGGAGATGACCCAAAGGCAGGGCAGTGTGCAGAAGTGAGAAAGGGGGTTCTGAGGGCCCTGCTTGTGT
Source organism: Crinia signifera (assembly GCF_055691185.1). Lineage (NCBI taxonomy): Eukaryota > Metazoa > Chordata > Amphibia > Anura > Myobatrachidae > Crinia > Crinia signifera. The sequence goes on along the minus strand of NC_139218.1, from coordinate 151,178,692 downwards.
GTGCTTGTTATGCAGGGCTGTACATAATATGGGCCAGATGTATCAAGCTTAAAAAAAAATTATAAAATGGAGAGTGAAAAAACAGCCAGCCAATCCGCTCCTGCCTGCAATGTTACAGGTTGTTTGAGAGGTTTATTCTCAATTTGATCACTTTTGATGCTTGACCTGGCCCTTTATCTGTCCAGTGATAAGACAGATTGTTTTGGTATTTCCTCATCTTTGCGGCCACCGCTTACACTAAGGAACTTGCTTAGTGTATGGTGAGCCGCGAGGGTTGTTTTCGAGGTCCATGCAACCATCTATTCCCTTGGTACTTATGTTAGTTGGGTGCCCACTATAGTTAGTACACTCATACCCCCACTATCCATGTCGCCATGGAGTTGACTTTATATAGTGTGGCTAGCCCGAAGCGTGGCGAGCGGACGCGGAAAACTAAGTAAATAGCTTAGTGGGCGCCCAACTAACATATAAGTACCATTCCCTTTAAGTAAAGTTGAGATGAGTGAAGCAGACCACCAGGCCTGTGAGGGGACAATCGCAATCCACGTAGCGGCTAACATAGCTGGTGTAAGAGGTGGCCGCAAAGATGATGTATGTTGACACTTTTCCCAAGAGGTATGTTTTAGGCTGGATCCTCCCAGTAAAGCCCATTAAGCACTGTGATGGTGGCCAATATAGTTAATAGCAGCCTGTAGTGTGTACATATGGAATGATATCCGTAAATTATATTGTTTAATTATGTCACTGGGACCCGTTCAACATGTAGGTCTTTGGCCATATAGCCAAATTGACCTGCAGGGGCATTAATGCATTGCACATAGATATAGTAAGGTATTGCTCAAGGTCCCCCCTTTTTTTTTTTTTCTTTTTTTTTTTTCTTAAGTATGATCTTTGACTATATTCTCTAGTGCAGTGGTTCCCAAACTGTGTGCCGCGGCTCCCTGGGGTGCCTCGGGATACATGCAGGGGTGCCACGGGTTGGTGGTCAAGGACCAACTCAAATTATTAATGGTTAATTATTTATGAGCAAAACCAGTGCTGGTGGCTGCCAATCATATAATGAGTACAAACAGAAGCAAATCCTGCCCTTTACCACATAACTGCCGCTAAGTATCGCATATAAACCCAATCTACTTAATTTTTTTGGGACCTAGGGGTGCCGTGAAAAAAATTCTGATTCTCTAGGGTGCCGTGAATCAAAAAAGATTGGGAACCCCTGCTCTAGTGTATATTTGGTTTGCACATAAGCTTATAACGTAGGGCTGGGGAACCAATATGCTTAAACTATTGCTGCTAATGGTTTGGGAGATCTTCCTGTTGTGATCAATAGATGTAATTCCACCTTGCCCTTTTATTTATCCAATTTGTATATTTCTACAGATTGGTTCTATTTGTTATGATCTGTTTTCCTCTTTAGATGTTGATGCCCAAGAAAGATCGCATTGCTATCTACGAGCTCCTTTTTAAGGAGGGAGTTATGGTGGCCAAGAAAGACGTGCACATGCCAAAGCATCCAGAGCTGGCAGACAAGAATGTTCCCAACCTTCATGTCATGAAGGCTATGCAGGTATATAAGCAAATCCCATGTAATAAAATGGCCAAGTGGTTGGTAAAAGGAGACCCTACTTTACAATGAATGGAAACTACTAGCTGTTGGAATATGGTGTAGCCACATTACCATGTAAATGCCCTCTACAAAGTCAGTTACTAATCTTATAATTGTGAGGAGAAATAGCAAGAAGTTTTTTTGGGGGGATATAAGTAATGTCCTTTTTAATATTTGCTTGATGCACCTGTATCAAAGCTGCAATGACAAATGCATGTAGTCTTCATATTAATGATGTTAAATGTTTTCCACAGTCTTTGAAGTCTCGTGGATATGTGAAGGAGCAGTTTGCTTGGCGTCACTTTTACTGGTATCTGACAAATGAGGGCATCCAGTATCTGCGAGATTTCTTGCATCTGCCTCCAGAGATCGTTCCTGCAACACTTAGGAGGAGTCGCCCTGAGACAGGCAGACCACGACCTAAAGGTAAGCATTCCACCCTGTTCTGTGGCACTATAAAGCTGGGTACACACCAGGTAGCAATGACTGTGGACATAGCAGTATACACACCAATCGGCTGCTCTGTGTTGGGACACCAGCTGGGCAGGCTTCTGTATCTAGCTGTGACATTATCCCATGCAACAAGTGTAAGGGCGATTGTATGACTGCCTGAACACAGACGGATGCACTGGTATACCAGCCGCACTGCAAATGCGGTATGTCTGTGCATCAAGTGTACCCACCCGCTGATTGGCTTGTGATATATTAGGTTTTTTTTGTCTGGCTATATATATCTTGTCTCTGCATTATTCACCTGATGACATATTTTTGTTGGCTTATCTTGAATAATGGAGAGAATTGAGGCGTAACTGGGTGTTATGGTGCTCCTGATGTGCAAGGAGCTTACTTGTAATGTGGATATTGCTGTAAATGGGTGATATATGCCACTGGGATCACTGTGCACATCGCATTGAATTGAATCTGCCCCTTGAAACAAGCTTACACTTTTACATTGCAAATCAAGTATTCCTGCAACCTGTATGGACGGTGGCAGCAAATGCGAGAAACTAATATCTGATAATGTTGTAGAATGTTCTATTATGAGCGAACTAAAGGGCCGCATTGGTTGAGAAGAGCCACAGTGATGTTTCCTAGACCATTAATGATCAAACGCCATAGTTTCAGACCTACCAACAGTTCACATTTTCCAGACAACCTAGCTGCTGCACTCATTACTAATACCCCTTTCAGACAGAAAAATCCCAAAAACCCAGGTATTTCCGAGATACAAAATCCCGGGTAGAACTAGGCAGCAAGGGGCTGACCCCCTTTCACACAGGAGCAAAAACCCGGGTATTTCCCGTGTCGACCCCTTTCACACAGAAGCCGGATTTTTCCTGCAAAACTCTGTGTCATAAGAAAAGGACAGTTTTAAAGGCACACAGAGATGAGATCATGAAAAGTGGGAGGTGTCTGCTCACTGCATTGCATTAAACGGATCTCCTCATCTTTCCAATGTGCCATGGCCATTTAGTGCTGCGCTGCACGCCACTGCCACGCCCGCTCAGCCAATCAGCATGATTTTTCAGTAGTCGGGAGAAAAACACAGGTCGGACCCTTTCACACAGCCGCAAACACGTGTCTGACACGGGAAAAACCCAGGTAAATACCTGGGTCGAAGTCCCGGAACTTTAGACCCGTGTTGACCCTTTCAGACAGAAGAAAAACCCGGGTCGACACGGCAAGAGCAGGGAAATTCCTGGGTCTTTTTTTCTGTCTGAAAGGGGTATTACTAACACATTTTAAAAGATACACGTGATTCTGTGAGGAGACCTGCAAAACATGCACTGTTGGTAGCTCTCGAGGACTAGGGTTGGCTACCCCAGTGCTAAATAAACCAGTCTATTCTAATTGGTGCCCTTAGCAACAACGCCTCTTCAATAGAACTCGCATTTAAGTAAATAAACCCCCTTGGATCAGCGACTGAGATATTAATCATCGGCTTGACAGTCAGCAACATGGAGTCGCAACCCAGTTTGAGAACAATTGTTTTAATCTATTAGACGTGCAAAAATATATCTATTTTGCTCCCCTTTTTTTATTTATTTATTTTTTGAAAGCTCCCAATTTTTGCCATTAATCAAGTGCCATAACACTGCTTTTATTAAAATATAAAAAAATTAAACCTGTCCAAATTTAAATGGTGGTCTTTACAGATCATTTATTTTATTCAGACATTACATATGGTAGCCCCAGTATTTATCGACACATGAAGATGTCTGCATGAGTATTTTTATTTTTTTTGCTTGGGCTTGAACACTTTGCTGTCCCCGTGGACCCTGATTGGGAAAGCCCAAAGCATTGTAAGCAATGGGGTGCACAAACTGAGGGTCCACATTGAAGCACATGGTATTTGTGTCCACCATGTGCATGTCAGCCCACACCCCTTTATACCATATGCTATTGACTTCTCTAATACCCTCAGTGGCTGCACCTGCTGGGCAGTGTGACCATCTTCTCACAAGGGACACATTTGTGTGTTTGGTGGGTCACTCCACTAAGCAAGGACAAATTGTTTTTCCATATAGGCCAGTATTCAATGGCCGGGCTGGCGGCTGGCAGCGAATCCTGTGTAGGATTCGCTGCACTTTCGCCACAATTCTCCCTTCAGAGAGATTCGCCCAGCAGCCTCCCGTCCTCCCTATTCAACGCGTCAGGGGCTCTTTGCCCCTGACGGCGATAATCACTCTCTGGGGCGAATAGTGCAGGGCTCTCTCCCCTGCTGCTGCGGCTACACTGCCACTGCAGGGGATTGAGCAGAGTCCCGGCGGGGGAGCGCGCTGATACTGCCAGGAGCCCCCACACAGCATGAGGATGGGGACGGCTCAAGCAGCAGTGGCAGACCTCCGGCTCCAGCAGTCCCAGCGCTGACATCTGCTATCACCGCGCTGGGGCTGCCTGAGACGGAGGTCTGCTACTGCTGCTGGATCTGTCTCTACGTCAGCTGAGGCAGGTCTGTGGGGTCGGGGAACAGAGCAGGCGGGGTGTACTGATGAGCAGTATCTTCACCCCTTTCCCCTCCGCTGCCTGTCAGCTCATGTCCCCTCCTCTTGCCTGTCAGCTCATGTCCCCCGCATCCCCTCCCCCCCCACCACCACAATCAGCGCAGCAACACACGTGTCCCACCTGTGGGGGTGTCCAGTCACTTTGTGGGGGTGAAGAAGGGCTGGCAGGGTGCTGGGATCGGAGCCGCTGCACTCACTGGTCCCGATCAGTGCAGTGAATATATGAATATTAATGAGCGGCTCCGGCTCCCGGCCCCCTGCTGGCGAATGTGTAAAAAAAAAAAAAAAAAAAATATTGTTTAAAAAAAAAAAAAAAAAAAATATTAAAAATATATTCATGTGCTGCACGTATATGAATAAAAATAGCATGCCCTTTCATAGGAAAAATATTCTGATTTTTGAACACAAAAAAAAAAATTAAAAACGCTTTAATTTAAAAGATCACATTACAGTTCACCTAAAAAAGCTGCCGAATGCTAAACGGAGAATCATGGCGAAAATCAATGGAGAAAGCAGTTCTCCATTTGAGCATTGAATACACTGTCGGCGAATTCCACTAAAAACCCCATTGAAAATCACAGGCGAATTGTGGAGAATCATTTACGGCGAATCGGCAGACATTCGCTGTTCATTTGTGGCGAATTGCCTCCATTGAATATGGCGAATTGTTTTTTGTGACAGAAAATTCGCCGTTAACCCAGCGAATTGCCAGATTCACTGAAAAAAAACGGCGAATCTGAGGCATTGAATACTGGCCATAGATTTGAACTGTTAGAAAGATAAGGATGTAAGTTGCGTATGGCTAGGACATTACCTTACGTGAGGCATCTTGGGGCAGTACGGATGGTGTAATGGTTAGCATCACAGCGCTGAGGTCATGGGTTCATTCCCCACCGTGGCTTTAACTGTGCGGTGTTTGTATATTCTCAGCGTGCAACAAAATGAACCCTAGAATGTCTGTGTGCGCGTACATGTGGTAGGGAATATAGATTGTAAGCTCCACTGGGGCTCCTCTGTGAATATTGAAATATTCTCTGTAAAGTGCTAAAGTGTTGATAATGATAATAAGCTTAGAGAGCTACTACTAAAACTGCTATAACAATCTATTACCAGTGTGCAATTGTGTTGAAACCGTTGTAGTTTTATCACACAAATGCATTTGTGATCTTTTAAATATATATATATTTAATGTTTACTTTGTAGGTTTGGAGGGTGAGCGTCCTGCCCGTTTATCCCGTGGAGAGACAGACAGAGATACCTACAGACGAAGTGCTGCTCCACGTAAGTTCCTTGTGGGTGCAGGAGAGTTGGTGATGAAGTTGTATTTGTTCTACTGAAATATAGATGCAATACATTACAATTTTTTTTCCCTTTCTTTACAGCTGGTGCAGACAAGAAGGCAGAGGCTGGTGCTGGCGCAGCAACAGAATTCCAGTTCGTAAGTAAATCGTATATCCTTAAAGTGAGATGATGCTACATTGAAGTTATATGCCCAGACTGTACCTAGCTACACAGTGGTTTCTGATTGGTGGCCCTTAGTGTTCCCTCTAAGCTACTTTTGCAGGGTACCGCACCCTACCCTTTTTGTGTGGCACTGTGTCCTTATGCTGGCCCCCACCGCGCTGAGACCGTTCGGTGTGTGCCATCATGTGTAATGCCCATTATGGTGTGTTGCATTAGTGTGCCATACTGTGTAATTGTCATTACAACAGAATAAGTAATAGGTATATAGAGTATGGTGATATTTACCCCTATGTAAAGCGCAAAGGAATATGCTGCGCTATATAACTGTAAATAAATAAATACATTTAATGGGCTTAATCCTAGTGCAGTGTGCAATTATATAGATTGTAAGCTCCACTGGGGCAGATACTGATGTGAATGTTCAAATATTCTCTGTAAAGCGCTGCGTAATATGTATGCGCTATAGAAGAAACTGCTAATAAATAATATAATTTGTTTCTAATATAAAATTAGCCTTACCGATTGAAAAATATGTATGTTGGTCAAATGATGCATTACATTATAAATCTATTGGCAAATTCGTCAACCGTCAAATGTTCCGTAACTTTTGTTCATTGTGGATTACCTATGTCAATCTAAATTGTGATCACTGTGGCTACCAGCTGTTCTGCTTTGAGACACATCAGGAAGCATTGTCTGACTTTTGGGTACATTTTTCAAGCGTTTATTTTGGAGTATACAAACAACAAAGCATAGAATCCTGACTAGCACATAGCATTGGTTAGTGAAATGCTCCAATATATGCTGCTTATCCTCTTTATCTTGTTTTCAGAGAGGAGGCTTTGGACGCGGTCGTGGACAGCAACCTCCCCAGTGATTCGGGTTATCTTTCCTTTGTGAATAAACTCTTTTTGGTGAACCACTGTATCTTTTTGGTATTTTTATTAAATTATCTATATGGCACTAGAAGGGTTCTATAATGCCTCAAAAGCCAGGGTGTTTATTTATTTTTTTAATTCCCAACACCACACACGCACACTCTGTTATGTGTATAATCTAAAAACACTTTTGGTTCTAGCTGCATCCCGTCTGTCCTGTTTGGTCATCTACACAAAGTAGAATTATCCAGAACCGATATTCATGAGCTTGTATAGCCCAGGCATATATGACACTCTTGCAGGGGTGCCTCAGGTTAGTGGTCCGGGGCTTGTGCCCTGTGGGAGCTGGTCACACTTGGGCTTGCTCCTTAGGGCAATTAGTTAGGAAAAGTGGTAAGTTACAGTAATGAGGATAGGCAAGTAGTTCTGCCACTGCCTGCCTGTATTTTGTACTTGCCGTAAATACTGTCACTGGGCGCCCACATCAGCGCTGTTACCATTGTCCACATGTAGATAGTGAGCAGGTGGTACGATCCGCTCACTATCTGCTTCTTTCCGGGCATTAGTTTTGGTTATCTGTTGGAACTTTCTTGCGTTCTGATGTGTTTGTATGTTAATCAGTGTTTCTCACGGTTTCTTCACTTCCCGTGTGTGTGTGTGTGTGTATCTATCCTCCTCAGAAGTGTTTTGATCTTCCAGCTCTCTCTGGGTACAATTCTTATGACTGCCTGGGAGTGGAAGTAGAAGGGGAGGAGTTATCCACACTTTAAATTTTAAAGAGCCCATGCTCCCTGTAGCCAACTATCTATTCCCCGCTGTAACTTCAGTGACACCCGTGAACTCTGAGAAAAGGATTTACAGTAAGTACAAAATACCGGTTTTCAAAGGGATAGGATATGCAAAACCAGTACTGGTAGCTGACATCTTAAAATATGTAGACAATTAGGAGCACAACCTGTACATGAAAACAAATGATACGCTAGTGCAGGGGTAGCCAACTCCAGTCCTCCTCTTGTGATTCTGTGAGGAGACATGGAAAACATTAACTGTTGGTAGCTCTCCAGGACTGGAGTTCGCTACTCCTGCTCACGCCACTGGACTGGAGTTCGCTACTCCTGCTCACGCCACTGGACTGGGAAGAAATTGACTCTTATGTAATGGCACTTGACTATCAGGGCCAATGCTTTTAATCAGTGTCGACATGATATGATGCCCATATGTACCACTCTTGATAGGAGTATAGATTATAATATGGAATTAGTCTTTAACATACAATATTTCTCTCAATAAGGAATAACCCGTCAGAAAAAGCTCCATGAAGGGGCAACTGCAAAGAGTTGTCCTAACTATAAATATGCTCCTGTGGCTTATATTTGCAAATGTGGGTAACCGATAGAGTTTGGGGGAATGTGTTTTGTTTAACTTCATTGCACCCACTGCCTTAGTTTATTTTGTGTTACATTGAGAGGCATAGATTGGATAAGTAACTGGTACAGCTCCTCTTAGTACTATATTAAAAGATCTTGGGCTACATCTTGATAACTTAAGGTCCATACACACTGGGTGGTATGGTGCACGATGATGGGTAAAATAACTGAGCTTAAAAACGTTTTTGTTTAGTGCTGCGCTCTGCCCTTTTTATGGTTGTAGATTGTTTTAAGAAATAAAGTGATGAATAGATTGTGGATATAAAATAATGCTGTATTTGCAAATTTTAATTATACTTCAAATGACTCATACTTTGTAAAAATTGTTAACAATGAAATAAAGAAAATAAAATGAGAAAATCAAAGAAAAGTCTTCCTAATTCCATTCTCCGTGGTATGCAAAATATAGGATAACGCTGTGTGCTCTCAGCACAAACAAAAAACAAAACGAAAAAATGCAAACGAAGTGTTAAACACTTAATTGAAGCATGCATGCATGTTAAACGTTGGTGTTAAAGGTGAGCTAAGCCAATCCTGGCTTGGCTCTATGTCCATAAAGTAATGTCAATGTGCTTTTGTCACAGAACGGCGTCCCGTTAAGTGACAGATGGGTTTTAAGTCCTGCAACAGATCAGATCTTCAGGTACCTCTTTGCATTGGTGGCCAGTGGCAGGTTGTTTTCGGGGGAAAGTACTTGCCTGCTGGTGCGGGTCGCCCGGACTCTGGAGACTCGCAGTAGGTCCGCTCGCACTCGGGGCTGTGTTGTACGCACCGCTGCGGGTACCGGGTCGGTCCGCAGCTGTGCCTGCTTGACTTCTCTACGGGCTTCTCGCACTACGGGCTCCCGTAAAGAGGTGAAGCAGGCACAGCTGCGGACCGACCCGGTACCCGCAGCGGTGCGCTGCAAACCCTCATAGACAAGAAGACGGTAGCAGACGGCACACCGCAGCACAGGGAGCGGTGTGTACAACACAGCCCCGAGTGTGAGCGGACCTACTGCGAGTCTCCAGAGTCTGGGCGACCCACACCAGCAGGCAAGTACTTTCCCCCGAAAACAACCTGCCACTGGCCACCAATGCAAAGAGGTACCTGAAGATCTGATCTGTTGCAGGACTTAAAACCCATCTGTCACTTAACGGGACGCCGTTCTGTGACAAAAGCACATTGACATTACTTTATGGATATAGAGCCAAGCCAGGATTGGCTTAGCTCACCTTAACACCAACGTTTAACATGCATGCACGCTCCAATTAAGTGTTTAACACTTCGTTTGCATTTTTTGGTTTTTGTTGGTGCTGAGAGCACACAGTGTTATCCTATATTTTGCATACCACGGAGAGTGGAATTAGGAAGACTTTTCTTTGATTTTCTCATGTTGTTTTCTTTATTTCATTGTTAACAATTTTTACAAAGTATGAGTCATTTGAAGTATAATTAAAATTTGCAAATACAGCATTATTTTATACCCACAATTTATTCATCACTTTATTTCTTAAAACAATCTACAACCATAAAAAGGGCAGAGCGCAGCACTAAACAAAAATGTATCTATTATTAAAACCTCCGGACCATTCATCCGTAAGTGCGGCAGCTAGCCCCGAGATTCAGTGCGCAGGTACAACCCACCTACAAATACTTGAGCTTAAAAACGCCCAGTGCATACACACACTGAGCGGTTTTCCCCCTGCCCAGCCATTTTCTGTGTGGAGACCTGCAAAACTTGAACTGTTATGGGTTCTTGAAGACCGAGGTTGGGAACCACTGGTCTAGATCGGGATGCAGTCAAAATCCCGACGGTCAAAATCCCGACGGTCAAAATACCGACAGCAATTGACAGACAGTCAAAATCCCGACATGGTCAAAATCCCGACATTTAAAATCCCGACATGGTCAAAATACCGACAAGGTCAAAATACCGACATTTAAAATCCCGACAAGTTCAAAATACCGACATATAGAATGTAGACAGGTGAAAAAGTCAACATGACTTTCGGGCGACAGGTCGCGAGGTCGACATGGGTTTTTCACTGTTTCTTGACCCGACATGTGCCGACAGGCGGTATTTCATGCCCTACCATCCACTAGGGCGTGGTGGGAGAATAAAATAGTGTGCGGAGCGTAGCGAGGCACCGTGCCCGAAGCATTGCGAGCGCAGCGAGCTATGCGAGGGGCTGCGGTTGACTTCCAACTGTGTCCATGTCGACTGTGTCGACATTCAGGTAAAAAAACTGTGAAAAGCCCATATCGACCTCGCGAGCTGTCGCCCGAAAGTCATGTTGACTTTTTCACCTGTCTACATTCTATATGTCGGTATTTTGAACTTGTCGGGATTTTAAATGTCGGTATTTTGACCTTGTCGGTATTTTGACCATGTCGGGATTTTAAATGTCGGGATTTTGACCATGTCGGGATTTTGACTTTCTGTCAATTGCTGTCGGTATTATGACCGTCGGGATTTTGACCGTCGGGATTTCATACCGAATCCGTCTAGATCTAGTATAAGTGTGGAGGGTCTGTAATACTATGTGGTTTGTATTCATCAGCATGTACTTTAGGAATTTTGGCTAGCTTAATTCTGGAAAAAGAGTGATAAGTTTAAGGGGTAAATGAATGAACCAGTGATATGAGTGGAGAAGTGTGCTAATGGATTAGTTGACCATGGCAACCAATCAGCATTGCATTAACATTGATAATTTGCATACAATAAAATTATACATAGCAGCTGATTGCTTGCCATGCTTTTTACATGTACACCTAGGAGAAACAAAATTTGCAAATCTACCACCTCCCTCCCTGCACCATGGGATTCACACATGTATCAACTGATTCAAAATATTGAAATCCTCAGGCATAGTACAGGAGTGTCGGGAGACATTGCAACAAACTCAGAAGACGATACTTGCGATCCAAAGCGGGTTTTTTTTTTTCATATACCTGTTCATAACCCCACTATCCACTACGCATGGAGTTGATTTTGGTACTTGTTTCCTAGCACGGCCACACCGATTTGTATCGGGGTGATTGTGTCGAAAAAATCGCGGCGGTCGCATCGATCGACCCGATTTTTACATTGAATCAAATGTGAATAGTCTCCCTGGGACCCTATTTTACATTGTATTCAATGTAAATTATTCCCCAGACCCCCAATTTTACCCCCTTAACAGCACCCCACGATTGACGCCAACCCGAAGCGTGGCTAGCGCAGCGGTGCGCGTCCTACGACCTTTTCATACCCCTACTATCCACATCAGCGTGGAGTGGAGAATATAAAGTGTGGGGAGCGCAGCGAGGGGACGCGTATAACTTCACAGGTATTCGCGGGGCTCGGTGGCTCATTGCGCTCGCCACACTTTATATTCTCAACTCCACGCCCACGTGGATAGTAGGGGTATGAAAGGGTCAGAGGATGCGCACTGCCGCCCCTCGCAGGCTCGCTGTGCTCGCCATGCTTCGGGTTGGCGTCAATCGTGGGGTGACGCTCACAATGGCCTTGCGTAACTTTTTTACCGTGACGGGGCCATATACAATGTGAAATGGGTCATATTGGCCCATTTCACATTGTTTCCTATGTAAAATGGACTTAATCAAGTCCATCTCATCTTGTGCCATTATAATGGCACAAGACCGGCGCGATGCTCCCGATTTTCAATGTTAAAAATATTTTAACATTGAAGCCTATGGCAAAATCGCGTCGGGGGGCCATGTTAATGCACGCGACCGACGCGATGCCCCCGATTTTGCCTTTGCCTGCAAAATGGACCTGATTTCAAAGGAAATCGCGTCCATCGTGTACCTTAACTTTAAGGTACATGATGGACAAGATTGTGGCCGTGCTAGGAAACTAGTACCTTGATTTTTTTATATAGTTTGGCGAGCGCAGTAATCTGCTTCCCCTCGCTCGGTTATGAACAAGTGAAAAATAACACTGATATATTGGCCGATATATCGACGCCGTGAAACTACACAAGTACCCAGAGACCTGTTAGGCGTGCAGAGCCAATCAAAGAAAATCTCAGGCTTGCTCTCTACAGGATTTTTTTTTTTTTTATAAGAACCGATAGTCCCAGGTTGAGGACATGTGGAAAACATGATACTATGGGCCTTATTCTAGTTCACTCTTTCTGACAAAATCCTTCTTAGATGGACAAAACCATGTGCACTGCAGGGGGGCAGATGTAAAATGTGCAGAGAGAATTAGATTTGGGTGAGTTATTTTGTTTCTGTGCAGGGTAAATACTGGCTGCTTTATTTTTACACTGCAATATAGATCTCACTTAGAAGTAAAACCCCACCCAAATCTAATTATATCTGCACAAGTAATGTAGGGTACACACCAGGACGACCACCGTCGTATACGACCGATAGACGACCATGGAACGATTTCCCTTGGACTTCCCGGGAGCTCCCAGGCAGTCCACAGCAAACGATTAGCAAAAAGTGTGTTTTTTTTTGCGGAACGATCTAGATCCGATCCCGATGTGCCCGCGATGGTCGTTAAGACGGTCGGATCGCTGGTTTTTGTTTTTTTGCAAGCACACATGCGACCGTCGTCAGATTGGCCTTTGAAATTTGAATGAGGGGGATAGGACTAGCAGCAGCCATTTTAAACCAGTGTATTTCTGCTTTGTTACTAGTGAGGCTTGGTTATACCTGCTGAACGCTGGACATAGCTATTTACACATTACTTTGTTTTGCCTGCCATTACAAAGTGTCTTTTAACCCTGCACTATGGAGAATGCAGTGATGGGTAGTCACCAGCAACAGTACCTGCTCTATTATGCAGTGTTGAAGCTCAGGCGTCAGAGAGCCCAGCGCAGGAGAGAAAGATCATGCTGGACAAAGCAGTGGCTACTTCAGCGTCAGACTCGTTCGCACATGCCACTGCTCAGGGACATCAGGGAAAATAACCCAGACGATTTTCGTAACTTCTTGAGGATGGATGATGCCACATTCCAGGAATTGCTGCGTCTGGTGACTCCCCACATCGAGAAGCAGGATACCAAGTATCGCATGGCTATCCCTGCTGAGGAACGGCTGGTGGTGACCCTGAGGTTTCTGGCGACAGGACAGTCTCTTGCTGACCTAAAGTTTGGATCCCTCATCTCCCCGCAAGCTTTGGGTCTCATCATCCCGGAGACCTGCAAAGCCATTGTGAAGGTGCTGCAGTACCAGTATTGCAAGGTAAGGATGAAATATACACCGTACACTTTATTGTGCAAACAAAATATGGTACTTGTTTCCTAGCACGGCCACACCGATTTACATCGGGGTGGTCGTGTCGGAAAAATCGACGCGACCGACCCGATTTTTTTGATTGAATGAAATGTAAATCGGGTCCCTGGGAACCGATTTTACATTGGATTCAATGTAAAATATTCCCTAGACCCCCAAATTTAACGACGTAAACCCCACCCCACGATAGACGCCAACCCGAAGCGTGGCGAGCGGCGGCGGTGCGCGTCCTCCGACCTTTTCAGTCCCCTACTATCCACGTCGGCGTGGAGTTGAGAATAGAGTAGTGTGGCGAGCCCCGTGTGGGGAAGCGTATACCTGTGAAGTTATACGCATCCCCTTGCGGGGCTCGCTGCGCTCGCCACGCTTCGGGCTCGGGGGCTCGCTGCGCTCGCCACACTATTCTATTCTCAACTCCACGCCGACGTGGATAGTAGGGGAATGAAAAGGTCGGAGGACGCGCACCGCTGCGCTCGCCACGCTTCGGGTTGGCGTCTATCGTGGGGTGACGACGGGGACATCTATAATGTGAAATGGGTCATATTGGCCCATTTCACATTTTTCACATTTTTTTAAAGGTGAGATGGACTTAATCAAGTCCATCTCATCTTGTGCCATTATAATGGCACAAGACCGACGCGATCCTCACGATTTCAATGTTAAAAAATATTTTAACATTGAAGCCTATGGCAAAATCGGGGGCATCGCGTCGGTCGCGTCGGGACCAATGTTAATGGTCCCGACCGACGCGATGCCCCCGATTTTGTACCTTTGCCGGCAAAATGGACCTGATTTCAAAGGAAATCGGGTCCATCGTGTGGATCGTGTACCTTAACTTAAAGGTACACGATCCACACGATTGTGGCCGTGCTAGGAAACAAGTACCCAAAATATTTTTATTTATAATTTAGGCCTAGGACAGAAACAGGTTTTTTAGGCCTTTTATAGGTAAAACATGTAAAATAGTAAATAGATTGTGTCAACACAAATATATTATAATACCATATATAAAAGATATTGTACAAAAACACACACTATATATAAAGATTTAAGTATGTATGACCCAGTTTAAACTTTCCCAATAAGTACGGGCTACTGTGTGGCAGAGGATGTCTGCCGCAGACAAGTAAAGGCTGCGGCCCACATGGCGCATGGCGCAGATGCAATGGCCCCGGCCCCATTGATGTGCGCCATACGACATGTGAGCAGTGGCCATCACATACCTGCAGCTGAGACCATGTCTGACGCACAGTACCCCATACTATTGGTAAAGACAAAAGGGCAATAAATGGAGTTTGCTATCCAGATTGAGGAGAATCCTGTTCTCCCTCTGGTAATGCAGGTACAGGTAGCAGCATATAAAAATAAAAAAAACACACTCTGGTAACTTCTGGAACAGGCCCTTACAACAGTAGGGATAAGGTACTGTGTGGCAGAGGATGTCTGCTGCAGATATGTAAAGGCTGCGGCCCGCATGGCGCAGATGCAATGGCCCCGGCCCCATTGATGTGCGCCATACGACATGTGAGCAGTGGCCATCACATACCTGCAGCTGAGACCATGTCTGCCGCACAGTACCCCATACTATTGGTAAAGACAAAAGGGCAATAAATGGAGTTTGCTATCCAGATTGAGGAGAATCCTGTTCTCCCTCTGGTAATGCAGGTACAAGTAGCAGCATATAAAAAAAACACACTCTGGTAACTTCTGGAACAGGCCCTTACAACAGTAGGGATAAGGTACTGTGTGGCAGAGGATGTCTGCTGCAGATATGTAAAGGCTGCGGCCCACATGGCGCAGATGCAATGGCCCCGGCCCCATTGATGTGCGCCATACGACATGTGAGCAGTGGCCATCACATACCTGCAGCTGAGACCATGTCTGCCGCACAGTACCCCATACTATTGGTAAAGACAAAAGGGCAATAAATGGAGTTTGCTATCCAGATTGAGGAGAATCCTGTTCTCCCTCTGGTAATGCAGGTACAAGTAGCAGCATATAAAAAAAACACACTCTGGTAACTTCTGGAACAGGCCCTTACAACAGTAGGGATAAGGTACTGTGTGGCAGAGGATGTCTGCTGCAGATATGTAAAGGCTGCGGCCCACATGGCGCAGATGCAATGGCCCCGGCCCCATTGATGTGCGCCATACGACATGTGAGCAGTGGCCATCACATACCTGCAGCTGAGACCATGTCTGCCGCACAGTACCCCATACTATTGGTAAAGACAAAAGGGCAATAAATGGAGTTTGCTATCCAGATTGAGGAGAATCCTGTTCTCCCTCTGGTAATGCAGGTACAGGTAGCAGCATATAAAAATAAAAAAACACACTCTGGTAACTTCTGGAACAGGCCCTTACAACAGTAAGGATAAGGTACTGTGTGGCAGAGGATGTCTGCTGCAGATATGTAAAGGCTGCGGCCCGCATGGCGCAGATGCAATGGCCCCGGCCCCATTGATGTGCGCCATACGACATGTGAGCAGTGGCCATCACATACCTGCAGCTGAGACCATGTCTGCCGCACAGTACCCCATACTATTGGTAAAGACAAAAGGGCAATAAATGGAGTTTGCTATCCAGATTGAGGAGAATCCTGTTCTCCCTCTGGTAATGCAGGTACAAGTAGCAGCATATAAAAATAAAAAAAAACACACTCTGGTAACTTCTGGAACAGGCCCTTACAACAGTAGGGATAAGGTACTGTGTGGCAGAGGATGTCTGCTGCAGATATGTAAAGGCTGCGGCCCACATGGCGCAGATGCAATGGCCCCGGCCCCATTGATGTGCGCCATACGACATGTGAGCAGTGGCCATCACATACCTGCAGCTGAGACCATGGGGGTTATTCTAGTCCATTCTTTCGGACAAAATCCTTCTTAGATGGACAAAACCATGTGCACTGCGGGTGGGGCAGATGTAACTTGTGCAGAGAGAATTAGATTTGGGTGGGGTTTTTCTTCAAAGTGAGATCTATATTGAAGTGTAAAATCATGCAGTCAGTATTTTCCCTGCACAGAAACAAAATAACTCACCCAAATCTAATTCTCTCTGCACATGTTACATCTGCCCCCCCTGCAGTGCACATGGTTTTGTCCATCTAAGAAGGATTTTGTCAGAAAGAATGAACTAGAATAAACCCCCATGTCTGCCGCACAGTACCCCATACTATTGGTAAAGACAAAAGGGCAATAAATGGAGTTTGCTATCCAGATTGAGGAGAATCCTGTTCTCCCTCTGGTAATGCAGGTACAGGTAGCAGCATATAAAAATAAAAAAAACACACTCTGGTAACTTCTGGAACAGGCCCTTACAACAGTAAGGATAAGGTACTGTGTGGCAGAGGATGTCTGCTGCAGATATGTAAAGGCTGCGGCCCGCATGGCGCAGATGCAATGGCCCCGGCCCCATTGATGTGCGCCATACGACATGTGAGCAGTGGCCATCACATACCTGCAGCTGAGACCATGTCTGCAGCACAGTACCCCATACTATTGGTAAAGACAAAAGGGCAATAAATGGAGTTTGCTATCCAGATTGAGGAGAATCCTGTTCTCCCTCTGGTAATGCAGGTACAAGTAGCAGCATATAAAAATAAAAAAAACACACTCTGGTAACTTCTGGAACAGGCCCTTACAACAGTAGTGATAAGGTACTGTGTGGCAGAGGATGTCTGCTGCAGATATGTAAAGGCTGCGGCCCACATGGCGCAGATGCAATGGCCCCGGCCCCATTGATGTGCGCCATACGACATGTGAGCAGTGGCCATCACATACCTGCAGCTGAGACCATGGGGGTTATTCTAGTCCATTCTTTCTGACAAAATCCTTCTTAGATGGACAAAACCATGTGCACTGCGGGTGGGGCAGATGTAACTTGTGCAGAGAGAATTAGATTTGGGTGGGGTTTTTCTTCAAAGTGAGATCTATATTGAAGTGTAAAATCATGCAGTCAGTATTTTCCCTGCACAGAAACAAAATAACTCACCCAAATCTAATTCTCTCTGCACATGTTACATCTGCCCCCCCTGCAGTGCACATGGTTTTGTCCATCTAAGAAGGATTTTGTCAGAAAGAATGAACTAGAATAAACCCCTATGTCTGCCGCACAGTACCCCATACTATTGGTAAAGACAAAAGGGCAATAAATGGAGTTTGCTATCCAGATTGAGGAGAATCCTGTTCTCCCTCTGGTAATGCAGGTACAAGTAGCAGCATATAAAAATAAAAAAAACACACTCTGGTAACTTTTGGAACAGGCCCTTACAACAGTAGGGATAAGGTACTGTGTGGCAGAGGATGTCTGCTGCAGATATGTAAAGGCTGCGGCCCACATGGCGCAGATGCAATGGCCCCGGCCCCATTGATGTGCGCCATACGCCATGTGAGCAGTGACCATCACATACCTGCAGCTGAGACCATGTCTACCGCACAGTACCCCATACTATTGGCAAAGACAAAAGGGCAATAAATGGAGTTTGCTCTCCAGATTGAGGAGAATCCTGTTCTCCCTCTGGTAATGCAGGTACAGGTAGCAGCATATACGTAGAAAACCAAGAAAAAAACACTCTGGTAACTTCTGAAACAGGCCCTTACAACAGTAGGGATAAGGTACTGTGTGGCAGAGGATGTCTGCTGCAGATATGTAAAGGCTGCGGCCCACATGGCGCATGGCGCAGATGCAATGGTCCCGGCCCCATTGATGTGCGCCATACGCCATGTGAGCAGTGGCCATCACATACCTGCAGCTGAAACCATGTCGATGGTAAATGATAAAATAGCCTATTTTTTAAGACAGATCCTCAAAAACAGGAGACTGGATCTTCTATCAGTAAAGAACTGTAGAATTGACGGTACTGGGGGGGTTGAGAAGGCTGTGTAGGTGTTGACTGGGTATGTGTTGGAATTGTGCTCGACTGGCCTGCTACGGTGGCAGGCGGAGTAGGCACTGGTGATTCTAATGACAGTGGTGTGTCTGGTGCACTACCCATGCCAACTATTTTAGTGCCACTGTTGAGATACCCTAAACTGCCATTATACACCAACTCATGCATAACTTTTCAAAAGTAAGTTGCTGGTCCGGAGCCATGTTGCGAACACACTCTGCCACATAAGTGAAGTAGTTGTCATGTTTGTCCGGGTTTCTTTGCAGGACTCGCTGTGCCCGCATCATAAATTCTTCATGTGCTGCTGCTTCTCCTTTTTTTCCTTTGCCACGCATTTTTTGGGCACGGGGGAGTGGTGGAGTGGGTTCCAGGGTGGGTGGCGGAGTGCGTGCCGGAGTAGGAGCTTCGCTCGATGTGCATGCATTATCAGATAGGACAGATAGGTCTGGGGTTGCAGGTGGGTAGTCACCAAGCTGTAAAAAAATTGAACATGTTTACTAATCAATTCTATTTACTTCTAATTTCAGTTCCCTACCAGCGTGAATGAATGGAAAGTCATCGCAGAGGAGTTTGAACAGCGATGGAACTTTCCAAATTGCGGTGGAGCCATTGATGGCAAACATGTCCGCATAGCCCAGCCTATCAATAGTGGTTCCTACTACTTTAATTACAAGGGGTATTTTAGCATTGTACTAATGGCTGTGGTGAATGCGAACTATGAGTTTATCTTCCTGGATGTAGGAAGGAATGGCCGTGCATCGGATGGTGGCACTTTCAAGGACACAAAGTTCTACGAAAGACTCATAGCGAACACCCTTTACTTGCCGTCTGTCCAGGAAACTAAACAGGGGCTTAACTTTGTTTTTGTGGCAGACGAGGCTTTTGGCCTGCACGAGCATGTCATGAAGCCATATGCGCAAAGGGGCCTGAACCATGACAAAAGGATCTTCAACTACAGGCTATCCAGGGCACGGCGTGTTGTGGAAAATGCTTTTGGCATCCTGGCTAGCCGGTTTCGCATTTTCCACACTGCCATTAACCTGAGGGTGGACAAAATTGACTGGGTTGTCACGGCGTGCTGTGTCCTGCACAATTTGCTCCGCAGAAAAGCCACACAGCAAAGGGCTACAGGCACAGCACTCCAAGAAGACCAAGAACTGCCAGAGGAGGTAGTGCAGATATCCTCCTTGCAAACCCCAACACAACACTACACAGGGAGTGCATGAGCCAAACAGGTGAGGGAAGAGTACATGGCCTACTTTAATGGGGAGGGTGCTGTGGATTGGCAGGAGGAATCAATTAGATAGCCAAAAAAATAGACTCACCGATGCAGACTGCGAATTCTCCTCCTCCTGCGCCGTGACTTCTTGGTTTTCCTGTTCGACCATCAGGACTACTCCTGTCCTCATCGACTCCTGGCTGAGGGTGAACGTCAACCTATCATAGTACCAGAGCGATGTTTGATACATCTCGTCGACTCCAGCACCAGACTTCTTTGCAGCCTCCACCTTCTTGTGTTCCTTTAAGAACACCGTGCGCAGATTCTGGATGCGTTTCCTCACCCATTCAACATTGGCCTCTGGGTGAAATGGGAGACTGTAGCGAGCCAAGTCCTCCAAGGCTTGGTTTCTTTTCATTTTGTTTGAATATTCTTTGGATTTTGTTCGCCACAGGCATTCGTGTGAACGATATTTTTCTATAAACCCTTCTAAAAACTCTTGTTCCTTTGCGTTGGACATTTGGACTGTAAAAAGATAAAACCATTTTAGTTGTTATAGTTATATCCATGTTTTGTTTCATATTTAAATTTTTATAGTTATATCCATGTTTTGTTTCTGATTTAAATTTTTATAGTTATAGTTACCAGTTTACCAAGTTCTTATGTTTTAAGTATTTAAAATGTTAATAAACTTTTATGAAAACCACTATACATTTTATTGTGCAGATTGCTATTCACACACACACAGGTGAATGGGGCCTAGCAGAGAGGAGTGCATGGAATACTGCAATGGTGGACAATGGTTATATGTATATATCTATATATACACAAACAGGTGAATGGGGCCTAGCAGAGAGGAGTGCATGGAATACTGCAATGGTGGACAATGGTTTATGTATATATATATATCTATATATATACACAAACACACACACACACACACACACAGGTGAATGGGGCCTAGCAGAGAGGAGTGCATGGAATACTGCAATGGTGGACAATGGTTATATGTATATATACACAAACAAACACACACACACACACACACAGGTGAATGGGGCCTAGCAGAGAGGAGTGCATGGAATACTGCAATGGTTATATATATATATATATATATATATATATATATATGTGAAGAAGGAGGAAATGGCGCAATAACGTCAGTATAAAAAAGATTTTACTTGGCATAATAAATAGATCATATACATGGTAAAAAACAGCAAACAGCTTGCCCAATGAATAATGATCCTTCAGAGATAGCCTGGAGTCAGCAGAAACCGGGACTCAGTTTCCCATCGTCGGCGTCTCTAATCTCGGACCAGGAGAGACCAGGAAGGTCTGTGCACGATGATGCCGTGAAGTAAACCACGCCTCTACGCGTTTCGTCACTCGTCGGACTTCGTCAGGAGTCGCTAATGAGACGCTCGAGCAGCAACGACGGTATCCGCTCCACGTCGCTCTGCCCTGCTTTCCCCGTCTTTTCTCCGTGCAGCCATGCTTCCAACCTCTCCCAGTGTTCCCTCCCCCCCGCTTCCACGAGGCCCGTAGACATTTGGCGGCCATTTTGTGTAACCCTGCCTCCGAGCGAAACTGCCTCGAGCGCTCTCGAGCGACGCTGCCCCTCCTCCCCGGGGCTACTGTATGCCCGCTCCCCGTCGCACGGCCCTGGTTTCCCCGTCCTTTCTCTGTGCTTCCAACCTTTCCCAAACCTCTCCCAGTGTTCCCTCCCCCCCCCCGCTTCCACGAGGCCCCTAGGCGTTTGGCGGTATATCGAGCGACCGACGCTTGCCCGTATAGCACACCGACCCCTCCTCCCCGGAGCCTGGGACGCTCGAGCTAATGGGACGCTCGAGCTAATGAGACGCTCGAGCAGCAACGACGGTATCCGCTCCACGTCGCTCGGCCCTGCTTTTCCCGTCTTTTCTCCGTGCAGCCATGCTTCCAACCTCTCCCAGTGTTCCCTCCCCCCCCGCTTCCACGAGGCCCCTAGGCGTTTGGCGGCCATTTTGTGTAACCCTGCCTCCGAGCGAAACTGCCTCGAGCGCTCTCGAGCGACGCTGCCCCTCCTCCCCGGGGCTACTGTATGCCCGCTCCCCGTCGCACGGCCCTGGTTTCCCCGTCCTTTCTCTGTGCTTCCAACCTTTCCCAAACCTCTCCCAGTGTTCCCTCCCCCCCGCTTCCACGAGGCCCCTAGGCGTTTGGCGGTATATCGAGCGACCGACGCTTGCCCGTATAGCACACCGACCCCTCCTCCCCGGAGCCTGGGACGCTCGAGCTAATGGGACGCTCGAGCTAATGAGACGCTCGAGCAGCAACGACGGTATCCGCTCCACGTCGCTCGGCCCTGCTTTCCCCGTCTTTTCTCCGTGCAGCCATGCTTCCAACCTCTCCCAGTGTTCCCTCCCCCCCCGCTTCCACGAGGCCCCTAGGCGTTTGGCGGCCATTTTGTGTAACCCTGCCTCCGAGCGAAACTGCCTCGAGCGCTCTCGAGCGACGCTGCCCCTCCTCCCCGGGGCTACTGTATGCCCGCTCCCCGTCGCACGGCCCTGGTTTCCCCGTCCTTTCTCTGTGCTTCCAACCTTTCCCAAACCTCTCCCAGTGTTCCCTCCCCCCCGCTTCCACGAGGCCCCTAGGCGTTTGGCGGCCATTTTGTGTAACCCTGCCTCCGAGCGAAACTGCCTCGAGCGCTCTCGAGCGACGCTGCCCCTCCTCCCCGGGGCTACTGTATGCCCGCTCCCCGTCGCACGGCCCTGGTTTCCCCGTCCTTTCTCTGTGCTTCCAACCTTTCCCAAACCTCTCCCAGTGTTCCCTCCCCCCCCCCGCTTCCACGAGGCCCCTAGGCGTTTGGCGGTATATCGAGCGACCGACGCTTGCCCGTATAGCACACCGACCCCTCCTCCCCGGAGCCTGGGACGCTCGAGCTAATGGGACGCTCGAGCTAATGAGACGCTCGAGCAGCAACGACGGTATCCGCTCCACGTCGCTCGGCACTGCTTTCCCCGTCTTTTCTCCGTGCAGCCATGCTTCCAACCTCTCCCAGTGTTCCCTCCCCCCCCGCTTCCACGAGGCCCCTAGGCGTTTGGCGGCCATTTTGTGTAACCCTGCCTCCGAGCGAAACTGCCTCGAGCGCTCTCGAGCGACGCTGCCCCTCCTCCCCGGGGCTACTGTATGCCCGCTCCCCGTCGCACGGCCCTGGTTTCCCCGTCCTTTCTCTGTGCTTCCAACCTTTCCCAAACCTCTCCCAGTGTTCCCTCCCCCCCGCTTCCACGAGGCCCCTAGGCGTTTGGCGGCATATCGAGCGACCGACGCTTGCCCGTATAGCACACCGACCCCTCCTCCCCGGAGCCTGGGACGCTCGAGCTAATGGGACGCTCGAGCTAATGGGACGCTCGAGCTAATGAGACGCTCGAGCTAATGAGACGCTCGAGCAGCAACGACGGTATCCGCTCCACGTCGCTCTGCCCTGCTTTCCCCGTCTTTTCTCCGTGCAGTCATGCTTCCAACCTCTCCCAGTGTTCCCTCCCCCCCCGCTTCCACGAGGTCCGTAGACATTTGGCGGCCATTTTGTGTAACCCTGCCTCCGAGCGAAACTGCCTCGAGCGCTCTCGAGCGACGCTGCCCCTCCTCCCCGGGGCTACTGTATGCCCGCTCCCCGTCGCACGGCCCTGGTTTCCCCGTCCTTTCTCTGTGCTTCCAACCTTTCCCAAACCTCTCCCAGTGTTCCCTCCCCCCCGCTTCCACGAGGCCCGTAGACATTTGGCGGCCATTTTGTGTAACCCTGCCTCCGAGCGAAACTGCCTCGAGCGCTCTCGAGCGACGCTGCCCCTCCTCCCCGGGGCTACTGTATGCCCGCTCCCCGTCGCACGGCCCTGGTTTCCCCGTCCTTTCTCTGTGCTTCCAACCTTTCCCAAACCTCTCCCAGTGTTCCCTCCCCCCCGCTTCCACGAGGCCCCTAGGCGTTTGGCGGCATATCGAGCGACCGACGCTTGCCCGTATAGCACACCGACCCCTCCTCCCCGGAGCCTGGGACGCTCGAGCTAATGGGACGCTCGAGCTAATGAGACGCTCGAGCTAATGAGACACTCGAGCAGCAACGACGGTATCCGCTCCCCGTTGCTCGGTCCTGCTTTCCCCGTCTTTTCTACGTGCAGCCGTGCTTCCAACTTTTCCCAAACCTCTCCCAGTGTTCCCTCCCCCCCGCTTCCACGAGGCCCCTAGACATTTGGCGGCCATTTTGTGTAACTCTATTAACATATTACTTAAACAGTAAAGATGGGCCCCCTGCAGCTCTGGGCCCCATAGCAGCTGCACCCCTTGCACCTACTGTATGGTACAGTAGTTACGGCCATGACAGTACAGTACATACAGTACTGTACAGTCATGTACTGTACTGTAATCTACTGGACATTATTGTGCTACTGTAAAACTGCTTTACTGGACAGTGGAACACAATTTCATGTGTAATTATTTTTTTGTAGACAAACAACAATGAATGTATCAAGTGCAACATTCTATGGAAAACGCAGTGCACGTTCCAACAAGAGACAATTGGCCTTGGCTGCATTGGTTCCACAGTGTGCACCCAAAAAGGCAAAGAAGACTACTGCCAAAAAAGAGAACATTCCAGTCACAGTAAAGCCAAGGAAAAATGCCAAGGCAAAGAATGGTGTTTTAGAGCAGATTGTAGGTAACGATAACAAAGTCCCTTTCTCTATTACAGATATTGAAGCTGGTCCTTCATACAAGGAGACTGTGTTGGCTAAAGATGTACCTGTACCAGTGGTCAGCATTGATCAAACACTGGTACAGGCAGTAAGTATTGATCCAAATGAGGAGTTTGTTGTTTTGGATTTTGTTTCGACCCCAGGTCTACAAGGACATTCTTCACCAAGAAGAAAGCTGGATTTTGGAAATCTTTCAGGAACAAAAGAATTGATGGACAACCTGCAAGACGACCATGGTGCACAGGAGCTTCAAGAAAAGGTACATCGGCTGGAGATCGAAAATGCTGTATTAAAAGATACATTGAAGAACACCGTTGAATCAATGAAGGAGGTCCTCATTGAATCAGTGAAAGAAGACCTCATCAAATCGGTAAGTAATACCATCATGACATCAGTCAATACCCTCATCGAATCAGCGACTCACACCATCACAACATCAGTGAATGACCGGATCTGCGCAATGGAAGACATCATCGTTAACACAGTGAAAAAAGCAACACCACAAACCCATGAAGTAGCTGTGCAGATGTGTCGAATTGAAGATGGACCTGGCAGAATAGATGCACTCTGCGAATTGGATGAACCGGGTGAAGTGAATTCATTTGGCGAACTGGGTGCACTCGGTGGATTGGATGGCCCGGGCGAAGTGTCTACATTCAGCGAACTGGGTGCACTCTGTGAAGTGGATTTTGGCGGTGAAGTGAATGCACCCAGTGAAGTGGACACCACAATAGTCGTGAATAGACACGTAGAACTGCCTTCTACAGCACACCAAGTGCTGGACTTTGGTGAAGTGACTCTGCAGCTTCCTCGAGCACCCACTCAGTGCAGCACCCCTGCAGAGCCAGACAACGAGACAGACTGTGGACCTGTTCTGCCCAATATTCCACTGTGCGACATCACAGATGCAACGGACGACCTGCTTTATGGAAAGGCACATGAACAACTGAACAGATATGCACAATTTATTTTTCAAGAACATGTGCCACATGACCTTTATTTGTCATGGGCAAACCATGTGAATTACAATGGGAAGAATGGGAAATCTGCACTGCCAAAAAATGTAAGAAAAGACATCATGAGAAGATGTGGCAAACGGATTGTACTTCAGAAGCACCATAGAACTTCCATCATCAATACCATCAACGGACTACTACGAATGAAGAGGAGAACAGCATGGAGACGCCTCGATCATGTAAGGCAACCGTTACCACCGTTGCCAACAGTTTGCCCTCCCTTGTGCACAACTCGGTGATGAAGCAGTGGTGTTACTGTACTGTACTTTTAACCGAATACTGAATTTTCCGTGAGTTTGTCTCAGTTCCTTCAAAAGTAAACCTACAGTAAAACAAAACATACTGTACAGTACAAATATACATTACTACTGTATACAGGAATAACAACAAAACATGATATCATTAAAAAATAAATAAAAAAATAATAATAATAATAATAATAATAAAAAAGTTGCAAAGTGTTTCTCTTCACCGGTCGGTTTTCCGAGTGTGTGTGCTGCTGTTCCTACACCCCACCCCAAAGACAGTAAATCTAAAAAAAAAAATTACCCAAAACAAAAATTAATAATAATAATAAAAAAATAAAAAAAAATACCTGTACAAAATTCCAAAAAGCAAAAAAAAAGTTGTGTGTTTTGTTAACATGGTTTTTCTTGTTCTGTGTCGTGGTTACCTTTTTCCCCACTGCATCCAAATTTACTTCAGCAGGCTTACTGTATAGTACCTCGGTGTGTGTCAGTGTTCCAAAGTAATGGTAACCCCCTCCATCCCTCCAAAAAAGGGAAAAAAAAACAAAAAAATACAAAATTCCAAAAAGCAAAAAAAAAGTTGTGTGTTTTGTTAACATGGTTTTTCTTGTTCTGTGTCGTGGTTACCTTTTTCCCCACTGCATCCAATATTTTCCTTCAGCAGGCTTACCTCGGTGTGTGTCAGTGTTCCAAAGTAATGGTAACCCCCTCCATCCCTCCAAAAAAGGGAAAAAAAAACCAAAAAATACAAAATTCCAAAAAGCAAAAAAAAAGTTGTGTGTTTTGTTAACATGGTTTTTCTTGTTCTGTGTCGTGGTTACCTTTTTCCCCACTGCATCCAATATTTTCCTTCAGCAGGCTTACCTCGGTGTGTGTCAGTGTTCCAAAGTAATGGTAACCCCCTCCATCCCTCCAAAAAAGGGAAAAAAAACCCAAAAAATACAAAATTCCAAAAAGCAAAAAAAAAGTTGTGTGTTTTGTTAACATGGTTTTTCTTGTTCTGTGTCGTGGTTACCTTTTTCCCCACTGCATCCAATATTTTCCTTCAGCAGGCTTACTGTACAGTACCTCTGTGTGTGTCAGTGTTCCAAAGTAATGGTAACCCCCTCCATCCCTCCAAAAAAAGGAAAAAAAAAAACCAAAAAAAATACAAAATTCCAAAAAGCAAAAAAAATAGTTGTGTGTTTTGTTATCATGGTTTTCATCGTTCTGTGTCGTGGTTACCTTTTTCCCCACTGCGTCCGATATTTTCCTTCAGCAGGCTTACTGTATAGTACCTCTGTGTGTGTCAGTGTTCCAAAGTAATGGTAACCCCCTCCATCCCTCCAAAAAAGGGAAAAAAAAAAAAAAATACAAAATTCCAAAAAGCAAAAAAAAAGTTGTGTGTTTTGTTAACATGGTTTTTCTTGTTCTGTGTCGTGGTTACCTTTTTCCCCACTGCATCCAATATTTTCCTTCAGCAGGCTTACCTCGGTGTGTGTCAGTGTTCCAAAGTAATGGTAATCCCCTCCATCCCTCCAAAAAAGGGAAAAAAAACCCAAAAAATACAAAATTCCAAAAAGCAAAAAAAAAGTTGTGTGTTTTGTTAACATGGTTTTTCTTGTTCTGTGTCGTGGTTACCTTTTTCCCCACTGCATCCAATATTTTCCTTCAGCAGGCTTACTGTACAGTACCTCTGTGTGTGTCAGTGTTCCAAAGTAATGGTAACCCCCTCCATCCCTCCAAAAAAAGGAAAAAAAAACCCAAAAAAAATACAAAATTCCAAAAAGCAAAAAAAAAAGTTGTGTGTTTTGTTATCATGGTTTTCATCGTTCTGTGTCGTGGTTACCTTTTTCCCCACTGCGTCCGATATTTTCCTTCAGCAGGCTTACTGTATAGTACCTCGGTGTGTGCCAGTGTTCCAAAGTAATGGTAACCCCCTCCATCCCTCCAAAAAAGGGAAAAAAAACCAAAAAAATACAAAATTCCAAAAAGCAAAAAAAAAGTTGTGTGTTTTGTTAACATGGTTTTTCTTGTTCTGTGTCGTGGTTACCTTTTTCCCCACTGCATCCAATATTTTCCTTCAGCAGGCTTACCTCGGTGTGTGTCAGTGTTCCAAAGTAATGGTAACCCCCTCCATCCCTCCAAAAAAGGGAAAAAAAACCCAAAAAATACAAAATTCCAAAAAGCAAAAAAAAAGTTGTGTGTTTTGTTAACATGGTTTTTCTTGTTCTGTGTCGTGGTTACCTTTTTCCCCACTGCATCCAATATTTTCCTTCAGCAGGCTTACTGTACAGTACCTCTGTGTGTGTCAGTGTTCCAAAGTAATGGTAACCCCCTCCATCCCTCCAACCCAAAAAAATAAAAAATTCCAAAAAAAAAAATTTGTGTCTTCCTCACCTTGTAACCTTTTCCCCACTGATTGGACTACTGTACTGTACAGTACAGATGGGTCATTGTACATCCTTGCTGGCGGGTCGCCAGAACGTACGCGCTGGCGACCCGCCAGCAGCCTCGCCAGCGAGGAGACTGAGACGCGCGTGCGTCTCACGCGCACGCGCGTCTCAGTCTCCGTCGCTAGCGTGGCGGAAACCCTGTCCGTCTCCGCCTCAGGGAGACGGACGGGGTTAGGGGGGGGTTAGGGGGGATGCGGGCAGGCGGCGGGGACCCCGGGTTACCGCCGGCAAGCCGGCGGGGACCCGGGGAAACGTTTGGAAGCGCCGTCGGAAGGGGGCGCGCGCGCCTCTCGTGCGCGCGCGCCCCCTTCTCACGATCGCCATGGCGCTGGCGGGGGATGGCGGCTGGCGACGCCAGCGCCATCCCCAGCAAAGATGGACCGTGACCCATCTGTATATCCCTTGTCGCACATGTGCTGTCAATAAAGAGACAATACTACAGTAGTGAACATACAGTAAACCCTTTTATGTACAGCATACTGTAAATAAAAAATAAAAAATTACAGCCGTTGGAAGGTCACCGTAAAAGCATGGTCCACGAGCTGGTGCATGGTGGCTTCTACGTTGGCCATGGTGCGATGGAAGTTTTCTGTTGGGGAATAAAAAGGATACTGTAGTATTACTGTACGATACAGTAAGCAAAAAACTACTGTACTTTAAGAAACATACAGTACAGTACTGTACTGTAACTACAGTACAGTATAGAAACATAGGGGAAAAAGGGACCTTTTCATTTCCCTACTATCCAATTACAGTACACATGGAGTTGGATATACTGTACTGTAAACCCGAAGCGTGGCGAGCACACGCGGATTCGTTAAAAAGTACAGTATTCCACGCTCTATCGTGGGGCGCCACGCTTCGGGCTTGGCCAGGTTTACAGTACAGTATATCCAACTCCGTGCGTAGTTCGATAGTAGGGAAATGAACAGGTCCCTTTTTTCCAATAAAATTCTACGTACTGTATGTTAAAATGGACTCAGTCCATTTTAACATTGCATCCTATGTAAAAATAGGGACGATCGCGTTGGTTGCATCACATGCGATTTGGTCGGATGTGATGTGATCGACGAGATTATCGTGTCTGCCTAAATTTAAGGTCACTAAAATCTAGAGGTCACAAAAATCAGCATTCCAGTTACTACTGTACCTACAGTACAGTGCAATATGATTTACCTCTGGATACTGGGTCCTCGGGGAGAGGATGGCTGTTTGCCACAGCTCTGCAGACAAACCGAATCATCCTATGGAAAAGTGGCCAGAGAAGCCGCAGCCTCTCACGGTTGTCTGTGAAAATGCAAAGTACAGTACAGTGAAAAACTGTAGGTTTGTTTGCAGAGGTCACGCTGCGCAGAGCCAAGGACGCCGCCCCCGCCCCCCGCAGGACGCCGGACATCCCTCCCGACGCCCACCGCTCACCGCCACAGCCCGCCCGCCCCCCCCGACAGGCTCCCCGGCCGCACCGCAATGTACAGTACAGTAAGTACAGTAGATATGCGGGGCGGCCGGGGAGTTTTTTTTTTTTTTTAATGGGGAGCCAATCCCGGGATCCCGGGAATCCCGGGATCTGGCATTTTTCAATCCCGAATCATGGGATTGAAAAAATGCCCCGGGATTGGCCACCCTAGTCGCCATGCTGGGAGGAGAGGGGAAGTCGTATGGACAGTATAATCCATGTACAGTAGCCCCTTTTTCAGTAACTCCATGCTGTCTCTGTCCCAGATGAAATCAGAGTAATGTACAGTACTGTACAGTACTTACCAGCTGCCACTGGCCTGGGGTGGGATGGTTCGGTTGGTCTGCGGGGGCGGGGGCGGAGGGTCATGTGTATGGGTGGGACTGCAGAAAAGAACAGAAAAAGAGGTTAGTTTGCAACATATTGTAATTTACTGTACAGTGTTATGGTCACCAAAATCTATTTTGGCTGAGGCATCCAGATGTGCCACATGGTTGGACCCCAGATACAGTACAGTAGGTACCGTATAAGGTACACACAATGACATGGACCCTTTTTCCCATACAATTCTACTGTATGTTGAATCGTATGGAAAATCGCATCGCATACAATTTGGGCGCATGCGATGCGATAATCACATTGAATCGGATTGTACTGTATGCCTTAAATTAAGGCATACAGTACAATCGTACAATAATATCGGGCGTGCAGATGCAGCATTACACCAGTACTGTACAGTACCTACAATACTGTACTTACCGACCGCGCTTGGACTAGGCTCCGGCAGGGTGGCGGCGAGGGTGGCCCTCTCCTCGAGGTGGGGGGGGAAGCTTTCAGATGCTGCAAATGTACAAAAAAGACGAAATAAAGACACTGTACAGTATAATCTCAAGCAGGGGTGTTTTTCAACAGGCTCCAGCAGGAACTGATGCCCTTATTCTGCCTCCTACAGTAGATGGACAAACCCATGTGCACTGCAGGGGAGGCAGTGCAAAATGACACACCCAAATCTAACTGCACAAGTACTGTATAGTAACACTGCCTCACCAGGGGCCAGATTCTATAAGCTTTAAAAGTGATAAGTTTCACAGTGATAAACAGCCAGCCAATCAGCTCCTACCTGCCATGTCACAGACTGTGTTTGAAAAAGTACTGTAAGTACAGTAGATATGCGGGGCGGCCGGGGAGTTTTTTTTTTTTTTTTAATGGGGAGCCAATCCCGGGAATCCCGGGATCTGGCATTTTTCAATCCCGAATCATGGGATTGAAAAAATGCCCCGGGATTGGCCACCCTAGTCGCCATGCTGGGAGGAGAGGGGAAGTCGTATGGACAGTATAATCCATGTACAGTAGCCCCTTTTTCAGTGACTCCATGCTGTCTCTGTCCCAGATGAAATCAGAGTAATGTACAGTACTGTACAGTACTTACCAGCTGCCACTGGCCTGGGGTGGGATGGTTCGGTTGGTCTGCGGGGGCGGGGGCGGAGGGTCATGTGGATGGGTGGGACTGCAGAAAAGAACAGAAAAAGAGGTTAGTTTGCAACATATTGTAATTTACTGTACAGTGTTATGGTCACCAAAATCTATTTTGGCTGAGGCATCCAGATGTGCCACATGGTTGGACCCCAGATACAGTACAGTAGGTACCGTATAAGGTACACACAATGACATGGACCCTTTTTCCCATACAATTCTACTGTATGTTGAATCGTATGGAAAATCGCATCGCATACAATTTGGGCGCATGTGATGCGATGCGATAATCACATTGAATCGGATTGTACTGTATGCCTTAAATTAAGGCATACAGTACAATCCTACAATAATATCGGGCGTGCAGATACAGCATTACACCAGTACTGTACAGTACCTACAATACTGTACTTACCGACCGCGCTTGGACTAGGCTCCGGCAGGGTGGCGGCGAGGGTGGCCCTCTCCTCGAGGTGGGGGGGGAAGCTTTCAGATGCTGCAAATGTACAAAAAAGACGAAATAAAGACACTGTACAGTATAATCTCAAGCAGGGGTGTTTTTCAACAGGCTCCAGCAGGAACTGATGCCCTTATTCTGCCTCCTACAGTAGATGGACAAACCCATGTGCACTGCAGGGGAGGCAGTGCAAAATGACACACCCAAATCTAACTGCACAAGTACTGTATAGTAACACTGCCTCACCAGGGGCCAGATTCTATAAGCTTTAAAAGTGATAAGTTTCACAGTGATAAACAGCCAGCCAATCAGCTCCTACCTGCCATGTCACAGACTGTGTTTGAAAAATAACAGGCAGGAGCTGATTGGCTGGCTGTTTATCACTGTGAAACTTATCTCTTTTGAAGCTTATAGAATCTGGCCCCTGATGAGCACATGGGTTTGTCCATCTACAGTAAGAAGGATTTTGCCAGAGAGTGAAGCAGGTGTTACACAGTACACATGTCGGTCCCACAGATACTGTACTGTACTATACAGTATTTTCCGTTGCACAAGGTGGACCCACAGTTACAGTACTGTGCAGTATATGGCACACATGTGGGCACCACAAGTACTGTACTGTACTTTGCTGTACAGCAGGGGCGGACAAACCGGTCCTCAAGATCTACCAACGGTCCAGGTTTTCCATATCACCAAGCTGGAGCACAGCTGCAGTCATTACTACAGTACAGTAACTGTCACATTTTCAAACCTGCTGCATTCATTCCTACTATACAGATCCACGGGTTGCCTGAAAAACATGAACTGTTGGTACTGTAGATCTTGAGGAAAGGTTTGGCCACCCCTGCTGTACAGTATGTACAGTATTAGAGGGTTCACATGGTGGGCCCACAGATGTGATTAAGTACACATGTTGGGCCCACAATTACTGTAATATCCGGTACATGCGGTGTGCTGTTGTACAGTACAATACTGTACTTACCATCTGCACTGGGCAACTCCTGCTCCTCCTCCTCCTCACTGGTATCAATCACCAGGCGTCCTGTGTGTAAAAGATGGAGTACGTATCAAGTATCGTCATACAGTATACAGTTAAATAATAGTAGAAAATAGTGACCATAACAATGATTACCACTATCAGAGCTGTCTGGGCTCTGCTGCGACTCCTCCAGCTGGGTGGGGGCAGAGGTGGCCCTCTCCTCCTGGGTGGCGGCAGGGAGGCTTTCTGGAGCTGCAAATGTCAAAAAAAAAAAGGACAAAATAAAGAGGCTGTATCGTGCAAGCAGGGGTATTTTTGAACAGGCTCCAGCAGGAACTGATGCCCTTACTCTGCTTCACTCTCTGACAAAATCCTCCCCACAGTAGATGGACAAACCCATGTGCACAGCAGGCGAGGCAGTGCAAAATGACACACCCAAATCTACTGTACAGTACATACTGTAATTCTCTCTGCGCAAGTCCAGTAACACCTGCCTCACCTGCAGTGCACATGGGTTTGTCCATCCAAGAAGGATTTTGTCAGAGAGTGAAGAAGAACAAGGGCCTCAGTACATGCTGGAGCCTGTTCAAAAATACTTTTCCGGTACAGATGGTGAGAGCCCTGGTGTTATACTGTACAATACTTACCAACCGCGCTCAGAGACTCCTCCTCCAGCTGGGTGGGGGCAGAGGTGGCCCTCTCCTCCTGGGTGGCGGCAGGGAGGCTTTCTGGAGCTGCAAATGTCAAAAAAAAAAAAGGACAAAATAAAGAGGCTGTATCGTGCAAGCAGGGGTATTTTTGAACAGGCTCCAGCAGGAACTGATGCCCTTACTCTGCTTCACTCTCTGACAAAATCCTCCCCACAGTAGATGGACAAACCCATGTGCACAGCAGGCGAGGCAGTGCAAAATGACACACCCAAATCTACTGTACAGTACATACTGTAATTCTCTCTGCGCAAGTCCAGTAACACCTGCCTCACCTGCAGTGCACATGGGTTTGTCCATCCAAGAAGGATTTTGTCAGAGAGTGAAGAAGAACAAGGGCCTCAGTACATGCTGGAGCCTGTTCAAAAATACTTTTCCGGTACAGATGGTGAGAGCCCTGGTGTTATACTGTACAATACTTACCAACCGCGCTCAGAGACTCCTCCTCCAGCTGGGTGGGGGCAGAGGTGGCCCTCTCCTCCTGGGTGGCGGCAGGGAGGCTTTCTGGAGCTGCAAATGTCAAAAAAAAAAAGGACAAAATAAAGAGGCTGTATCGTGCAAGCAGGGGTATTTTTGAACAGGCTCCAGCAGGAACTGATGCCCTTACTCTGCTTCACTCTCTGACAAAATCCTCCCCACAGTAGATGGACAAACCCATGTGCACAGCAGGCGAGGCAGTGCAAAATGACACACCCAAATCGACTGTACAGTACATACTGTAATTCTCTCTGCGCAAGTCCAGTAACACCTGCCTCACCTGCAGTGCACATGGGTTTGTCCATCCAAGAAGGATTTTGTCAGAGAGTGAAGAAGAACAAGGGCCTCAGTACATGCTGGAGCCTGTTCAAAAATACTTTTCCGGTACAGATGGTGAGAGCCCTGGTGTTATACTGTACAATACTTACCAACCGCGCTCAGAGACTCCTCCTCCAGCTGGGTGGGGGCAGAGGTGGCCCTCTCCTCCTGGGTGGCGGCAGGGAGGCTTTCTGGAGCTGCAAATGTAAAAAAAAAAAAGGACAAAATAAAGAGGCTGTATCGTGCAAGCAGGGGTATTTTTGAACAGGCTCCAGCAGGAACTGATGCCCTTACTCTGCTTCACTCTCTGACAAAATCCTCCCCACAGTAGATGGACAAACCCATGTGCACAGCAGGCGAGGCAGTGCAAAATGACACACCCAAATCTACTGTACAGTACATACTGTAATTCTCTCTGCGCAAGTCCAGTAACACCTGCCTCACCTGCAGTGCACATGGGTTTGTCCATCCAAGAAGGATTTTGTCAGAGAGTGAAGAAGAACAAGGGCCTCAGTACATGCTGGAGCCTGTTCAAAAATACTTTTCCGGTACAGATGGTGAGAGCCCTGGTGTTATACTGTACAATACTTACCAACCGCGCTCAGAGACTCCTCCTCCAGCTGGGTGGGGGCAGAGGTGGCCCTCTCCTCCTGGGTGGCGGCAGGGAGGCTTTCTGGAGCTGCAAATGTAAAAAAAAAAAAGGACAAAATAAAGAGGCTGTATCGTGCAAGCAGGGGTATTTTTGAACAGGCTCCAGCAGGAACTGATGCCCTTACTCTGCTTCACTCTCTGACAAAATCCTCCCCACAGTAGATGGACAAACCCATGTGCACAGCAGGCGAGGCAGTGCAAAATGACACACCCAAATCTACTGTACAGTACATACTGTAATTCTCTCTGCGCAAGTCCAGTAACACCTGCCTCACCTGCAGTGCACATGGGTTT
The DNA here is from genome assembly GCF_055691185.1 of Crinia signifera. Taxonomy (NCBI): domain Eukaryota; kingdom Metazoa; phylum Chordata; class Amphibia; order Anura; family Myobatrachidae; genus Crinia; species Crinia signifera. The sequence goes on along the minus strand of NC_139218.1, from coordinate 151,143,739 downwards.
GTCCATCCAAGAAGGATTTTGTCAGAGAGTGAAGAAGAACAAGGGCCTCAGTACATGCTGGAGCCTGTTCAAAAATACTTTTCCGGTACAGATGGTGAGAGCCCTGGTGTTATACTGTACAATACTTACCAACCGCGCTCAGAGACTCCTCCTCCAGCTGGGTGGGGGCAGAGGTGGCCCTCTCCTCCTGGGTGGCGGCAGGGAGGCTTTCTGGAGCTGCAAATGTAAAAAAAAAAGGACAAAATAAAGAGGCTGTATCGTGCAAGCAGGGGTATTTTTGAACAGGCTCCAGCAGGAACTGATGCCCTTACTCTGCTTCACTCTCTGACAAAATCCTCCCCACAGTAGATGGACAAACCCATGTGCACAGCAGGCGAGGCAGTGCAAAATGACACACCCAAATCTACTGTACAGTACATACTGTAATTCTCTCTGCGCAAGTCTAGTAACACCTGCCTCACCTGCAGTGCACATGGGTTTGTCCATCCAAGAAGGATTTTGTCAGAGAGTGAAGAAGAACAAGGGCCTCAGTACATGCTGGAGCCTGTTCAAAAATACTTTTCCGGTACAGATGGTGAGAGCCCTGGTGTTATACTGTACAATACTTACCAACCGCGCTCAGAGACTCCTCCTCCAGCTGGGTGGGGGCAGAGGTGGCCCTCTCCTCCTGGGTGGCGGCAGGGAGGCTTTCTGGAGCTGCAAATGTCAAAAAAAAAAAGGACAAAATAAAGAGGCTGTATCGTGCAAGCAGGGGTATTTTTGAACAGGCTCCAGCAGGAACTGATGCCCTTACTCTGCTTCACTCTCTGACAAAATCCTCCCCACAGTAGATGGACAAACCCATGTGCACAGCAGGCGAGGCAGTGCAAAATGACACACCCAAATCTACTGTACAGTACATACTGTAATTCTCTCTGCGCAAGTCCAGTAACACCTGCCTCACCTGCAGTGCACATGGGTTTGTCCATCCAAGAAGGATTTTGTCAGAGAGTGAAGAAGAACAAGGGCCTCAGTACATGCTGGAGCCTGTTCAAAAATACTTTTCCGGTACAGATGGTGAGAGCCCTGGTGTTATACTGTACAATACTTACCCACCGCGCTCAGAGACTCCTCCTCCAGCTGGGTGGGGGCAGAGGTGGCCCTCTCCTCCTGGGTGGCGGCAGGGAGGCCTTCTGGAGCTGCGACATCCACTGGGACTGCGGAAAAGCACACAAAAAAACTACTGTGCTGTACAGTACTGTATATTCTCTAACACGAACATACTGTACTATAAAGTACAATGTGTTAAGGTACTGTATCAACACTACAGTACATACTGTACTGTGCAGTACATAACAGTACAGTACAGTACAGTACCTGCCAAAATGACCCATTCCAGGAGGGATGAAATGCTGTGGTCCTGTACAGTATCCCACATGTTTGAAAGTCAATATGCAATGTTCCGCTCTGTACTGTATACAGTATACTGTACTGTACTTACAGTGGCGGTGCTGTCTCTCCCGCAGCGTCATCCTGCTGATACCTGGAAAAATAAGAAATACAGTGCGTAAGGCATACTGTAATTACTGCAGATACAGTATTTGTAGGCCCCATATCAAAAGTTTGTAAGGGCCCACAATTTACTGTACAGTACTGTACAGTATGTCATGAAAACCAATGCTGTAGGAAATCACCCATGGCAACAAGCATGTACTGTACAGTAGTTGCCTTCCCTCTTCAGCAGGAGACTCCCTGAAATACTGCACAGTACTGTAGCAGCAATCTCCATCTCTCTCTCATTAGTCCTACACATTATGCCATACTGTACACCAAAATACTGTACAGTACCTACTGTATTACAGTACAGTATGTACAGTATTTTACCACATTCCATAATGTCCATTACCCATTACTACACACACTATAATGCTCATTGCATATTAGGGGGTTAACATGCTCGTTGCCATGGGATGAACCTGGTCTTCCAGGTGTTGCACACTCTGGAAGGGATTAACATGCTCATTGCAAAGAATTTACTGTACAGTACATGATCTGCCATGGATTCCGGGGGTTAACATGTTGACATCACCCCAACCATGGGCTGGAAACCAGGTCTGGTGGCTGCAGGAATGGGAATGTAAGAAGTGGGGTCCAGGCCCTGGAGTTGGAGAGCGGAACAATGCTCAGAAGGACCTGTCTAATACTGCTCCCCCCAAATCTGTATCAATACCACTGCTGAACAGCTGACTCTGGCGCTCTCAGACCCGGTCCAAAAAACCTCTCTGTCCAGGTCAGCGCCCCCCCCACACACAATACAGTATCTCCATGTACAGTACAGTAGTGTACTGTATGGAAGTACTGTAGACACACCCTTCAGGTGGAGAATGACGCACCCCCTAATTCTAAATTCTAATTCTAATAGCAAGTTCTGTAAAATCTACCTGAACAGTTGTACAGCAATCAGCACATTAAAAAAAAATACAGGTACAGTATACTGTAAAATCCCCCATGGCAACAAGTAAAAAAATACTGTATACAATAGCACTCAACATTGTACAGGTATGTACAGTACTTACTTTGCCTGAGGGAGTCCAGCAGTTGAGGGTCCCGACGGACCAGGTCGGACCATCTCCTCTGGAGGCTCCTAACTGGCCTGTCTCTATGGAACCTCACCCTGATGGCTTGACGGGCCCCCTGGTAGGCCTCCACAATCTCCCGATTAGAGACCAGGAGCCTGTCCCGCCAAGCCACCAGGGTGAGGAGCTCCCCTCTGCCAAAGGGCCTTGCCCTCCTGACTCTGCCAGTGTCCGACATACTGAACAGGTCCAGGTACAGTACTAGCGATACTGATAATGGCGCCTACAGTATACTGCAATAGCGTGTGCGCCGTGCGTCCTATGCGCCGTGCGTCCTATGCGCCGTGCGTCCTGTGCGGAACAGCGTCCCATTCTGTGCGCCCGCCGCTGAGTAGTGGGTACAGTAGTTTATCAGTAGTTTATCAGTAGTTTTTATATACTGTAATACATTACTTATACAATATACTGTAAAATGTAATACTATACTGTAAATATAAATAATTATATTTTAATCACACAGTATATTGTCAATAATTATATCTTAGTTAAAACTGTAAAATTTGATACTATAATATTAAAGGTTTAACGCCGTAATCGAACACGGGTCTCCGGCGTGAAACACCATGCAGATAACCACTACACTACAGCCAAGAACTGTACAGTGTAATGACTACTATACTACCATGACTGATTCTACACCCAGCCTGTAGCTTAACAGTCAGGAGCTGATTGGACGGCATTTTCCACTTCTCCTCCCTTATCACCGCTTCATACTGTAAATCTACCCATCAGTAACTTACCGCACAATACTGTGAATGTAATGCTGCAAAACCATATTGTGACCAAGTTTCCAATATTGTGACCGCCTTTAGAACAATACTGTACTGTATGCTGAGACGCATAGCGTCCGTGTCGTACAACCTTTAGAACTACAGTACGGTGTTTGATGTTACGCATTAGCGTCTGTGCGGCTACATCTCCTAACTGTCACTGCGTCTATAGACGCAGTGACAGTTAGAAGCCATGACGTACATGTACGTCATGTGTCGGGAAGTACCTCCCGGCCATGACGTACATGTACGACACTCTCTGTCCGCATCAGCATGATGCACTCTCGGCTGAAGAGACTGGATCACGCTCGTGCCAGCGGCATTAGAGAGGTGCTCATCGTATAATAAAGTTCATGTAATTCCTGCGCATCATGCACGCGCTGAAGCACAAATCTTACGCATGCGCAAATGAGGTTTTTAAAAGTGACATCTGGTGGTTGGTCTGTGATATTGCACTCGTCGTGAAGCGCCACGGCGATTCGCTACATGTATGCGCCATGGCGTGTGTCGGAAACATCGCCATAGGCGGCAATAATAAGACCCGCGCCATCTGTACCTTCGTTTGCAGGCTCACCCGCTTGATTACCCGATAGCTGCCTCTCCTCCAATGTTCCGGAGCCTCGCCACTGGACTCTGTCACCTCCTTTCCCCGCCGGGCACTTGGTCTCCGTCTCTGGGTCCTCTCACGACCCCCTTAGCTCTCTTCTCCAACTTCTGCTGGTCGAGGTCCCGCCTGCCGGGTCCGCAATTCAGGTCACAAAGGCTTCCTGCACCCCTCGTCTCCTCAGCTCGACTGCTCAGGCGTCTGCACTCTGCGCCGGGAGCTCCATTCAGGCACTCAGGGTCTCCCTCTACGGCACTGATGTAGTCCGGCTTACCCACCGGAGGGTATTTCGCGCCCCAGCCTCCCTTTCTCCGGAGTATGCTTTCTGCCGGCTGGCGTGGCTGCCTGCACGCCGCGCCCGCCTGACTCGTCCACACGTGCGTCACCAGGCTGCGCCGGGCTCTCTAGTCTCGTGGGGCTTTGCTGCAGTCTCCAAGCGGCGTCGCTATGAACCGGCTCGATCTTTCGGGGAATTAACTCCTGCCGCCTTCACTTTCCAGGCATGTATTCGCCAATATCAGGGGTAGGGAGAAGTACTCAGGATGCCTGCTTTACATCATAGAGCGGGAGAGAGCAACGCGCACGTCCTACTCCCTACGTTCCGTGGTCACGCCCTATTAAGAATAAAGTTTGTCTTATTCCCATTTTAGTAATTTTCACCCATAGTGTCTAATCCAGTGGTAGCCAACTCTGGTCCTCGAGCTACCAATAGTTGTAATGTTTTCAAGACCACCTAGCAGGTGCACTCTTTACTCACTGGCAAAATACAAAAGATCCACAGGTCGAGATTATTACTTAACATTTTCCAGGTCTCCTTGCAGAATCACAAGTTAACTGTTGGTAGGAGTTGGCTACCCCTGGTCTCATCCAAGGATTCCCTACCTTGGACCTCAATGCACACGAAAGCTGAGTATACACCAGGCATTCCCAACCACGGTCCTCAAGGCACACCAACATTGCAGGTTTTAGTGATATCCAGGCTTCAGCACAGATGGATTAATCAGAATCACTCAGGTACTAATTAAGTCACCTGTGCTCAAGCCTGGATATCACTAAAACCTGTACTGTTGGTGTGCCATTAGGACCGTGGTTGGGAATGCCTGGTTTACACTAACTAGACGGCATTTTGAATGATTCTGCCTGGTCTGAACATTAAAATGTTCATATTGTGTATGCTCTATGTTGCTGTTGATATGCGCTCCCATGGATCATCAGCGACAGCCTCAGACATCTGTGCATGCAGCATAATCGAGAGCCAGTCGCTCAATGTCACTAGTCCTCACCAATTTGGTGAGGCCACAATATATTCTTGTGTGCGTGCACAAATGGCACTGGCCAGTATCTCACCTAGGGCATCATACTGAGGCTAGAGGTGCAGTGCAGGCAAAATGTCACAACTTAGCTGTAGCAGCAATGTGAAAATCTTCCCCATAATGGATTGCAGTTAGTACAAGGTAGCAGATAGCTGCCAGAGATAATGAGGCAGCATCCAGCAGGCAGAAGCAGGATGCTTCAGTGTCTCAATACAGGGAAGCAAAGCTGGCCATACACACGTTCTTGGCGCACCACTGTAAAGCTGGCCATACATCAGAAAGATATTGTACCCAATCATACAATCTCAATTGATTGTAAGATGGATTGTATGCAGATTGTGTGCACATCTTGTGTACACAATCATACAATCAATCATAAGATGGATTGTATGACTGATTGTATGATGGATTGTATGCAGATTGTGTGCACATCTTGTGTACAAAATCATGCAGCAGATGGATTGTATGACTGATTGTATGATGGATTGTGTGTAGATTGTGTGTCCAAAAACCACCAAGGACTGCTGGGGATTTCAAGGGAAATTGTACACAATCATGAGTGCAATCGATCTTAAGATCGATCTTTCTGATGTATGGCCAGCTTTAGCATTTCCGGCCACTAAAATGACACCAGGCTCACATCAGTCCATGGGGTTTACAGGATTAAGAAATAAAGTAGGAGGAAATGCTGGGCTCCTACTTATTCTTTATGCTAAAGATCTTGGTAATGACATTGGCTATATGCTTGGGGTTGTTGTCCTGCTGCAGAATAAATTTGGAACCAATCAGACGCCCCCTTGATGGTACTGCACGTGGATAAGTACAGTACCTGCCTGTATTTCTCAGCATTGAGGACAGCATTCATCTTGTCCAAATCTCCAACTCCATTTGCTGAAATGCAGCACCAAAACTTGCAAGAACCCTCCACCATACTTCATTGCTGCCTGCAGACATTCATTATTGGACTCCTCTCCAAGGGCCTTATTTTGGTTCATTCTTTCTGACAAAATCCTTCTTAGATGGGCAAAACCATGTGCACTGCAGGTGGGGCAGATGTAACATGTGCAGAGAGAATTAGATTTGGGTAGGGTTTTACTTCAAAGTGAGATCTATATTGCAGTGTAAAAATAAAGCACTCAGTATTTTCCCTGCACAGAAACAAAATTACTCACCCAAATCTAATTCTCTCTGCACATGTTACATCTGCCCCCCCTGCAGTGCACATGGTTTTGTCCATCTAAGAAGGATTTTGTCAGAAAGAATGAACCAAAATAAGGCCCCAACTCTTCTGCGAACAAACTTCCTTTGGTTACAGCCAAATATTCACTCATCATTCCAGAGCACCTGCTGCCCTTCTTCTATACCCCAGTTCCTAAGTTTTCATAACATTATCGGCTTCCCAGGACCTCTCACTTTCAAGGATGTCGGAGACATGGCTAACCTTCCAGAAGGCAGCACATGGCTCAGTAGGCAAGTATGGTGTGGGAACTATCGTTTTTATTATAGGGGTAAGGGTGTGTGAGGCAGAGAAAGAGGGGGAGATGCTTAATAGTAGGCAACAGCAATTGGGAGGTGACATTGATCATCAGGAACAAAGGCTTGTGAAATCGTGAATTTTTCTTTTCATGCCAATACCTCCGTATCCAGTGTCTTTGTTGTTTGGCCTCTCCTTTCAAGTCATAAGTTTCAAGTCATCATTTGTTATGATGATGTTTACTACTAGTTCTAGATACAGGGCAAACTGTGGATATACACTAGAAAAGTTACATTGCTGGTTAAAGTGCCTGATCTGCAATTATTTATAGAAATGTGTAATAAGAATAGAAAGATGATAAGGAGGGATTTACACTAGACTGCAATTATAGAAAGAACAATGTTCACCGTTTCGATATGGGGCCACACCTTGGTATGATTTTAGTTTGGACTTTAAGCTGTTGTTCTTATTCATGTGTGGTCATGTCTGTGTTATTTAACTGATTACTCTGGTGTTTTCCAATGATTTATGAAAATAAGTTATATTATTTTTGACACCATTTTTCTGATAAATCTAGATCCCATGCTTTATGGCTTTGTTATATTATCGTATTCCAGGTAGGTTTAATCTTGGTATGTGGTTTCTTCTCACAAACATTTTATTTAGACATCATCAGAAATAACTGGTTGTGTATGTGATGTTGCCTGAATAAAATCTTTTTCTTCTTCTACAATCATGTTGAATGCAGAGAGGTGGAGCCTACAGTACTTTGCCGCATGCAGAAACTTTTTGAAACATGTATACAGTATATCATATTTGAATATATATATATATATATATATATATATATATATATATATATGACACAGGAAGTGGCATTCGGAGACATGTATAAAGGTGAAACTAACTGGTGGTTTAATAAGACATACAGCAATGTTTCGGGGTCAAGCCCCTTTCTCAAGCTTTGGCTGCGACCAGCTGATTTCAAATGCCGGGCTCCCCCGACAGTTTCTTTTTCATCAGCGATCATCTCTGGTCGCTGATGCAAACGGGACACTGAGCTATATTTTCTCCCGTGTGTACAGGGCTTTAAAGAAACCATTACGTGCATGCGGGTGAGAAACCTAAAGTAAGTCTCTATGACTCATGTTTTATCATGTCGATTGAGTGATTCTACAATAAAAGATACCTTTACATGAACGCGGGTCAGAATCCTTAAGTAAGTCTCTTTCTTATGTGATGACCAGTTAACATTATATGCAGGGCTATTTTTCAGTAGGCTCCAGCAGGAACTGAGGCCCTTATTCTAGTTCACTCTTTCTGACAAAATATTTCTTAGATGGACAAAACCATGTGCACTGCAGGTAAGGCAGGTGTAAAACCCCACCCAAATATAATTATCTCTGCGCAAGTAACACCTGCCTCACCTGCAGTGCACATGGTTTTGTCCATCTAAGAAATATTTTGTCAGAAAGAGTGAACTAGAATAATGGCCTCAGTTCCTGCTGGAGCCTGCTGAAAAATAGCCCTGATTATATTGATATAAAGGGCAGTATTCAATGAGAAAAATTCTCCGTGTTTTATGGAGAATTTGTGCTTTGTTCGCCTTGGACGGAGCATTTTGCTCTCCAAAAGCGAGCAACCCTATTCAATGTGAAATATTTTCCGTCTTTCTAAGTGATTTTCTCCGTGTCTCTCCGTGTAGCAATTCTCCATCTTTTGATGGGGAGCTGGAATGTGAACTTTTAAACTAAAAGGTTTTTTTTTTTTAATTTTGGTGTAAAAAAATCAGGTTTTTTTTTTCTGTTAAGGGGCATGTTATTTTTATTCATGTGCTTATAGCACATGAATATATATTTAATTTAAAAAAAATATATATATATTTTTTTTTTTACACAGTGCAGCCAGCAGGGGGCCGGAGCGCTCGAGCCGCTCATTAGATATTCATATATTCACTGCACCTGATCGTTAATATGCACGATCGGGTGCAGTGAATACTGGGTCCCCCGCTGGCTATAGGGGGGGGGCAGCCTGTGCTGCCTGGGTCCTGGGGAGCCCCCCTCCCCACCACATTCCTCTGGAGCAGCCAGGGAGACTTTAATCTCTCTGGCTGCTTCCGTCCCCGGCTCCCTGAAAGCTCCCTGCCGCGGACGCTCGTCCGCTGCAGGGGTTAAGACTCGCGGCGAGTCTTAAATACATTGAATAGTGGGAGCAGGAGGCTCCGGAACAGGGAGAATCTCCGCTAAAACACGGAGAGTGCATGGAGAGCGAAATAAAACGCTCTCCATGCACGGAGAACTTTGTCATTGAATACTGCCCAAAGAAACTGCTAGGAGTACGTGTGGGTGAAATAATAAGTGTCTGGCTCTTTAAGGGTGCAGTCCATTAGATCACCTGCAATCAATATTCATTCAAGCGCTGGGTCAATCCTAAATCTTTTTGTGTCCAAGAAGAATTTAATTTGTCACTATAGGCAACATTCTATCTTCAATATAACTTCCATCTTAGAAAATGTACCCTTAACCCTGCTGATTAGAGAACTAATGAGCAGAGGATAGCATCACCTGGTACTTATGTATTATCTGGACTCCCATGTTAAATGCACCCCATTTTTTCATACCCCTACTATCCAACTATGCATGGAGTTGATTTTATATAGTGTGGCGAGCGGACACGGTCTCATAAAAAAAAACGGGAGCCCAGATATTACATAAGTACCCATCACCTTATTGGAAGGAGTGATGGCAGGGGTTCACAACCAGTATCATGGGCCTAGGACAGTAAGAACCCTTCATTGGATAAGGTCACTCTCACTGCCCTAGATAAATCTGCACACCCTGAGAAATCTTCCCTCAATGATTTAAAATAAAAATTAAAAGACATGACAAGTTAGCTTTGAAAAATGTTGGTTTGTTTATTTAGTAAAATATTGGTACTTGTGAGTTATCCGGACGCCCGATTTCAAAATCGGGTCGGATCGGGCACATCGCATCGCATCGCATGCGACCATCGGATGCGATGCGATGACCCGATTTTTCCATAGGAATCAATGTTAAAATGGACTGAGTCCATTTTAACATGGAATTCAATGGGAAAAAGGGGTCCTTTTCATACCCCTACTATCCAAGTGGGCATGGAGTTGGATATAAACCTGTGGCGAGCGTAGCGAGCCACCGAGCCCGAAGCGTGGCGAGCGTAGCGAGCCCCGCGAGGGGACACGGAATACCGTCCCCTCGCCACGCTTCGGGCTCGGTGGCTCGCTACGCTCGCCACAGGTTTATATCCAACTCCATGCCCACTTGGATAGTAGGGGTATGAAAAGGACCCCTTTTTCCATAGGAATCATTTTAACATTGATTCCTATGGAAAAATCGGGTCATCGCATCCGATGGTCGCATGCGATGCGATGCGATATCGCATCGCATCGCATCTGATTGTATGCCTTAACTTAAGGCATACAATCAAAAAATCGGGCGTCCAGATAACTCACAAGTACCAAAATATTTTTCAAAAAGTTTTATTCATTGCTCAAGCATACATAGCGGTATAAAAGTGCAGCATCTCCCATGTGCTCTCCCCAGCCCCTTCCCCTGCAGCCGCAGACCGAATCTCCCATGTGCTCCCGCCCCCCCCTCAAAAAAAATAAAATAAAATAATATAAATGATACTGCATCCAATTATGATTTCTGTGTGCACTGCCCGTATCCTTCCTGACTGCTGTCTTTTGCCACTGCAGTGCACTGTGGAAAGGCGTCCAGCACTTCTGGTATCCTTTCAGCACTACCCAGATGTCCCAACCTGGGTTGGGACCATTTACACCGCCCACGACCCAGGTCCAACCAGTGTTCAACCCTGGTCAGGACCTGGGTAGGAGACCAGTGTTACTGGACCTGGGTTGACCCCTTTAAGACCAATGCTGACCTGGGTCCAACCTGGGTTATTCCTTGGTGTAAAAGGGGTATAAGTAAAAACTAGAACTGGACAATACACCGGACCGGACATCAAACTCTGCATTCTGGCGCTTGTAGTGTCCCATCCCGGGGGGTGCCTGTGATAGCTTTCACACTCTGGAATTACAGAGATTCATGGAGTCTATCCGGTCCGGCATTCCGGGTCTGTCAGATTCTGGCTTTGATTCTACTTATACAAAGATAGTTTAGCGTTATTTAGATTAGGAAATCATCACACACAGGTGGTTTGCAATGCATATAGCAGAATAACAGGATGCCGGCTATTATGTATTGTGATGACTTGAGACTTCCCTACCCGGCGCCTGTCATGCAGGATCAGAGCTGTGGGATTTGCAGAGCGTACAAGGCGCATGTCTTGTAAGTGTGTGTGTGACTGTGTGCGCAAGCAGGCAGCAGGGCGGCTATGGATCCCTCCTATATCATTGGGGGAGACAGCCACAGGCTGCGGTGTAACAGTACATACCGGCTTATTTCTTGTTCTACACACAAATCATCAAAAACCATACATATTGCCTTCCCGCTCACCCCCTAGGCACAATGGCAGCCGCATAACACACGTTCTGCTTTTTTGTAGGTGCAGCGGCCGGGGACACAGAATAGTGCCTTTAGGCAGCCCTAAAAGGCAGGGGGTATTCGGGGTCCAGTCCAATTACATATCCCGCGTACACTACCTAGCAGCCGCCGCTGCCGCTCACCATCACTCAAGTGAGTCCGTACCCGACTCCAGCGGAGGCAGCAGCGTAACACATAAACGTGCGTAGGGTTAGGGATGATCCGCGCGCGTCCGTATTCACAGACAAAGTCTGCGCCACTTACGTAGCCAGCCCCGCCGCCGGGATAGCGGCCACAGCTATCGGTACCGGGAGCGGAAGTGACGGAGAAGAACTAGGATGATGAAGCTGAAGAGTGGCCAGACCCGGACGTATGACCGGGACGGGTACAAGAAGCGGGCTGCGTGTGTGTGCTTCCGGAGCGGAGCCGAGGATGAAGTGTGTATTTTCCATTCTTCCCTGCGTGTGCGGAGCGGGTGTATACGAGCCGTGTGCAATTGGGGGCGAAGAGATGCGTTTTATTGCGGGTTATAGAGGCTAGTGTAGTCCCTTAGCGCATTGTTAAGAGTGCGGCATTTCCGTGGATGTGTCTGTGGTACCACGGTGGACGCTGTGCTACCGGCTGACTTGACTGTGGGCCAAGTGTCCGGCTCCTGTGTCCTATGTGTCTGCTGTGATTCGTATGAATTGTGATATTTGTTTGCCCTCCCCATCGAGCTCTATTGTCTTCTATAGAGGCCGGTCTATGCCGCACATTGCACTATGCAAACCTTTGTGTCAAATGTGAGCAGGTGTCAGCGGGGCCACCTTTTTCAGCATCAAAGATAACTGCTCTATTCACCCTGTTAAGGATTACAGAAGCAGTCGATAGCTTTATATGGGTACTGTGTAATTTACCAGATGAATAACGGTAATACACTGTAGAGAATATATCCTAGTCATGTGCACTGTGAGATTATATGTATAATATATAATTCAACTGCACTGGCTGGAAACTGAACTCTAGAGCAGGGCCCTCAGGCAGCGGGGCCCACTGGGGGTTTACGCTGTGTGCCAGTCCAACCTTGATAACAGGTCATTACGATGAATAAAAATGTTTCCTTGGAAAATGTTGACATTTGCTTGGCACTCAAAGGGTTAAATCTGTTTCTGAAAGTAAAGTGATTGTGTAAAGGAGCCCATACACCGATCCCGGCGTGCGTTCTGGGCTGAAATAACATCCATCACATCGCATTGCATGCCTTGTGCATGCGATGTAATGAAAAGCAAGTATAAAAAGTATGTGCAGCACATACTTTTTGTACTGTGTGATGAGGTGCCGTGGGAGTGCGCACCTCAAAGCACACATCGCAGCGGCGGGATCGGAGCGTGTATGGGCTCCTTAAGAAATACCTTTTTTTTTTTTTTGCAACAATGGCTTGTAGGTGCCCATGGGGTCTATTCACTATTTAACCAGCCATGATCGATGATTCGATGAATCATCGTTGAAGTCAACATTTTGAGATCCCCCACCAGGGTCAGGCTTTATTAACATGCTTAATATGCCAGATTTCCAGACACGACCATCAGGTGGACAGGGTATTGCCCTAAAACAGGGGTGAGGAACCTTTTTTGTGCCAAGGGCCGTTTGTGTGGGAAAAAAATCCTTCAGGGGCCATATGTAAAAATGTCTCTTACAAATTGTCTTGCTGCCGCCGTCACATGCTCCGGTGGCTGCCACTGAATAGGACGAACAGTCTCCGGCTGCTGAAAAATACAGGTATTGGGAGTTTTATTATAGAAGGCGCTTAGGTGGAAGAATAATTGTTTTTACCCTTATGGTGGTAAAAAATACAAAATTTATTCACACATCTGGGGAGTCCGGATTTGGGCTGCTGGGAAGGGCGCACTCGAGTATAACCACACAAAACCCTATCTTCAAAGTCTCTGGCTGCTGCTGATTAAGAGGAATCTCGCAACATTCTCATGAGCTTTTCCCTGTACTTGACTCCCGGCAAAGCAGCCGGGTGGGTGGGCCACTCAGACCGGCTACGGGGGCCGAGGGTCCCCATCCCTGCCCTAAAACATCCATACACTGTCCAATCTGGCTGGCTGTAATAAAAAATCTGGTATATCTGAATGACTCTGACATTTGCTCCCATAATTACCAGATTTCTATTCCAACCAGCCAGATTGGACAACACATCCTTAGGTGTATGGCCAGTTACATATGGTCCTCTTTTTAAATTATATAGGGGTCTGTTCATTAAGTGAAAAATTATGAGCTAAATATTTTTCTCACATAATTTCTGACTCTATCTCAGACATTCATCATAGAATAGAATCAACTTGATTGGCCATGTGTGCTTGCGCACACTAGGAATTTTTTGTGCCTCTTTTACAAATGTATTTCTTCCAAAATGAAGCGCTGTACACACACACAGAGCAAGATCGTTTTTGATTGTGATTTAAACTTATAGGCAAAACCCCACGATCTTAGCAGGAAAGACTGTGCATGTACTGTCTTTCCCTGCTGGCGATGCCTGTGACAGCGCATCACTGGAGGGCATACACACAGAGCAATCCATGCTTCATTTCAAAGTGATCTTGGCAGATCACTGAAATATGTGTGTATATGTGTGTGTGTGTGTGTGTGTGTGTGTATGTGTGTATGTATGTATGTATGTATATATATATATATATATATATATATATATATATATATATATATATATTATACACACACAACATTTCTCTGAAAAAAAGGATGAGATGGGTGCCTCCTAGTGCAGTATTTTGATATTCAAATCACAGATCCCTTCACCTTCAGTGAAAAGAAACACCCCAATAGTTACAATGTACCGTTCTAGGTGTTTTTTAACCACTATATTATGAGCTCATTCACACAATGCCATTGGATATCAGGAAACCTTGATCCTCTGTCCAAGATCTTATCCTCAGACAGCCATATATGCAGGGAAGAGATAAGAGTAGACTAGTGTAATATTGCTAAAAACTATTTTATTATACTGCTCAAAATGACAAGAGTTGCCCGTACAGTGTATAAAAAAACATATGCTTATCTGGTGAATAGCTGCAGTCCGTCATTCATCACTAGAGACAGGATTATATGCAACATAAAAAGCTCGAAATATGCATGCAAATATGCATGAAAAATACTTAAAATATGCATGAAAAGCGTCAAAATATGCTAAATAAAAAATACAAAATAAAGTGAAATTTTATAGTTTTTTATTTAAATCAGCATACAATTAGTAAGTAGTAAATGACCCCCAGCAGTATACCCCACATAATGCCCCCAGCAGTATACCCCACATAATGCCCCCAGCAGTATACCCCACATAATGCCCCCAGCAGTATACCCCACATAATGCCCCCAGCAGTATACCCCACATAATGCCCCCAGCAGTATACCCCACATAATGCCCCCAGCAGTATACCCCACATAATGCCCCCAGCAGTATACCCCACATAATGCCCCCAGCAGTATACCCCACATAATGCCCCCAGCAGTATACCCCACATAATGCCCCCAGCAGTATACCCCACATAATGCCCCCAGCAGTATAACACACATAATGCCCCCAGCAGTATAACACACATAATGCCCCCAGCAGTATACCCCACATAATGCCCCCAGCAGTATACCCCACATAATGCCCCCAGCAGTATACCCCACATAATGCCCCCAGCAGTATAACACACATAATGCCCCCAGCAGTATAACACACATAATGCCCCCAGCAGTATAACACACATAATGCCCCCAGCAGTATAACACACATAATGCCCCCAGCAGTATAACACACATAATGCCCCCAGCAGTATAACACACATAATGCCCCCAGCAGTATAACACACATAATGCCCCCAGCAGTATAACACAGATAATGCCCCCAGCAGTATAACACAGATAATGCCCCCAGCAGTATAACACAGATAATGCCCCCAGCAGTATAACACAGATAATGCCCCCAGCAGTATAACACAGATAATGCCCCCAGCAGTATAACACAGATAATGCCCCCAGCAGTATAACACAGATAATGCCCCCAGCAGTATAACACAGATAATGCCCCCAGCAGTATAACACAGATAATGCCCCCAGCAGTATAACACAGATAATGCCCCCAGCAGTATAACACAGATAATGCCCCCAGCAGTATAACACAGATAATGCCCCCAGCAGAAGTGCACATAATGCCCCCAGCAAAACCGCACATACTGTAATGCCCCAGCAGAAACTGTGCTGTAAGTTACACTCACCGTTGCCATCCGTTGGTTGAGGTCAGTGTTCTGTCCAGAAGCACCACTGTTCGGGGCCTCCAGCACCCGTGTGGCGCGCAGTGATTCCCCGCGTGTCAGCAGAGGTGGACAGCCTGTCAGCGCGGCGGGCAGCCTGTCAGCGCGGCGGGTGTGGGATGTAGCTGGAAGAGCCTACAGTACACACTGCGGCGTATCAGCTCTTCCACCCACATCCCACCCCCCGCCGCGCTGACAGGCCGCTCAATCCATTCCTCTGATGGGCGATTCTGTCAGCCTATCAGCGGCGTTTCCTCACATAAAGAAAAAAAAAGTCAGGAAGTGAGGGTGAACGCTCCGCACCGACCGCGCTATGCCAAATATGCACCATCAGGACATTTAGGTCAGATATGCAATTTCTGCTGATAATAAGTACAGAGTCCCCTCCCGCGTTTCATCCAATTGCCATCAGGCAGGATTTCCTCAGGAGTGTGACTCTAATGAAAAAAAAAAAATTATATATATATATATATATATATATATATATTCTCTATCTATCGTGAAACTCTAGTTTTTTGCTTCCAATATTTCTTTGCATGTAATTGGATACCCCCTGAAGATGCATACACACAGTGTGATATTGTCCTACATTTTTGACTATAGAGTCAAAATCTTAAGAAAAATTGCACAGTGTTTGTACTGCATACCGATGGGTGGACCTGTGAGGTCAGTAATGCAGGTAAAAATAGCCTGTGCAGGGAAGGCAATTTATACTATGTCGCATGCAGTGTATTTGGCCATAGGCCAAATCGCACACTGTCAAAACTGTCTCCATGCTTTTCAAGGGGAAATTGCATAGTCAAAATTGTTCATAGCCATTATCTCGCCATGTGTAAGCACCTCAAGGAAAAAAGTTTTTTTTTTTTATTATCAGGAACTGATGAAAGTTGGAGGAAATAAAGATGTTTATAGAGTAACATTAAAAGCAAAAATATACATATAAAAAAAAACTATTTGTAAGTGTAAAACTAATATTGGTCTTTAAAAAATATTTTAATATTTTTGATATCAGTCAGGGGAACTTTAACTGGCAATATTCATCTGTAGCTGTGAGTGATGTGCATGAACAGCTGATACTTGTGTCAAATAAGAACCAGCATGTTTCAGGAACTGCTGCTCTTCACTTCCACAAGTAGGATAATAGTAACTGGCATGTGTGTATATAATTACTAGGTGATGATTTGTTGCTTAATAAATTGTTTATGCAAATCAAGTGATTAATTTAATTGTATTTATGACTATATAAACACTTTACGGTTTAATATCCAAATATATTTGTAGTATAGGTAATATATTATAATTATTTTATACAAACCGTTACATGTGTGGAGCATACAGATGGGTCTTTTGCCATCCTTGCTGGCGGGTCGCCAGAACGTACGCGCTGGCGACCCGCCAGCAGCCTCGCCAGCGAGGAGACTGAGACGCGCGTGCGTCTCACGCGCACGCGCGTCTCAGTCTCCGTCGCTAGCGCGACGGAAACCCTGTCCGTCTCCGCCTCAGGGAGACGGACAGGGCTAGGGGGGTTAGTGGGGGGTGCGGGCAGGCGGCGGGGACCCCGGGTTACCGCCGGCAAGCCGGCGGGGACCCGGGGGAACGCATCGAAGCGCCGTCGGAAGGGGACGCGCGCGCCTCTCGTGCGCGCGCGTCCGCTTCTCACCGTCGCCATGGCGCTGGCGGGGGATGGCGGCTGGCGACGCCAGCGCCATCCCCTGCAAAGATGGGACAAGACCCATCTGTATTTTAATTCAGATTTAGCAAACATCTTAAGGACCATACACACTAGGAGATTTTCATTTCAAAAGACTGACAAAATCTCTGATAGATATATCTGTCACCAAAGTAGTGCGCACACACTGAGCTTTTTTCCCAAAGAGCAAAAGACTGCTGAAAATCATATAAAATGCTATTTACATAATGGGCTGGCTTTGAATTCCAATGGTGGGAGCAGGGGACATTTTATTCATGGCATTTCTGTTCTGGGGGCCTGATTTAGAACTGATTGCTGGGCTGTGTATATTCAGAGCCCAGCGATAAGGTAAACGCTGCACCGCCCGGGGGAAATTCTGCCCATGTGCACGGCTACGATTTTATTTGCAGCTGTGCATGTAGGGAGAAATCCATTATGCCACACATCGGGATGCCCATTACGCCACATACCATAATGACCATTACACATAATGCCACACACTGTAATGCAGATCTCTGCTTCAGCGGGTGTGGAGAGTGTGGTGCCGCTGCTGGGCTCTGCCTGTTCCTAGACATTCTAAAGTCCGAGAATACCGTCCAGACTCCTGATATAATTAACGGAGTGTCCAGAGTAATCCCGGAAGGGTGGTAACTCTAATGCCCCTTTCAGACTGCACTTTATAACCGGTATTTTGCAGTTTATTAACCGTTTCAAAACGGTTATATGTGCGGTCTGAAAGGTGCAGAACCGATGTACCGTTTTAAAAAAAAGCAGTTTTTGCTAAACTGTTAAAATGGAGGGTCCTACCCGTTTCAGACCCAGTATTTTGGCACCAAAATCGGGTCTGAAACAGTATTTAGGACCCAGCCAATAGTGGTCCCGCTGCATGCATATTTAATGACCTGCTCATTAGAAATGCACGGGGGAGAGAGGCATTCTCTCCCCTTCCTCCCTACCCACCCCGCACACATCCTCCGAGCGCAGAGCTGCAGCTCAGAGGCAGGGATTGCAATCACATAGTGCTGTCCTGCTGCTGCTCTTGTTGCGGTGCTGATATACTACAGTCTCCCCCCTCCCTTCCCAGACCGCACTCTATGAGCGCATAGTGACAGCCTGGCTGGCAGCAGAGGATGGCGAGGAGACAGCAGCAGTAGCGCATGCACACAGTGGACAATACACAGCCAGACAATGGGGGAACAGAAACCAAGGACCATACTCCGCTGGCTGTCCAGGTATGGGGGGCGGGGCTGCCAAGACCACACTGGCTTTCACCCTGTATTTGGAAAGTTTCCAAAAACGGGTCTGCCAGGTAAAAAAAACGGCATTTAAACGGTAATATACCGTTTAAGAGATGCGGTGTGAAAGGGGTTTTACCTGGCAGACCCGTTTTTGGAAACCTTTTCAAATACAGGGTCAAAGCCAGTTATGCGGTCTGAAAGCAGCATTAATTAAACATACATTGGTGGCCAGTGGTGGCGGTAATCTATTCATGGCTGGCCTTTGCCAGCCATGTATATGTTACCGCCATAATCAAATAATTAATATGCATTGGTGGCCAGTGGTGGCAGTAATGTATACATTGCTGGCATGTGCCAGCAATGTATATATTACTGCATTAGAAATATCATTGGTGGCCAGTGGTGCTAGTAATATATACATTGCTAGCATGTGCCAGAAATGTATATATTCCTGCATTAGAAATCACATTGGTGGCCAGTGTATGCTCCATACAGTGGAGCAGGGTTTAGGCGTGAAGTCAGCCAGATCTTTCTGACGAGGGTGGGGTATACGGGTAGGCGGGGGAGCAAGACAGTCATCAGTGAGTGCAGCGCTGGAGACTGTGACACGCACAGCCGGGTTGAGTAATTTGGGGCGGAGTGGTCTGCTGGGCTAAAAGGTTATCATCATTCAGCCCAGCGGCCACACAACTGAAAAACCAGCCATCATCGCTAGATGTGCTTGTAAAACCAGCAGACAGCGCACTTTGCTGGCGATGATGCGGTACCACACATCATCGCTAGTCGGCTGTCTATGTGGCATACACACTGGGTGACTTTCAGCTGAAAATTGCTCAAAACGGCTGTTTTGGGCGATTTTCAGCTGAAAGTCGGCAAGTATGTATGGGCCTTAAGGGAAAAATGGAGGTTTGCAGTGTGCATCGTGTGTGGTTTTTTTTATGCTGTGTATACTTTTAAACAAAGTATATGCAAGTATGGACAATGAAGAGTCATAAGCATTGTAATGGCATCTGAAGGGTGCAATGTGCAGTGAGGTAATGTTGATAGAACTGCAGTCTGTGCAGTTAGTAGAAGTGTTATACGCAGTTTACAGGGCTATGGATCATTAGGCTACCAGTCACAGTCGACCTAGTGACTGTCGACCAACATGCTGGTGACCCAATGACGGTATCCCATTTACAGGCATATCTTTTGGTGCAAGTGCACACTGATTATAATGAGTACCGAACCTTGTGTAACTATAGGGCACACAACTCTACATGTAGATGTTTTTGCACATTTAGGAGGTTATTCTGATTTGCTCGCTCCCCACGCGTTCGCACGTGGGATCGATGTTAAGCGAATGGGCATAAGCATTTATGTGCATTTGCAGCATCTTGGTGCGAGCAGGCATGGCGCACTGCTTGTTCGCTGTCCCGTTCGCACCTAGCAGTGTGGGTGTGGGCTGTGGGGCAGCGGCGGCAGGCTGTGTATCTACTCTATAATTTACTGCTCTACTGAACAATATATGTGTTAGAGCTCAAGTTTCCTTATTTGCATTGGTGTTAATCATATCTTTTGCAATGGAAATATTATTCTGACTATCTTGTCATTGACCGTATTCTCCTGGATGTTGCTACTGAACAATATAATTCAGTGTGTGTGTACTGTATCATTTGTCCAGGGAGTTCAAGAGAAAAATGGGTAATGATCTCGTTCATGGTTGATGAATGTGTACCCAGCTTTACATAGATTATTGCATACCATATTTTTAGTGCAAACTGATAGACTGCAGACGAGTACCTGGCTTTTGTTGCAAGGACAGCTTTAAGTCTTTTGGGGTAATTTTCTACCAGTTTGCGTTATGGGAGTGATGTAAATGTAACGGTGGGCCTGCTTTAAACCTCTCAGCAAGGCTGCAAATTTAGCAGAAGCACAAATCCATGCTGAACTGCAGGTGCGGATAATGTAACATGTGCATAGAAGCCCTGTACACTACACACCGGGTGACGGGGAGCTATGCTGAGCGAGCTTACACACCGGTTGACAGGGAGCTGTGCTGAGCGAGCTTACACACTGGGTGACAGGGAGCTGTGCTGAACGAGCTTACACACCGGGTGACAGGGAGCTGTGCTGAGCTGGCTTGAGCACAGGTCACTCAGCACACATCGCGGCACACATGATGAACCTTATTCTTGTTGACACACAGCGATGCGTGTCTTTATTTAGCCCACCTGCCTGCTTGCTCTGCCTCCCGCCCCCCTTCGCAGGGTGATTTTGCCCTCATCCTTAATGGATGTTTTGCATAAACCTTTATTTGCAGCCTATGGGGTGACACCCACATCATTTGATGGTCGTCGTCCATGCAAAATCAAAACCCCATACACGGTGCACTTTATCCATTATCGCCGGGGATATGGTCGCTGAGCAACCATATCCCCATCTGATGCCAAGAGCGCAGTCCCATGACCAGCCCTTTGGTCTGGCTTCTCCCGGCAGCAGCTCTTTCCCCATGTGGCTTCCCCAGGCAGTGTCTCCTTTCATCAGCGACCATCTCTGGTCGCTGATGAAAACAGGACACTGAGCAATATATTGTGTGTACGGAGGTTATGACACGCTCCGGTGTATTCGTTTTGCGTGTGTCCTGTGAGAGGACAGGGTGGGCAGCTGGCATCACTGGATGTCAGCTGCCTGCCCCCAGCACCCGTGTCATCGGGGCATTAGCATGAGAATGCGCAGCATTTTCACGGGAACGCCCATGAAATGCTGGCCATTCCCATAGGCTTGCTTCTCCGCCCGCACTGTTCTGTGAGAGCGCCCGACGAACACTCGCCGTGGCCGCTCGCATTGTGCAGATTAAAAACATTGCGCTCCCATGCGAATTCACATGGGAGCCCATCAATCTGAATCACCCCTGATGTGTGCTGAGGGGGGTTTGCCTATTGTTTATAAGCAAAACCTAGCCATGTAGCAGGATAGACCATGCAAGCACAGTCTATCTCTGCAGGTGATGGCAAGATGTGGGACCGTGCATCGCCGTCCCCCGGAGCAATACACACAGAACATCCCGTGCTTCAATTCTAAGCAATCTAGTCAGATCGCTTAGGAATGGGGTTCAAATCACCCCATATGTATGCCCCTTTAGATTTGGGGGAGTTGTTTTGTTTCTGTGCAGGATAAATACTGGCTGCTTTATTCTCACACTGTAATTTACAGTTCAGTTTGAACACACCCCACCCAAATCCAACTCTCTCTGCACATACTACATTTGCCCCACCTGCAGTGCAGCATGGTTTTGTTTATCTGCAAAAATTGCAGCCCTACTAACAGGTCTGAATCAGGCCCCATGTGTGGGAGTTTGACCAAGAATTGACATATTTTGAAAGCATTTCAGGGCTTGCACATAAGCGTGGAAATCGACAATTAGTGATTTCCGCAGTTCTGCGCTGGCCTCTGAATCAGGCCCTATGACTGCCAGTGTTTCCAGGAAAACACTGTAACATAGCATTTCATATGCCATTACAGGCACATCCGCGCACACACAATATAGATATGTAGATTGGGGGGAAGTGACTTTATGAAGGACTGAGTTCTATAGGAGATGGAGAAGTCTTGGAGACTGGTATAATGAATAAACATTGAAGCAGTGATGCACTATAGGCAATAGAGTTGTATGATAAGACTCATATTTTTTTTTTTATGTATTTTTTAAGTTACAAGATCAGAGACTTGTGACTAATAGTATGTGTCACTGACATTACTGAAATAAAAGTATGTCATTTGTCAAACAATAAGAAAGTGACCACCTTTTTCAGAATATGTTTAAGGAAATAAAGGCCTTATTCATGCAGCCTGAGCAATTACCGAACGGCTGCATATGTACACTGTAGCCACTGTGCATGCGCAGGGTTCCCCTGTGAACAAAGACAGTGCGTGCAGCCGTTTGTGGGGGAGTTAAGGTGCCCATACACGTTGCACATACTTTTTGTACTAGATCTCATCTCATCGCAAACCTAAGATATGATATTGTATACTATAATTGTAATGTCTATGGGCAAGTCTAGCCTTGACGGCTGCAAACGGAAAATCCATTCGATGGTGAGCGATTACGGATGGATTTCACACTGTGCGCACAGCTGCAAATGCTGGGGATATTCAAATGGGTACAAAGGACTGGCTCATCTGTGGCTTCTATCTTCTTGTATGATTGGTGCTGCTGCTACAACTAGTTGTGCCCGGAAAGGGCACTGACAGCTGCTGCCAGTTGGGTCCAGGCACCTGCTCAATAGAAAAACTGTCAGTGGGGACTGTGCACAAGACTCTACTATGTGCTACTATGGACTGCATCGGCAGTAGGCTATTAAAGTTGGCTAGGGCTCATAGTGAGTGGCTTCCTGCAGGTGATAATATATTACATTACCAGCCAACTGTAGGTTGTCAATAGGCCATACATGCCAAATCTTACAAATGTTCCTGAGAGCATGTACCTTAAGGGGGTTATTCTGTGTGTGCGCCGTTATTCCGGACAAGCAGAAATATTGGCGCACACCTATTCAATGCTGCCTTTGATCTGTGAAATTGGCCTTTTTCCGACCATCAGAAATTTCCAGATGATAGATGATAAGATTTATTTATTTTTTGACATTTTAGCTAATATTCTACATAGTTAATTAACTATTATACATAGTTATTTGAGTTTTAGGCAGTCCCTCCAAATATGTAAAAAAGGGCTCTACAGCTCATATGTTCAAAATGACCCTATGTACCCCTTATACATTCTGTGCCCCTATACCATGTGCTCTGCTCCTGTGTACACTTCTGTTCCACTATATCAGTGGTTCCCAACCTGGGGTACTAGTACCCCTGGAGGTACTCTGCAGACCAGTTGGGGGTAATTGAAAATAATATTGGTAATGGCGGACAATGAAAAGGTCTTTTGATGGCTGGCGAAGACCCATTGCCATGGAGACAAACCATGTTGTGTCATATGCCTGACCAGCAATCCACTGGGAGCTTCCCATGCTGCCCTCAGACATCAGCAGTCATCTGCCCAGCACTGACAAAGGTGGAGGAAGCAGCGGCATTAATCCTACTGGTGTTAGCGGAAATCCTGGAGATAATACACAACCAGTGTCTAGACACAGAAGGGCACGATTCCTTGCTGTATACTACTCCTCCTTAATATAAGGATCCGCATACCGCTAAGTACTGTCCATATTTAAAAATGTGAGGAGGGGGTACTTATCAATGAAAAGCGTAATCAAGGGGTACGGGAGAGAAAAAAGGTTGGGAACCACTGCACTATATGGTCGGTGTACTCGGCCCCAATGTATCTTGTGCACACTGTGCTGCCCAGTGCTATGCCCTATGTATATCTGTACATGTGTACCCAGTGTATACTCTGCACTATATGTCCAGTTGTGCCCTGCCCTTATAAACCCTGTGCATGCTCTGTGCCTCTGTAGAACCTGTGCACGGGCCCCTATGTACTCGCAGTTCTGTACCAAAATGCTCTATCTGCATGACCCCAAAATAGAGTATGTCACCATGACATGTATATCTGCATGACACAGCATACAGTGACACTGCAGACAGTCAGTGCAGATACTGTCATTTAAAATATTATTCTTCAGTCAGAACTCCCTACCCCCAGCACTGAATGTCCCTAATCCCCTCTTTGCCCACCCAGTACTGCCAAAGCTGCCTTCTACCCTCATCCCTCCCTACTCCCAGCACTGCTTGCACCTAACACTCTCCTGGCTACCCATCCTCAGATACTAACTAACCTTATCCCTTCCCTAACCCCAGCATTGCCTGCACCTAGACCTCTACTTGGCCCCTGTACTGCCCTAACTGATATTTACACATATATATCCCCTTTCCAATCAATCTATGGTACATGTGTAGGTGGTCTGTTGCTATATGGGGAGATCAAAAAACATAATCTGTAATGAAACAGTGGTGTGGGACCCCAACTTTTTAAAGTGAGGGGTGCCCGGGACCCATTTTTTTCACTGAGCATGATCGATCACTAGAAGGGAAGATATTGCAGAAGAATAGTGCTACTCACTCCCGCTGACCAGTGCCGCAGAGGGACCCTGCTGCCCGCCCACCACCAGCTCCCCAGGGATATACATGCAAGAAATTGCATGCCAAACCATAAGCAGCCTCCTGGGGAGCTGCCGGGCAATCTGGTCCAACTTGTCCTAAGGATAAGTCGGACCCAGTGTATGGGGGGCCTTCAATCTCTGCTTAGATTATCTGGGTATATGACAAGTAAGCAAAGATGGCAGTTTCATCTTACTTATGGTTAACTCTGATTTTGGATAATGCTGTGTTTTATTGGCCATTAGACCAAAAACATGTGGCAGTGGTTGCCGGATGGCTGACAGTCGGGATTCCGACAGTCATTACACAGACTTCTGAATTCGACTGTTAAAACACAGACACTCAGGATCCCGACGGCCACCGAGCTTTGTTGAGCTCCCCCCGCGCGCTGTCTGGCAGTCCAGGCAGTCGGGATCCCGATGTCGGTCTAATGACTGTCGGGATCCGATACCACACCCGTGGCAGTGACTTAGGCCATACTGGTTCAAATTTGCTGGTAAGAGATTTATTAGCTGGCACTAAAGATGCATACACACTGGGTGTTTTTGCCCTATGTGTATGCTGGGTGATCATGTAAAAATTGCTGGCTGGAAAATCACTTTGTGCATACACACTAAGCGATTTTGACCCAGTTCATAGATTTTCACGGGATGTCGACCCTATTTAGGTCAACATGCATTGGGTTGACCACTGAAACATGTTGACTTGGCGAAGGTTGACAGAGTTGGAAGGTCAGAAACTGCAAAGGTCAAAATGAGTTTTTCACACTTTTTTTGCGCCATGCCAACAGGCAGTATTTCATACCCTACTATCCAATACAGCGTAATGGGAGAATAAAATAGTGTGCCGAGCACAGCAAGGCCCATGCCCGAAGCATGGCAAGTGCAGAAAACAAGGGGCAAAAATTTGTGAAAAACTCATGTCGACCTTTCAACCCTGTTGACCCAATGGCCCATACCTGATTTTCCCAGGGGGTGAACCAATTTCAATGGTGGTCACTGTAACAAGGACAGTTTTTAACGGGCGCTAACTCAGGGCTATTTATCAAAAAATCCACAGATAAATATAAGCATAGTCAGTCCCTTAAAGAGAAAAAAGTAGCAAAGAGTATCTGCGCTAAGTGGATTATTAATAACACAAAGCGTGTCTAATTAATATATTTAATACAAATTGATAATAATCTTAAAAAACACATACAAACAACATAAAATGGATCAAATGCACAGTTTGTGCTTTGATTAAATTTGAATAAAGGGGGTAGGCACCCCTTCTTTCCTCATATTCAGGATCCTGTTCCTATAGTGCTGGGGTAGCCAACCCTAGTCCTCGAGAGCTACCAACAGTGCATGTTTTGCAGGTCTCCTCACAGAATCACAAGTGAGCTAATTAGCTCCATCTGTGGATCTTTTAAAATGTGTCAGTGATTAATGAGTGCAGCTGTGCAGCAGCTAGGTTGTCTGGAAAATGTGAACTGTTGGTAGCTCTCGAGGGCTAGGGTTGGCTACCACTGCTATAGTGGGACTGTTGATGAATAAGTGGGCAGTTTTTTTTATTGTTTTCTACCACTTACAATTTTGAAAGAAAACCCTTTTGGAGTGGTGCCGACGGCTCTTTATCCTGCTGTGCAGGTTCTGCTCCTTATATGTAAAAATCAGCCCTGGTTCAGGAATCCTTGGTTGTTAATTCACTTGGATTCTTTGAGGATAGGGGTGTCAGTGCCTGATGCATTTCGCTAGGTGGGTTCCCAGCTTTTACAAAGATAATGTCCCCTTGGCTCTATTTATACCTAGGGCCAATATGGCCGACAACAGTGTGAGTCGATGCTACAGGAGTGTGGCCGACGTTGCTACGTCACCGGAACTGTTCCAGGATAAAGAGCCGTCAGCACTACTCCAAAAGGGTTTCAAAAGAAATCTGCAGGACTTGATACTCAAAATCGTGAGTGGTACAAAATCATAAAAAACTGCCCAATTATTTATCATCACAGTCCCACCATAGGAACAGGATCCTGAATATGAGGAAAGTCGGGGTGCCTACCCCCTTTATTCAAATTTAATCAAAGCACTGTGCTTTTTATCCATTGTGGTGAACCACTTTCAGGAGACTGGAGCAGTTAGGGATAGGTTAAGATCAGGTGATAAGGTGTACATTAAATGAATGGCAACAAAAAGGTGAACACAATTTCATTTGGTTGGCAGAGGATTGACCCCCCTTCTGTTCTGCATCTCTTCCCATCCCTCAACTGCACACTTACCTGTTCCCAACGGGGGTCCTCTTCTCTCCATAGCTGGGTTTGGATCTGTCCCTTTGCTCTAGCAGTGGGAGCTAATTGAGGGTGTCTCTTGTTCCTGCTCCCACTCGGCATGCATGTTGGAGGTGCCCCAGAACTTTTTTTTTAAAATAGTTAAATGATTAAATCTAGCAATCTAGCATAGATGATCGCTTTTATATTTTACTTTTAATAATGAAAGGCCTGCAAAGAAAATTGTGGTCAACTGTGTAAGTCATTTTTTAACTATTTAGATATAATATATTGGGTGAAGTAATACATGCTTAGGGAATCTTCTTATTACATATGGAGAGGGAACATTTAGCATAGAGAAAGTTGTATGATTGTATCTTCTGGAACTGTGTAGCCAACTCCAACTTGTAATCACTTAAGTGGCCCATACAAACTGTCCATTGATCTCAGAGCACATACGAGGGGTTTGTTAACATCTCATCAGACTTCCAGGAGATTAAAAATTTAGGGGCATGTTTGCAGGCTATTCCATGAAAACACCCATTATTGGAGGTTATCTGCAGATATTAAAGCAGTTGTTTTTATTTTATATAAAGTTTTTGAGGCAAACATGAAATGTATAAAAGGAAAAGTGCTCTAAAACTGATTAACTTAAGGTCCATACACACTGGGCGATTATGCCCAGTGTGTATGGATAACGATGATGGGGAAAATGGCTGGGCTGAAAAACGGTCAGTGCATACACATTGAGCGTTTTTTGCCCTTCTACCACTATTTTCCCTGGGGTGGACAACTTTCCATAGCAGGATGCTATGGAAAGCCATCCACTCTGCTGCTCATCTGCTGGTAAGATGAGCGGCCGCTGGACATGATGCGGGAGTGTGCATCCGTGCTCACCACTGCCCCGTACACACTGGGCAAGACAAGTAAATTGAGCAGCTTTCAGCTGAAAAATCACCCAGTGTGTACAGGGACTTAGAATGTTAAAACAGTAGCCTGACATGCTTATACATAAATGTACATGTTATAGTCTGCAAATACTGTCTTTTTTCCCCCCTACAGGTGCTGTTAGTAAGCAGCAGTCGTTATCCAGACCGTTGGATTGTTCCAGGTGGTGGCCTGGAGCCGGAAGAGGAACCCAGTGCAGCAGCTGTTCGTGAAGTTTGTGAAGAGGTAGGGAGTTCTATAATTATTCCAAAAGACTTAATAATGATGATGGAATATTGGGAATCCAGAGACTTAGGGCCTTATTCTAGTTCACTCTTTCTGAAAAAAATCCTTCTTAGATGGACAAAACCATGTGCACTGCAGGGGGGCAGATGTAACATGTGCAGAGAGAATTAGATTTGGGGAAGTTATTTTGTTTCTGTGCAGGGTAAATACTGGCTGCTTTATTTTTACACTGCAATATAGATCTCACTTTGAAGTAAAACCCCACCCAAATCTAATTCTCTCTCTGCACAAGTTACATTTGCCCCCCTGCAGTGCACATGGTTTTGTCCATCTAAGAAGGATTTTGTCAGAAAGAGTGAACTAGAATAAGGGCCTTAGTGACACAGCATATGATCGACCTGAGTTTTTCAAATTTTTTGATACATTTAAAAAAAAAATCATACTTTTCAATCCATGTGGGCTATGACTGGAAACCATAATCTCTGCTGAGTGAGGAAAGCCATGCGAGGGGATGCGGTACACTAATTGAGGTTCCGTGTACTGCAAGATAAAAAATGACACACAATATATTTTCCAGACTCTTTCACTAAAATTCAAAATGCTAAACCTGACAAATTAGACAGTAATCGTTAAGGACGCTGGAGCTCTTGTACCAATTACATTCAGATCTTGTTTAGAAAGCTTATGGGCGGTATTCAATGAGCCGGAATCGCCAAGTTTTATGGCGATTCCGGGGTTTTTTCGTGGCTGACGGTGATTTTTGGAGCTCCAAATGCGAATCACCGTATTCAATGAGCTAGAATCGCCGTTGACGACCGGTGAATGAAGCTGCAATCGCCAAATGTTTTCCTGTACAAATCGCCGTTTTTTGTGTATAGGATTTTTCATGGGGAATCGACGGTAGTTGAGGGGAATCGCCAAAAGTGTATTCAATGTGAAGTTGGCGATTCCTTTTTCTTCTTTCATATCGCCGTTCCTCTCCGAGTGCCCCTCGTCATCTTTTTATGGTGAACTTTTATAGGAACATGTCAAATAATTGGTTTTAAGTGCTCTATTTAACTATGCAAGTCTAATGTATTATTATTTGCTGCCCTTGTGTGATGTCATGGTCGTAGAAGTGCTATACAAATATATATTTAATTTTTTCAGGTATTTTTTTTTTCTCCCACAAAGCACTGTTCTTACCCATGGTGCACCTCACTTACCCATGATTCTCCTCCCCACCTCACTCCTTCGTTTGCCCTTTGACCAGATTTCCCAGCGTTTGCCGTCTGCTGTATGGGAAGCGTTTGTCCAGGGTAATTTGCTTGTTTCTAGCATTTATCTGCGATTTTTTAAACAACTGACTACATTAATGAGGCTGTGTAGGGAAACGCCGGTATGGCTGAGAATCGCCGTTAGGGCCGGCGATTCTCAGCCACGTTGAATAGGGTGACTTGGCGACTCCCCACGAATCCCCATGCATGGCGATTCACTGCTAAAAACCGGCGATTGGCAGGCGAATGTTAAATCTGAATCACTGTAACCAGCGATTCAGGACATTGAATACCGCCCTATGCCTTTCACAACCTCTTCAGGACGGTCTGTGTGCTAAGTGTTGCACACCACCACACCAGCTTGCACCAGGAACCACCTTGGGTGTCTTCCTTATCGCATCTTATGACTATGTTATGTTTGTTTGATTGTCCGCTTTCACTCTGCCTCTGACAATTCTGAGGCGTCAGATGATATCTCCCTGAGTATTCCTTGGTGAAAAAGGAATGACATTCCCAAACTGGTGCAGGCAGTCAAGATAGTCCTACAATTGGAGGATAAGGAACCTATGCCATAAGGTGATCATACACCGTGCGATGCGATGTGCGCTCCTTCTGGCATCTCATTGCACAGTATAAAAAGTATGTTCAACACATACTTTTTGTTCTGCCCCCAGATCGCACTGCACGCAAATCGCATGCGTTGTGTTGCGATCCAGCCCATAATGGGTGTGATCATCGCACTGTGTATGGGCACCTTAAGACTCTGGTGTTTAAATGCCAAAAGGTTGTTAAAGCAGAATTCCCTCAGTTTACCGAACTCATGCATGAGATCTGGATTAAATCTAGCAATCTGTGCCAGCTTCCAAAATGTCTTTTTACCTTCTAGCTGCAGAGTGTACTATTTACTCTTATGCTGATGCTATTACAGGAACATATATGGCTTCGGCCTCTATAAGGTTATTGAGGGCTGGGCAAATGCGCTCAAACATTCAGATGCTACCAAGGAACAATTGTCTCAGATCTGCCATATTAGAGATGGTAGATTCAGCTTTGAATACTGGTGTCCTTGCTTCCAAAGTGTCTGTAACCTATGTGGTGATCCAGAGGATCATGTGGCTATCCTTCTGAAGGGTGGACTTGGATTCCAAAAAGGTGCTAGAATCTCACCCCTTTGCAGGTGACATGATTGCCACAGCATTGGACAAGATCTGCCAAACCATGTGTTTAAACAAGCCTAGGCTGCCAGACATCCAGGTGCAAAGCCTCATAACGAACCTGCCACATAAGTGGGGGGGGGGGGGAGGGGGTGTGCTACTCTGGGGTATCCCAGGGTGGCTTCTTCAGTATGCAGCGTCTTGGCGTCAGACCATCATTGATGCCTAGGTATGAGAAGTGGTCTCACACAGGTCCCCTCTCACCTATCTGAGGTGTTCTCCTCAACGTTTCTTTTGCATGGGTCTTCCATCAGATCCAATCAAGGCCGTGGTTCTCCATGGAGATATTCAATATTTGTTACAATCCAGGGTAAATATACTAGTTCATCTAGACAGCTTTCTACTCTACCCTTTTCAAAGTCCATTAGCCTAATGACACTCAATAGGGTTAGCCATGTACCCAGGTTTCGCATGGAAACCCTCCACTCTATTGTCCTGGCATTTGAGTATGCCAGTGGACATTCAAGATGCTTACCTGCATTTGCCTATCACTCACAATCATCAACAATACTTTAGATTTGCTGTCCTTCATCAGCATTATCAATTTCAGATGCTGCCCTTTGGATTTTCTATAGCTCCCGGGTCTTTACTTAAAAAAAGGGCATTTATGGTGGCACAGCTCAGGCATTAGAAGGTAAGAATTCTGTGAATTCTGGGACCCGATTTTACATTGGATTCAATGTAAAATATTCCCTTGACCCCCAATTTTACACCCTGAACCGCACGACACGATTGACGTGAACCCGAAGCGTGGCGAGCAGCGGCGGTGCGCGTCCTCCGACCTTTTCATTCCCCTACTATCCACGTCGGCGAGCCCCGCGAGGGGACACGTATAACTTCAGCTCGGTGGCTCGCTGCGCTCGCCACACTTTATATTCTTAACTCCACGCCGACGTGGGTAGTAGGGGAATGAAAAGGTCGGAGGACGCGCACCGCTGCCCCTCGCGGGCTCGCTACGCTCGCCACGCTTCAGGTTCGCGTCAATCGTGGGGTGACGACGGGGCCATATATAATGTGAAATGGGTCATATTGGCCCATTTCACATTGTTTCCTATGTGAGATGGACTTAATCAAGTCCATCTCATCTTGTGCCATTATAATGGCACAAGACCGACGCGATGCTCCCGATTTCAATGTTAAAAATTATTTTAACATTGAAGCCTATGGAAAAATCGCGGGCATCGCGTCGGTATCGTCGGGGGCAATGTTAATGGTCGCGACCGTCGCGATGCCCGCGATTTCGCCTTTGCCGGCAAAATGGACCTGATTTCAAAGGAAATCGGGTCCATCTCGGGCATCGTGTACCTTAACTTTAAGGTACACGATGCCCGCGATTGTGGCCGTGCTAGGAAATAAGTACCCAATGTTACATCTGCCCCACCTGCAGTGCACATGGTTTTGTCCATTAGAACGTGATTGTGCCTTCCCGAGTGAACTAGAATAACCCCCTATGTCTGAAAACAGGGCAGCCCCTATTAATTGCTTTTATTTATAAGGTAGCACAAGTTTCACTTGTGTTGTAAACAGCAAAAATTCAAAACCGGATAAACAAATGGAGCATAAAACTGACAGATAAATATATGACCCAGAGGCACTTTAAGAGAGGAGTCCCATGTGCAGCCTCCTCCACTTGGGTCTCCTCCTCTCTTTTGCCCACAGCTCCCCGGAAAGCAGCACAGTAGAGATTGAGCACTAGAGCGCTCAGGCTCTTCTGCGCATACGCACACCTTCGAAGAAATGGTGGGGCGGCCATTTTTTGTCAATTCTGGCAGTGCTGCTGCCTTCATCGCAGGACTCCAGACAAGTAAGTATTAAAATGGGTGCGGTGTGGGTCATGTGTGCGGTGTGGATGCACTGCGCACATTGCACCCATTATAAATACACCACTGACATGCCCTGTAAGACCAGTGCTGTTATACTGAATGATGCAGCTGCACAGAGTGGGATCAGTACTATCTGGCTGGTTGGGTGCCTTCCCAAGGCAGTTGGGGGTCTAGCCTGAGCTTGATAATCTTCCTGTTGTGTTCATATTAATTTGCGGTAAAACAGTGTAATGTGCATTTGTGTTCTGGTTAGTGCATGAATCTCTGACATTTTACATAATTAAGAAGCAGCCTAAAGGTGACACACAAAGCCTTCAGTTGTGAATATTATTGATGCAGCTGTTCTTCTGGTATAAACCTTATAGACAGGGGGGGCGTGGCCTAGTGCTGAGTGAGCCAGGACGTATTTATACAGAGCTCCGGCCTAAATTCCCCTAAAATTGCTACAGTACCTGCCCTGGACCCCCTCCTGCTTGGAGGCACACTCACTTGCTTGAAGAGGACCCCCCGATCTGAGGCATAGAGCGCTGCGGAGCCGGGGGTGGGAAAAATCCTGCCCTGCAGTTTGCGGCCTACTCAATTTATTCCCGCACCCGGCGGTTGAGCTCTGGGACCCGATCGCGGCGGAATTTGGAACTTTGGAGAGTGACGCTGGGCACTGTGAGGTGAGCGGTGACCCCCCCTCCCCGTCCCAGTGATCCCCCCCTGACCTGGAGTCCGTGGTGGCCCGTAGGGAGCGTGGAGCTCTGGGTGGCTCTCTCTTCTACCTGCAGCGGCGCCCATCTTGGAATCGGCCAGCAGCACACAGGAGCCTCAACCCACAGCATTATAAGGAGGCATTTAGCCCTGGGCACCGGGTGCCTCGGGATTAGGTGGGAGACCACAGACCCACCCTGATACCTGCTGACTGATACCGCATATACAGTATATAGGGGGTGCCAGAGCTAGAGAGAGAAGTGCTCTAGCAGATAGCAGGGACAGACAGGCTGAGAGAACCCTCCTGCTGCCCACAGATATATTTTACCCCAAAACCCACATAACGCCACCGGTGCCTCCCCACAGAGTACGTACAACCTGGCATCTTCTCCACCAGTGTACCTGGCCGCAATTTCTGGTTGGGCAGCACCGCAGGCCGGGCTGCTACTCTGCAGGAGTGAAAGTTGATGAGTAGTCTTTTTTTTCTCTAATGGCTCTCTGATCCACCTGCCTAAATGGGTCTCGCACCATAACCAACGCCACATACTCCATGGGCGGCTAAACTTAGAATTCTCTCTGGATCCTCTATAACACTTCAATTTCACCGGCAGACCTCAGAACCCTCCCCTTCTAGGATCTACACCCCTACGATTTACCTTTTTGTCTACTTATCTCTATTATAATGCCATCAAAAAGAGGGAAGCGGCCTCTAAAATACCAGCACTTATACAATTCCCCAAAAACCAGACCCCGAGTCGAAATTCCTCCTCGAGTGGTCCTGCACATTCCACCACTCCTACAACTATGACTACATCCCCGACCTCCGCCCCATCAGCGGACCTGGGCAGAGATATTGACCCACAAGCTCCTCTGACGACCCACATGATGCTTAAAATGTTTTCAGCTTTCCGTACAGATATCCTTTCAGGCTTGGACTCCTCTATCCAGTCCCTCTGAGCAGATATAGTGAGCATCACAAGTTGCACTGAACACCTGGAGGACAAAATGCAGGAGTTGGTAACTTCCCACAATGATCTCCTATCATCGCACTCAGAGACCCAAAGTGAAGTAGCCTCCCTACGTGAAAAGATAGCGGATATTGAAGATAGCTCAAGGAGGAACTACCTCAAGATAAGGGGAGTCTTAAGGGGACTCTTCCAGAAGCTCCTCCCCTCAGCATCCTCACAGGATCTAATCATAGATCGTGTCCACCCCTTACCTAAACCCCGGAGTGGCTACTCTACCACCTTTCCCCGAGACGTTCTCCTAAGAGTCCACTTTTTTCACGTGAAAGAAGATTTTCTCAAGGCAGCTAGAAATATGGATGCCTCCGACACCTTGGGAGGCATACAAATATATATCCCGACTTCTCTCAATACACCCTGGATAAGAGACACTCATATCGCCCAATTACCACCGCTCTAAGAGACCATGATATCCAGTATAGGTGGGGATTTCAGGTGAAATTGATTGTTCGCTATGACTCTTCAACATTCGTAATCACTTCATTTGAGGCCGGAGTGAAACTTCTTGAAGAATGGGACATCCAGATCCCGCAAACCAAAGCTCCAGCTCCAGCTCAAGTGTCACCGACCTGAACGTAAGACACCCCCACCGATCACATGTTAAACGTTATGGTGGTACTTGGCCCTATACATCATTTTTGTGTTCTTTACTGGTGCCGACTGCCTTCCCCCGGCTGGGCAGTTTTCTGCGCCTGGGGGTGGGAGTCGCCCACCAGGCCTTCTAACCGTTATTTCTTTTCCAAGTTTGTTTATGCAAGTGTATTCTCACAGTTAAAAGAAGTCTGTACATAATATTTCTATGGTGTTTTAGAGCTTTGCCATTAAACGAGGCTCCCATAGTTCCACAATTTACACCCATTCGTTTATCACAGTTGATATATATCCCGATCTGCCATTTTACTGTATTAAGTTGTGTGTGAGACCCATTGGAGGTCCCCCCCCCCCCAATGGATTTTGTTTTGTCACCACCTTTTCCTTGTGACAAACAATGTGGCCTTGGTTCCAGGGCTTATTCTGTCTTCTCGTTCTTTCTTGGTCTTTCCTTTGCCCCCCCCCCCCCCTTCTATTTCCCCCTCCCCATGCCACCTCCTTCATATGGGGTACAACTTCATTTCACCTACCATTCGGTCAAGACTAAGCTGGTCTCTCCTTCCCAATGGTTACATTTCTTTCTTTAAACGTAAACGACCTAAACTCCCCAAGTAAAAGATGCCAAGCCCTAGAAACCTTCCATGCTGAACAGGCCAAAATGATTGATCTCCAGGAAACTCACTTTCTGGCCTCTGCCCCTCCCAAGTTTCACTCGCTATCCCACGGGTTATTTCTCATATGGCCCTGCTAAGAGAAACGGTGTTGCACTCCTTTTTCATAACTCTGTACAGTTTGTAGTAGGGTCCCAATATTCAGATAAAGATGGGAGATATCTGATTCTAGTGGGGAAATTGGATGACGTGGAGATTACCCTGGTCTCACTCTATGCCCCAAATACTAATCAAATTGCCTTCTTACGAAAACTTTTTGAGATAATCCAGAAGGGCCGAGTAGTTGTTATGGGCGATTTTAACCTGGTGCTAGATGAAAAACTTGATAAATCCCAAAACTCGTCCAGGCCACTCCCAGGTGTCCATACATCTCTTACTTTAAGTCACCTTCTTAATGAGTTCGACCTTTATGATGTATGGCGAACACAATCCCCCTCAACTAAGGATTACACCTTTTTCTCGCATGTTCACAACTCGTACTCACGTATTGATCTAATCCTAGCAGATAAATGGGCATTACAACACACTGTAAAATGACATATTGTGCTGATTACATGGTCGGACCATGCTGCAGTATCCTGGTCATGGAGCCCTAACCCTTCCCAAATTTTTCCTAAACCATGGAGACTCCCGGATTATATTTTAGACTCCCCCGAGGCCCTGGTAACTATCTCAAAAACTCTCTCCTCATATCTAGAACTCAACTCCACATCTGACACCCTTAGAGGGGTTATCATTCAAACGGGAGCCAGGTTAAAGAAGCAACGATTAGAAAACCAGTTAGAGGAGTTAGAGATGAAACTACTTCAGGCTGAGTCCCTTAACAGATCCCTCCCGTCAAGGGCCTTGAAACGGGAAATAGTGTCTATCCGCAATCAACTTCGAAAACTGTTTCTAATTTCGCATGAAGTATTCATACTCCAAACTCCAACAGAAATTCTACTCCTTGGGTAACAAATCAGGTAAATTCTTAGCTCCTAAACTTGGACTTCGCCAAACTAGAAACAGAATTAAATTTTTCAAGACGCAAGACGGGAGGAAACTCCTAAACCCCTCTGATATTGCGGCAGCATTCGCTAAATTTTATAAGAATTTATACAACCTCAACTCAGACCCTGATACCCCCCAACCTACCCCAAATCTAATAACCTCCTTCCTAGAAATCCTAAGTTTTCCCAAAGTCTCCCCAGAAGACTTAGTAACCCTTAACGCAAAATGGTCAGAGGAAGAAATTATAAAGGTAGTTAAATCCCTCCCCCTGTGTGAAGGCCCCAGGCCTGGATGGCTTTTCCAACACATTTTATAAAAAATAAATTAATGAGCTTGCCCCATCTCTTTCCTCCTTGTTTAAGTATGCTACAGACACTGGTACCCTCCCAGATGAAATGCTAAAAGACTGTATTATTACAATTCATAAACAGGGAAAAGACCCCTCACTTTGTCAAAATTATAGACCAATAGCCTTGCTTAACACTGATTAAAAAATTTTCTCTATATTAATCGCAAACAGACTGGCCCCCCTGGTACCCAATCTGATTCATCCGGAGCAAGTAGGTTTTGTTAAAGGCCGCCAGGCTACTGATAATACTAGAAGGGTTTTTGACCTGGCAGAATACATTTCTTATAAAGGAAGATGCCGAGAAGGCCTTTGACAGGCTACACTGGGGCTTTCTCACCGAAACCTTGACAAGGTTTGGCCTTCGGGGACCAATCCTATCCTCTATACTAGCTCTATATAGTTCGCCAAATGCGGTAGTGCACAATAACTGTTTCACATCGCCCCATTTTAAGATCTCCAATGGAACAAGACAAGGTTGCCCCCTGTCCCCATCATGTATGTGTTAGCAATAGAACCCCTCGCAATGACGATTCGTCAATCTCTAGACTTCCCCGATATAGAAAGTGGGCTCTTCCCTCCATAAGATAAGTTTATCTGCTGACAACGTTTTTCTTTTAGCAACAAAGCCTGACGCCTCACTACCTGCCCTCCATGACATAATTGATAGTTTTAGCGCAGCATCATACTATAAACTTAATACGACCGAGGCCTTACCTTTCAATTTGAGTGCTGATAAACTTTCCACATTTAAACAGAATCACAAATATAACTGGAAGAAAGATTACATTGTATACTTTGGGATTAACATCCCCAACTCTTTAGCTACCGCCACAGAAATCAACTACTCCCCTTCAATATCCCAAATAGATACATTGTTAAATGCTTGGTTTAGCTTGGAGATATCATGGCTCGGTAGGATTGCCGCTTTTAAGATGTCAGTACTGCCAAGACTAATGTATCTCTTCCGTGCGATTCCTTATCAAGTCCCACAGAAAACCATTAATCAAATTCACTCAATAATCTTGAAATATATTTGGAAGAAAACACCTCCCCGTTTAGCATACAAGAGCTTAACTAGATTGCGTAGACAGGGGCGCCTGGAAGTCCCGGATTTAAGGAAATACCAACAAGCCTGCTTAGTGGCCCAAATAAATGACTGGTCTCTACCTAAAGGCAAAAAACAATGGGTGGACTTGGAGAGCCAGCTGTTCTCCCGCATATCACTGATGGATGTACTCTGGACCCCCTCCCAACTAAGACCCCCCTCATTTGCTAAAGTACGCTCTATCTCTGATTCTCTCTCCGCATAGGGCACACTGGTAATATCCCCAAAATATGTCTCCCTCCCTTCCCGCACTCTTTCCCTACAGGCCCTATCAAAATGAATGTCTAATATAAACCTATCCAACTGGACGGCCTGCGGCATTGACTATATTGCAGCATTGGTAGACGGTGTCTCCATAACCCCATTTGGCTCTATTCAATCCCAATTTAACATCCCAGATAGGGAACTATTTTCTTATAATGGAATTGTACATTGGATTAGAAGAGCTATAAGATTATCAGGTCTGATATTGCTCCCCTTCCCAAATATATTATCAAAATTAGCTATAGGTAACTCTAAAGGTTCGATAAGTTTTTTGGTATTCCGGGCTGCAAGTTGATACCCCAGAGGTTAGATCCTCTATACAAACAAAATGGGAAGAGAGCCTGGTGCTCTCTCTCTCTCTCTCTCTCCCAACAACAGTGGGGAAAAAATCTATCTTACATCACATAAGATTTCTAAATGAAGCAACCACATAGAAATGCATTTTAAACTCTTGCATGACCTTTACTTTACCCCTGCTAAATTGCTCAGAATCTGTCCCTCAATCTCCAACCTATGCTGGGGAGAATGTAACAAGATAGGAGACACCTTCCACATTTTCTGGGCCTGCCCGAAAATAAGATTACTCTGGAGGGAAGTCTTCAACCTTGCCTCAAAAATCCTTGGGGTTTTGGTCCAAGAGTCTCCTCTGCCGGCGCTACTCCATGTTTATCCATCAGATATTCCTCACCTAATATGTTATGTATTAGGCCACCTCTTCATAGCTACCCGGGCTGCAATAGCCCAGGATTGGAAAAAAACACTCCCCTATCTCCCCCCCCCCCCCCCACCACTCTGTAAAATTGTCAGGAAAATTCACCATTCATTCCAAATGGAAATGATGGGCCTACCCTCTTCCAATAAACCCTCTTCTACAAAGATGCCATGGGCTTGCTAGTAGGATTATATAACCTCAACTGAAGGGGCAAACCAATTATTTGATATGGTCTATTTACTGGAGAACCATCATAGTATACTTATACATATTAGAAAATGTATCATATTATTGTTACTATATCCATTGTTGACCCCTGCGTTATTATTATTGTTGTTTTTCTCATATATACAGTATCAATGTATCTTGAATTGTACCCTTTTCCCCATCCCCCCCCCCCATCTTTATTCTGTACCCTCCTCCCCTTCTGTGCTTAACAGAACAAAACCTTTTAATAAAAACTATTTTGGAGATTTAGATTTTAAACAAGACAGTCTAGTACAAATACCATAGTTTAACCCGCCAGGAATAAGAAAATTGTCTGACTGTCGTTCTCTCTATCTTGTTCTTACTTAATATCTCTTAAAAGGTAGTGTCCTTAAGTCGTACAGTGCAAACTCTTTTTTTTTTATGTAATTGTCATGTATGCAAGTGTATGTTTTAAAAATGTTTGTCTATTTGTACAAATAAAAACTCAATTAAAAAAAAAAAAAACTATTTTGGAAAAAAACAACAACCTTATAGACAGAACATGCACAAGGCAGCAGCATACTTTATGTATCTATATGTAAAATGTCTTAAACGCATAATGTTATAATTTAAAAAAAATAATTATCTTTTGTAGAAAATGATTAACAATTAAGGGTATGAATGATTTGGAAGTTTTCCATCTAAAAAGCTCTAGTGCTTAATTGCTCCCTTGGTAACTGACTGAAGTCAAAGAAGAATTCTTCTCCACTGTCAAAGTAGAGCTATTAAGCATGTAAAGTGTTGCATCCAGCATACTCTGAGTTCTAATAATTCCCGTGGTAGTCCCCTTTCCTTATTTAATCTGTCAGCAGCGGCGTGAATGATTACTGTGAAGCCTATAGCTTTTCAATCTGGAAAAGGACTAGCATTCAAAGTGCTCATGGGACCAAGGTTTAACTACTTTTAACATTACAGTTTTGAGTATCCCGTATCCGTACATCCCTTATGTGAAATACTCCGAGAACCGTAGTTTTTTTTTTTTGTGTGTGTCATAAGGTAAATGCATTTCGGATAAGGTATACTCAACTTGTATTAGGTTTATCGGGTTTTACCATTTACCAAAACTTATGTAGAGGATCAGTATTTTTTGCATTCTTCTTGTTTTATTTTCCACATTTCTACTTAGAATTGACTCCTTCTCAGATGTATTTTGCTGTTGTAATTAGTTTGTTTTTATCTTTATTGTATGTTACTATGTATGTTATACTTTATAAATAAATGTTAATGACCGTTGTTTTATATAAAACTATATTATCTCCCATTAGGCTGGAGTTAAAGGCACGCTAGGTCGTCTTCTGGGTGTGTTTGAGGTAAAGTAATCCTAGATTTACTGTTAAATTAAATTTCATTAATGCAGTATTTAAAGTGTTAATGCATTACATGCTTTGACTTGATGACAGCAGCCATCAGTAGAGGTAAGTGTAACTAGTTGTTTATAGGGAAAAGGGGTATGAGGGGGACAAGTGCACTGGTGTAGGAAATCTAGAAGTAGGTGATTATTCAATTATGAATCCACTGATGCTAGTTATACAATGATAGAAATATCAGATAATTAATAAAAGTGGAGGTGCTCCCTAGAGAGCAAACTACCAGAGGAAGAAAGAAAGAAAAATACTCTGTTTTTGTTGGGGCACTCTTTAGTTAGACAATATGATTTTTATGATGGCGTTCAGTCAATTAGAGGGTTGTATAAGTCCTAGGAATCTGAGTGGTAATATAGTGTTTATTGGGGTGTAGTAGGGGGAATTCCCCTGTGGATTTTTTAGTAAACTTAGCTTTTATTAATTCTTTATAAAATAACTCTATACATTACACACACACACACACACACACACATACATAAGGACACACAAAACATATAAGATTTACACTTCTTAAAAGAATACCTTTCAGGGTATGTGCCCTTGCTTGGGTAGGATAAATTGTATAAGCTCATTCGTCAGAATAGAGTTCAGTAGAAAAATCTACTGCAAATATTTGTGACACTTAGGGCTGTTTCACACAGTACGGTTCCTGCCGCACGGTGAAATCCCGTACGGCCAGGGAGCCGTGCCGCACTCAGCAGTTGTGAATGGACACTATTGTGTCCATTCACACGGGACGGCCACGGCCCGGCCGCACGGCTGCAGCCGGATCCCCCCACTGGAAGGGACGGCTGCCGGGCTGTGGCCATCCCTGCCATTATAAAATTCTGAGTGCGGCGCGGCTCCCTGACCGTACGGGATTTCACCGTGCGGCAGGAACCGTACTGTGTGAAACAGCCCTAAGAGTAATAAAGAAAAAGAAACATGTAGCAAATTTGGTAAATGATACTATGTATTCAAATGATCTATTAGAGATACATAGGTTGCCAGCACCTTTTTTATCAGCTGGTACCTGTCATTGCTCTGATGTCACTTAGATTGTTTACAATGGTTGATTCGTACTAATTAGCACTTGTTAATTGTAGTTGTGAGCTGACTAAAGGTAAGTTCACCAATTAATCAACCTTTTAAACAATCTATCTCGGTGTGAGAAAATTCTGTATCCAATAAATCTTATCAAAAATAAAGGTGTCAACAATTAATAAGCACGCAATTATGTTAATTGGTATAGGTAGCCTGCGAGCGTACTAATCGAATAATTGTAAATGTCGAGTTAAATAACCATTTAGTGTTTCTAAGTCTGCAGTATTCAAACATCAATGGATAAGTCAATTTATCAATGAAAGATATAATTCGGGGATATAGGCTGGTGTCTACTGTCTCCTGGGTGAGGAGGGCACCCTGATGCTGCTTAACAGAGTAGGGATTGCTCCAACCTCTGCTCCAAAGATGAGAGTTTGCAGCGAGTAAAAAAGAAAGCTAGACAGGATGGTGTTACTGTTGGTCCTGTTGCACTGCTGCCATCCATGTGCGGGTAATCCACATTGGTGGATGGTGAGCGGCACCAGGTCAGGGTAGTGCAACCATCGAGTATAGTGAGCACCAAGATTCTGCCCTCTTATGCTGCATGCGCTGTTACAGACAGGGAGAGAAGGTAAGAGGCGGGAAGATGGAGAAATCCCTTATATTAGGTGCGGGTATGTGTCTGTTCTATCATGTGCTGTGGACACCGCCGCGCACGGCGGTTTGGTCTGGACGTTCGTTTCACACCGGAGGGCTTTCTCAACCGATGTGTGTGTTTAAGAAGTGTAAATATTATATGTTTTGTGTGTCCTTATGTATGTATGTATGTATGTATGTATGTATGTATGTATGTGTGTGTGTGTAATGTACTGTATAGAGTTATTTTATAAAAAATTAATAAAAGCTAAGTTTTAGTAACTGTAACTTGGCCTGGCATTATAACCCCTGAGATGTATGTATATGTGTGTGTGTGTGTAAACTGTTAAACAATAAGGGCTACATTTACTAAAGCTTCTAAAAATAAAGAGATTCTGATTCGGTCTATAATTCATCTATTTTATCAAGAATCTGATTGGTTGATATGCATGGGCGGATTTAGGGGTGAGGGCGCCCGTAGGCACAACAATAATGGCCGCCCCCCCTGCCTAATTGTATTATTTTTATTGATTAGTTATAAGCCCTCATTTAATTGCAAATTTAATATAATAATAAAAAAAGCCAACAACTGTAACTTTTTTTTATTATGTATACATATTTACTAAGTAGGACCACTTACAGGGGCAGTACATGCATGTCCTATTCATTTACACTCTATTCAGGATGGAATATGGTACAGTACAGTGGATATTTTGCAGTTACTGGTACATTTCAGGCTGACCGTACTATCACATGCATCCAGGTGCCGCCCCCAAACATGTGCCGCCCCTAGGCACGTGCCTCACGTGCCTAATAGGAAATTTGGCACTGTTGATATGGACAACATGGCCTCTTTCATTTTTAGAAGCTTTAGTAAATTGACACCTAAGAATGGTCAACAAAACAAATGGCAAGGTTTTAAGAAAAACTTTCATGGGGAATCTAGCTCAGCTAGTTTTAACAGAGGAATCTTCCCTATAATGTCTGTGTGAGATATGTATATATATGTATATATATATATATATATATATATATATATATATATATATATATATATATATATATATTCTGGGGCTGTGACCCATCCATCTTTCTGGTCTTGACAAAGGGCCCGCAGTGGCTCGAAACGTCGACATTTTTCAATGAGATTATGGTGATGTATCAATAAATTTTATCTGCATCTAAGTTGGAAGACTGGTGAGTGCTCTTTATATATATATATATATATATATATATATATATATATATATATATATATATATATATATATATATTGCATTAATTACAGACCTTTAAAGATACAGTACAGCCATGTCTCCCACATAAGCAACATTTGCCTTTTCACAGATAAGAGTACCCGACACTGCAAATACTCATAAGTCAGGCACCCATCTACATCCATTGTGACATCTGTTAAAGGGACAGGAGTGGGTGCTATCTGGGGGTGAAAAAACTAACCTGTGGTTAGTGTAGAGCGCTTACCCAGAGTTGTTTTATCAAAAGCAGCTGCTTATGGGAGTAGTCCGCTCCCAAACAGGTAAAAATAAATAAAAATGGACAAGAAAAAGCAGCGCTGACTTAACAATTAATCAGTAATTATTTAATGACAATTAAACATATTAAAATACAATACACTAAAAAACAAGAAATTAATAAAAATAAGTTGATATGGACCCAATTTTATAGTCACCAATTTAAAGGTAATTTGGCCTGCTCTGATCCTGGTGGGTGATTGTGATGGAGTCCTTATTAGCCACTTTATGGTGTCCTGTAGATGTTTGAGTGGACTCAACCGATGGCACCGAATGAATTAGCCGGCTCGGGATTCCTCACTACTGCGAGTGATCAGGCGTCCATAGTATATCTGGCAAGAGACTTCCAGGGGTAGAGGAGATCCGATCAGATGAGTAAGCAGGTGGGACAAGTCCTTAGGTGTAGAAAGGATGTTTCTTTGGAACAAATTGGGTCCAGAAGGCAAGCACCAACGCGTTTCGCATTACTACTGAGGTGCTATCTGGGGGTCTAAAGATTTCGGGTGTGTTTGTGGGATGCACTTCGGGGAATATTTGGGGGATTATGGTAATAAATTGTTTGTCTTCGGGATGGAGGTTTTGGGGTCTGTGTTGGGGGTCGCGGGGGGGAGGTATTATTTTAAATGTGGAGTTTTCTGGTTTGT
This sequence comes from Crinia signifera, assembly GCF_055691185.1. NCBI lineage: Eukaryota > Metazoa > Chordata > Amphibia > Anura > Myobatrachidae > Crinia > Crinia signifera. Next base: position 151,099,565 of record NC_139218.1, on the reverse strand, counting down.
TACAGCAACTTTAAATTTCTGGGGCCACTAGACTGACAAGCATTTTGAAACCAACGGCTTCCAAATCATTGTAGTGATGTATTAATTCCACCTATCTTGGTGTTGGTTCAGCCTACACTTGATTTGGTGCCACTTCTAGTAACTTTTCCACTTTGAAAATGGCACGGTGGCCATTTTCCCTGGAATTTGTTATACAGTTTTGGCTCTAGGAACATGGCAATATTTTTGGAGACCAGTGCATGCGTACTAAAGAGTAGTCTGTGGGAGCACGGTGGGTGCCATGTTTCCGGAGACCTTGGCAAGCCCAGTCTACCACGTTGACAGGATGAGGCCCACAGAGAGGAGTCTGCACACGGGTACTTTCCTCTCTTAATATGCCCCTGGAGAAACAGCGCGTCAAAATAATTTATATCCAAATGTAAACGAGCCCCAAAGCAGTTAAGTTCTATTTGTTTTGAAAAGACACTGATGCTTTTCAGTGCTTGCTTGTGTGTTGTGAATTGCGAATTGAAAGTGAAAGTGTAAATTGCGAATTGTGAATTGAAAGTGTAAGTGAAGAAAGTTAAGAAACCTTACTTAAAAATGGAGCCTTGAACAAGCCCTAGGAGCATAAATATTGTTTACCTATAGATATTTGCTAAAAGCCTCTACTGGTGCCACTCATGCTTCTGATTAAGTGATGGCCAAGACTTTTCTCTCATACTACTCCTACTACTTCACTTCTACTACTTGGAGCTCTATAATTTGACTTTGCAGCGTTCCCTTTTTTGAGCAGAAGGTGCATGAGGGTGCAGTAAAGGACCTTCCTATAGGACAGGGGTTCCCAATCTTTTTTGAATCACGGCACCCTAGAGTATCAAAATATTTTCACGGCACCCCTAGGCCAAAAATACATTTATTAGATTGGGTTTATATGTGATTCTTTGGGTCAGGTATGTGGTAAAGGACAGGATTTTCTGTTTGTACACATTTTATTAATGGCAGCCATCAGCATTGCTTTTGCTCATAAATAATTAACCATTAATAATTTGAGTTGGTCCTGGACTACCAACCCAGGGCACCCCTGCATGTGTCCCGAGGCACCCCAGGGAGCCACGGCACACAGTTTGGGAACCACTGCTATAGGAGATTGCGTTCTCTGTTCTCCCTAAACCGGTGACCCAAGCATTAGAGGAACCCTTTACAGAGGGTGAACTCCTGAATGCCCTTAAGGCATCACCAACAGGAAAGAGCCCAGGACCTGATGGCTCTCCATAATATATTCTAACATCTTTCCGGACAAACTTCTTCCTCTCTTGCTTTGCACTTATAACACTGTTTACTCAGAGAACCTTTTCTCTTGCCAGTCCCTTGGAGCCCATATTACCATTATCCTGAAAGATGGCAAAGACTCGACGTTACCATCCAGCTACAGGCCGATTTTCCTATTAAACAGAGATAAGTTGTATGCAAAACTCATGGCTACCACCTTGGACCACTAATGCCAACTGTTATCCACCCTGATCAGGTTGGTTTTGTCCTGGGGAGAGAGGCGGCAGCTGATTGGCTGACTTCCCTTCTATACAGAACCATTGCGAACAGGGTGGACTCCAAACCAGTCAGCCCTGTCCGCACAGTAACTGTGAGGTGAGTTACACCAATGCTTCAGAGTCAGAGCGTCTCCCTGACATTAAGGGAGGGTTGGCAGTATGCTGTGGTCTGTTTCTATTATATCAATTGAATGGTGCTTTCTATAACAGAGTAACACAAGTTTATGAATAGAATAGCTTTAGTAAATTCATTGTTATGTTATAATGTTATGTCAATGTTATTTGTAACTGCACCATTCAATTATTATCAATAGAATAGCTTCTAATATTCCATGGTTTTCAGGCATTCCTAACCACGGTCCTCAAGGCACACCAACAGTGCAGGTTTTAGTGATATCCAGGCTTGAGCACAGGTGACTTAATTAGTACCTGAGTGATTCTGATTAAACCATCTGTGCTGAAGCCTGGATATCACTAAAACCTGCACTGTTGGTGTGCCCTGAGGACCGTGGTTGGGAAAGCCTGGTTTAAAAACTACTGCAACATAGAACATGGCAAAACTGCTACTTTGTAAATGCTATTAATTAGACATATAGTAGAAACTACCCCAATTAATGGAGGTTTTCAGCAGCTTCTAAATTAAAACCACAGTGTAGTTAACACCATGGGTGAAATTTAATAGGATGAGAGATTCAGAAAGTGAAAGATTTGGTAAGAAATCTCCAGGGTTTTTTTAAAGCGGCAATCATTTACACTGTAAAACCAGTTTGATTATTGCATTGTAAATGATTGCTGCTCTATTACATTTCATCCAATGAGTCTATATTTTATCAGACAGGCCAGTGTAGGCTATTGGCAGCAAGAACATGTCTTCTATACATCAATGCTTTTCTGTTCATCAATCATCTCCAACATAGCAATGTTTTTCATGCTGGAGCCTGCTTCCTTTAAAGGGGAGAAAGGGAGCAATAGACCCTCTCTACAACGAAAAATAGTACAAGTTATGTATAACACTTTAACACATGTCAAAGTTTCTGTTTTATTGGTGAATTTGTAAAGATATAGATGAATGTGTATAATGTGTTGGGTTTATTCATGAATTGCTTTTTCACACTCTCTTTTCTGCAGAATTCTGAGCGCAAGCACAGAACCTTTGTTTATGTTTTGACTGTAACAGAGATCCTGGAAGATTGGGAGGATTCAGTCAGTATTGGTATGTGGATCATTGGTGTAGAACTCCTAATACTGAATGTGCATGATAGAAATACTGCGGCCATAATGTGACCTAATTCCAGTCATTCCCTCATAGGACGGAAGCGGCGCTGGTTCAGCATTGAGGAAGCGGTCTGTGCATTGCAGGGTTACAAACCAGTGCAGGCATCCTACTTCCAAAGCCTGGAGCAGACCTGCCACCCTAACAATGGAGCCATCCCCATGCCCAGCCAAAGTGCTCTACCTGATGTCAGATGACCTACTTACCCTACGGACTCAATATTGCCGTTTCTCTCTTTTCTTCTGTATAGAGAGGCAAATTCCAGACAGAGCCTCACTCAAAGTGCTGCACTCCATTGGGCATCTGTCATTGTGTACAGCAGAGATGGATTGTGCATGTTGTGATCTTTAATTTCCCATAGGACCTGGAAACATTCAGTTAGTTTGCTGTTACCTTCATTTGTGCCATGAATCTTCCCTTAAATTTAGTCATAGAGTGGAAATTCTTTGCTTCAATTCCACTATCCATGTGGTGCCACTGAAATGTTTTTCCTCCCTAATGCATTTGCACATAGCCATACTGTTTTCGGTTCCATCTTTCACAGGTACTGAATGTTCATCTTACTAATAAACAGGTACTTCTATGAAGATGCAGCCAATATTCCTGCACAAATATAGGGTTATTCTCCAAAGTGCATAACAAAAAATATAAAACAAATTTGTGTTTAAATAGTTATTTGAACTTTGTCGAAAAACCACCATGATAATAAGAAATTATCCATTTATAAGTAGGCAAGCATATATCACACTAGCCGTTGATGGTTAGGATTTGGTTTATTAGACATTAGTCACTGACTTTATCAACAAATAGATCCATATTTTATTTTACATTTACATACATTTTAAAGAAGATATTTAAACTTTTTTTGTTTTGTTTTACATTTAGGTCTAATCTATACATACAGTTGTTTAGGGGTTTTTCAATAATTTAAAGTACTCTGAAATCGAGAAAATGACATTTAATAATGTACACCTGTTATGTTGTCCTCACTGTTTAAAAGGACTTGGTGATCATTTATGAAAGTAGCAGCTAATATTACCTGTTTTCCTTCTGATTTCAGACAACAATTCCATATGTGTTTTTGGTTGTACCCATTCCTCCTCAATCTTTTACAGTTGTGTAAAATACACTGATCCCCCTAATCACAGGATGTGTGACCTAACTGTGCCAGGCAACTATGTTCTTAAAATATGCATCGCAATCTGCTATTTTTTACCAATTCTTTTGCAACAAAACGACTAATTCTTTAGTCTTAGCACACTGTTAGTGAATTAAGAAGCAAAATTCCCCATAAAACTTTGCAAGCTGGGTACAAAGGCAAGAGAAAGAGTTCTTATGACTTACTGTCACCACACATTGTCCTACTTACTGTACTTTATATCAATGCAAAAAAATATTCTAATCCTGAATACTTGGAAACTCAAGCATAAAAATCGCTACTTGCAGGGGATGCACGTAAGTCACATCAGGGGCGAAATGTAATAGGGCGCAATTTTTAGTCATATCCAGGCTTCACCCATCCAGCTGTCCCCGGCAGCATTCTTTTTACAGGCAAACCAAGTCCAAGGGGGCCCATTAATGCCCCACATGCTGGGATTTGTTTTTCGCCAAGTCCAAGCATGCGGAGGAGGCCTGCTGGGACTTGTAGTTCAACTGTAAAAAGCAATGTTTTTATTTTATTTTACACGTATCAGCCCATGGTGGGTGAAGCCTGAGGTGGTCGCCACTCCCCCAGGTACCCCGTCCAGGGCTGACCAGCAACAATGAGCATTGTACAGCCGGGGGACCTTACATAAAAAGTGTCCCCCAGCTGGTTCCAAAAAACATGGGGGGACCCCAGTTTTTTTGTTCCCCATATTTTTGGAACCAGGACCGGTCCAAGAGTCTGGGCTGGTTTCAGAAATACGGGGGACCCCTACGCTTTTTGTCCCTCGTATTTTTGGAACCAGGTCCGGCTCAATGAGCCAATTTTTTTTTTTTACCACAATTCGCAACCTACAGTATTAAATGTGCGATTTTTGAAAAATGTGTGAATTCACCCATTTTTGACCAAAAATTACACATATCTAAAAATCGCACCATATTACATTTCGCCCCAGGTGTCTTGTGCTCCATGGCAGACACACCTATATAAAAATACATAATGTATCAAATTTTAATAGCATTGTTGCCATTTACTGTATGCACACACTTTTTTTGTTTTGCTACTTCGGAGAATACTCTGCAAAGTGCAACTTATCCATTTTTAAACCTTTTCACTTGTGTGATATTTATTTCGGTACTTGTTTCCTAGCACGGCCACAACGATTTGGATCTCGGGCATCGCATGTAAAAAAATCGCGTCGGTCGCATCGCATGTGGGCAAAAAATCGCATGCGATGCGACCGACGCGATGCCCGCGATTTTACATAGGGAACAATGTAAAATGCCTCAATTGACCCAATTAAACATAGGGAACAATGTTAAATGGTAGAATAAATGATCTAAATTAGTAAATATAACAATGATTTAAATTAATAGAAGATGTTTAGAGAGCGCCACACAATTTTTGAAAAATTGATTACAGTTTATTATAAAAAATACATATAAAAATAAATATAAAAATACACAATTAGAAATAACTCATACTGTATAAAAAAGTCACAATAAATGACCAAGATATAATTAATAGTATCCGGCTCTAAATCACTCAATTTAGGAATATATAATGAGATTTCAAATTTTCTTAGACACACAACCCTGTGCGCACCAGGGTGTGTGTATTAATTGAAAAAAATAGTCCTCCAAATTTCTTTTTAGAAGGTACGTGTATGGCAATTTTTGTCAGTGCCAAAAGAACTTTAAAACTTTGATTGGTGAAAATAACAGGACACCCTGAGAGTTGGATAGGTGTCTAATCACCATGAGGTACAGACTGTACAATATATTGGCTGCAATGTTCCTCTGTATGTGAATGTGAAATATACTTATTTGCCGCAGAAGAAAGGTTTTCAATAGGTGAGCTCGCTACGACCCGCTTAGGCTCTAGCTGTATGTGGCGAGCCTCTGTTGTGGGTAGAGCGGGGAGCAAGCCTCACTGACCTGTTGATGTTTGTGACAGGACCTTCTTCTCCAGTGTTAAACGGCTTGCAGACACTTTGAGTAGGTGGCAGCTGTGCGTTATAGAGGATGCAGTCGTTCACAGGGAAATCAAGATGTGATGAGTGAGGGCTCTGGATAGGTATGGGTCACAAAGTGACAGTCCTTGACGCGTTTCTCCGCAGACGATAACGGCGGTTTCTTCAGAAGGAAGGTTCCTTCTGAATCATCGCGTCGGTAGCATCGCATGCTTTTTTTGGCCGCATGCGATGCGACCGACGCAATTCTGACCTTTTTAATGCATTTCAATGGCAAATCGCGGGCATCGCGTCGGTCGCATCGCATACCATTAGAAATGACCCGCGATGCCCGCGATTGTGGCCGTGCTAGGAAACAAGTACCTTTATTTCTTATACACTTATCAAAGCTGTTTTGCAGTGCACAAATTATAACAATAACACACTGTGACTTTAATTAGCCTGTCTCCTTCATTGTCATATAACTAATGACAGGAACATACAACTGTGATCATGCAATGTTTAAACACTGTTTTGGAACCTGTGATGGTTTCAAGTTATGTGATATCTACTGAATGCTCTTGATTTGCTCATGAGGTTATTAATTCATACTGGTTACAAAGAACAAACAAAATAACCCACTACCTCTTGGAACGAAGGCACTGTTAAGATATTTAGTGTTGCATGTCTTAAACAGGCTGTGCACTTTTGGATTACGTCTCTAAAAAAAAAAAAAACTATTACAAATAGGGGTGGGAGAGATAACCCAGGTATTTTTAGTGAAATGCACCATGACTAATGTTTTTTTTTTTTTTTTTAAACATTATCCAAAAGTGTACAACCCCCTTTATTAAAGGAAGTATTGGGTAAATATGTGCATTGATTTAAAAGAAAAAGTGTGCTACTTACTGCCTTGTGAGTACTGTAGAGTTACAAATCTTTGTAGTTTACGGTGGAGGAATATCATAACAAACCTCCTATTTTAATGTATAGATTCCTTTAATGTTTTGTGGTAAAGTGTGAGAATTGAGGGCTGGACGTTTTGTTCTACTTTTGTGATGGAATACTAATTGAATTAAACGAATACGCCTTAAATCTCACATGTATATGTTCTGTTTCACTTTTTCAGTAAAAATTGAATATTAGAACAGCTACATTACTGTACTATTGGACATTTACATTATGTTTTTTTTTTCTCATTTAGTCAAAACCAACTCCTTGTCTAGGTAGGGATTCATATTTGGTGCTTGGTTTACAAACTAATTATTTGGTATATGGGGACAAATGTGCTTTTTGGGCGCACTCTTTGTTTAACCCCTTCCTGACAGAGCCAGTTTTTGCGTTCCTGACAGAGCCCTTTTTTTCAAATCTGACATGTATCACTTAAGTGGGGATAACTTTTTTTTGCTTTTACTTATCCCAGTGATTTTGAGATTGTTTTTTCGTGACACATTGTACTTCAAATTGATGGTAAATTTGGGTCGATACAGTCTGTGTTTTTTTGTGAAAAATACCAAAATGTCGTAAAAAAATGGAAAATTTAGCAATTTGCAAAATGTTAAATTTTCTGCTTGTGAGACAAATAATCATACCACTCAAAATAGTTAATAACTAACATAGACCATATGTCTACTTTATGTTTCCATCATTATTTCAACTTCCTTTTAATTTTTTTGGACACTAGGAGGCTTACAATATGAATAGCAAATTCTCAAATTTTCAAGAAAATTTCAAACACTGATTTTTTTAGGGACCAGTTCAGTTCTGATGTGACTTTGAGGGACTTGTATGTGAGACACCCCCATAAATGATACCATTTCAAAAACTGCACCCCTCATAGTATTCAAAACAGCATTTTGGAAGTTTGTTAACCCTTTAGGTGTTTCACAGGAATTAAAACAATGTGTAGGTGAAATTTCAAAATTTCATTTTTTTTGCAGATTTGCAATTTTAATACATTTTTCTAAGGAACACAGTACATTTTACTAGAGAAATGTGACTAAAAATTGATTCCCCCAATTCTTTTGTTTTCATAAATATCCTATATGTGGCCCTAGTGTGCACGTTGACCAAACCACAGGCTTCATAATAGAAGGAGCACCTACTTGATTTTGGAGCCTCCTTTTTATGAGATTATTTTTTAGGCACCATGTAGGTTTCTAGGCACCATAAGATGCTAAAAGTTAGGAACCCCCCCCCCCCCACAAGTGACCCCATTTTGCAAACTACACCCCTCAGGGAATTCATCTAGGGGTATAGTGTACATTTCAAACCCCCAGGGGTTTCACCAATTGTGGTACAACTGGGCAGTGAAAATTAAAAATTAAATTTTTTACACAAAAATGCAGTTCTGGCTCAAAATTTTTCATTTTCAGAAGGTATGAAGTAGAAAAAGCACCCCAAAATCTGTGCCCCAATTTCTCCCGAGTACGGCAATGCCTCACATGTGACCAAAAAGTACCATTTGGGTGCATGGCAGGACTCAGAAAGGAAGGAGTGATTTTTGGATTTTGCAGCTCAGATTCTGGTGGAATGTTGGTGGGTGCTATGTTGCATTAGCAAGACCCCCCAAGCACCAATACAGTGGAACCCCCCCACAAGTGACCCCATTTTGCAAACTACACCCCTCAGGGAATTCATCTAGGGGTATAGTGTACATTTCAAACCCCCAGGGGTTTCACCAATTTTGATACAACTGGGCAGTGAAAATGAAAAATTACATTTTTTTACACAAAAATGCAGTTCTGGCTCAAAATTTTTCATAAGGTATGAAGGAGAAAAAGCACCCCAAAATCTGTGCCCCAATTTCTCCCGAGTATGGCAATGCCTCATATGTGACCAAAAAATACCAGTTGGGTGCATGGCAGGACTCAGAAGGGAAGGAGTGATTTTTGGTGGTGGAATGTTGGTGGGTGCTATGTCGCATTAGCAAGACCCCCAAAGCACCAATACAGTGGAACCCCCCCACAAGTGACCCCATTTTGCAAACTAAACCCCTCAGGGAATTCATCTAGGGGTATAGTGTACATTTCAAACCCCCAGGGGTTTCACCAATTTTGATACAACTGGGCAGTGAAAATGAAAAATTACATTTTTTTTACACAAAAATGCAGTTCTGGCTCAAAATTTTTCATTTTCAGAAGGTATGAAGGAGAAAAAGCACCCCAAAATCTGTGCCCCAATTTCTCCCGAGTACGGCAATGCCTCACATGTGACCAAAAAATACCATTTGGGTGCATGGCAGGACTCAGAAGGGAAGGAGTGATTTTTGGATTTTGCAGCTCAGATTCTGGTGGAATTTTGGTGGGTGCTATGTCGCATTAGCAAGACCCCCCAAGCACCAATACAGTGGAACCCCCCCACAAGTGACCCCATTTTGCAAACTACACCCCTCAGAGAATTCATCTAGGGGTATAGTGTACATTTCAAACCCCCAGGGGTTTCACCAATTTTGATACAACTGGGCTGTGCAAATGCAAAATTACATTTTTTACACAAAAATGCAGTTCTGGCTCAAAATTTTTCATTTTCACAAGGAATGAAGGAGACAAAGCACCCCAAAATCTGTGCCCCAATTTCTCCCGAGTACGGCAATGCCTCACATGTGACCAAAAAATACCAGTTGGGTGCATGGCAGGACTCAGAAAGGAAGGAGTGATTTTTGGATTTTGCAGCTCAGATTCTGGTGGAATGTTGGTGGGTGCTATGTTGCATTAGCAAGACCCCCCAAGCACCAATACAGTGGAACCCCCCCACAAGTGACCCCATTTTGCAAACTACACCCCTCAGGGAATTCATCTAGGGGTATAGTGTACATTTCAAACCCCCAGGGGTTTCACCAATTTTGATACAACTGGGCTGTGCAAATGAAAAATTACATTTTTTTTACACAAAAATGCAGTTCTGGCTCAAAATTTTTCATTTTCATAAGGTATGAAGGAGAAAAAGCACCCCAAAATCTGTGCCCCAATTTCTCCCGAGTATGGCAATGCCTCATATGTGACCAAAAAATACCAGTTGGGTGCATGGCAGGACTCAGAAGGGAAGGAGTGATTTTTGGTGGTGGAATGTTGGTGGGTGCTATGTCGCATTAGCAAGACCCCCAAAGCACCAATACAGTGGAACCCCCCCACAAGTGACCCCATTTTGCAAACTACACCCCTCAGGGAATTCATCTAGGGGTATAGTGTACATTTCAAACCCCCAGGGGTTTCACCAATTTTGATACAACTGGGCAGTGAAAATGAAAAATTACATTTTTTTACACAAAAATGCAGTTCTGGCTCAAAATTTTTCATTTTCAGAAGGTATGAAGGAGAAAAAGCACCCCAAAATCTGTGCCCCAATTTCTCCCGAGTACGGCAATGCCTCATGTGTGACCAAAAAGTGGCAAGACTCAGAAGGGAAGGAGTGATATTTGGATTTTGCAGCACAAATTCTGGTGGAATGTTGGTGGGTGCTATGTCGCATTAGCAAGACCCCCCAAGCACCAATACAGTGGAACCCCCCCCACAAGTGACCCCATTTTGCAAACTACACCCCTCAGGGAATTCATCTAGGGGTATAGTGTACATTTCAAACCCCCAGGGGTTTCACCAATTTTGATACAACTGGGCTGTGCAAATGCAAAATTACATTTTTTACACAAAAATGCAGTTCTGGCTCAAAAATTTTCATTTTCACAAGGAATGAAGGAGACAAAGCACCCCAAAATCTGTGCCCCAATTTCTCCCGAGTACGGCAATGCCTCACATGTGACCAAAAAATACCAGTTGGGTGCATGGCAGGACTCAGAAAGGAAGGAGTGATTTTTGGATTTTGCAGCTCAGATTCTGGTGGAATGTTGGTGGGTGCTATGTGGCATTAGCAAGACCCCCGAAGCACGGTGAAATGATGAACCTAATAATCCATAGATGTGTGGTATATTTTAAAACACTCCTTTATACATAGGCCGGGTTTGTCGGGGCAAGTTTCACAGTGGAAAATAGTTTCCTTTCTTATTCCCTTTTTATAGCAAACTTTGCACCTTTTTTGTGTCCTGCCCTTTCTTGCAGTGGAGGGGATTTCGTTCGGAAAATGCTGCCCTGGTACAATACGGGGGCCAGTACTAGAAGTACTGGGGCCCTCTGCCTGCTGGTTCCCAAATACTAGGCCCTTTATGACTTCCTCTTGAAAGTGCATAAATGTCCCCCTCTGGCCGGTAGAACGGAATAGCACGTTAGCGTTATACAGTGCCATCTGAATGATATACACGGCCAGCTTCTTGTACCAGATTTTTGTTTTCCGCAGGGCACTGTACGGCTTCAGTACCTGATCTGAAAGATCCACTCCGCCCATGTACCTATTGTAATCCAGGATACAATTAGGTTTTGAGGTGTGGGTACTGGTACCTCGTACAGGGACGGAGGTGGTACTGTCTCCATGAATTGTTGTCAGTATAAGGACATCCCTCTTGTCCTTATATTTGACCAACAACATATTTTCGGTGCATATTCCCCTGCTTTCACCCCTTCTCATTACTTGGGCAATGTGCGTTTTTGGGAGGCCTCTTTGGTTCTTGCGCACAGTACCGCAAGCTGCTGTACCTCTTGAACCAAGGGCCTTAAACAGGGGGATGCTAGTGTAAAAGTTATCCACATAGAGGTGATAACCTTTATCCAGGAAGGGGTGCACTAAATCCCAGACAATTTTTCCACTAACACCTACGAGGGAGGGGGGGCATTCTGGCGGTTCAATTCTTGAATCCTTCCCTTCATATACCCTAAACCTGTGAGTGTACCCTGAGGTGCTTTCACACAGCTTATACATTTTTATGCCATACCTTGCCCTCTTACTGGGAAGGTACTGGCGGAATTTAACCCTTCCTTTAAAATGTATAAGGGACTCGTCTATGCAAATGAATTTATCTGGGATGTACATCTCTTCAAATTTGGCACTGAAATGATCAATGACCGGCCTGACTTTGAATAGCCGGTCAAAGGTGGGATCATCTCTGGGTGGGCACTGTGCATTATCGTTGTAATGCAAAAATTTAAGGATCGTCTCAAATCGAGCCCGGGGCATGGCCATACGGTAAAATGGGGTGCTGTACAGAACATCTGTACTCCAATATTGCCTAATTTCTGGCTTTTTTACTATGCCCATATGAAACACCAGACCCCAAAACGTCATCATCTCTACTGCATCTACAGGGGTCCACCTAGCAAATGATGACGTGGGGTTTTGAGCAATAAACTGCTGGGCATATAAATTAGTTTGGTCCACCATTAAATTTATAAAATCATCAGAGAAAAATAATTTGAAAAAGTCAATTTCTCTGAGACCTGTGGAATCAAATTGGATTCCTGGCATGGCCAAAAACTCAGGAACCTGGGGCTCAAAATTGTCTGGTGGTGGGGTCCATACGAGATCAATTATTGGGGGGTGGGTCTCAGCTGCTCTACGGGGGCGTCTTTGAGGGGGTCCCTCATCACCAGAGGAGGAAGAGGAGCTTAAGACGAATCCTTCAAATTCCCCGCTTGCATCACTGGCTGTGTCAGAGTCAGAGGCAAGCATGGCATATGCCTCCTCCGCTGAATACATTCTTCTGGATGACTGGGATGACATTTGGGATGCCATTTTTATTTTTGTGTTACTGGTAGTGAAATGTTTCAACACGTGTATAGTGTAGGGGGGGGTACAAACTTTATTTCAACCCGGGGGGTATGTAGTGTGTAGTGTGTATGTAGTGCAGAAAAAAAAAATACTTTATACAAAAAAAAAAAATTGAAGGGGTTAAAAAAAAAAAAAATTGAAGGGGTTAAAAAAAAAATTGAAGGGGTTTAAAAAAAAAAAAAAAAAAAGGTCCTGCGCCAAAAATTGAGCACAGATGTTGGTCAGTAACGTCCGTCACTGAACAGCGCTCAAAGGCAACAGGAATTTGATCAAAAAAAAAAAAAATAGATCAACCCTGTGCCGAAAAAGATGATCAGTGATGTACGTCACTGATCAGCGCACAGTGGCCACAGGACACCCACAAAATCACAGTGTGTGTAAAAAAAAAATTTAAAAAAGACCCCACAGCACCCACAAAAAAAAAAAAGGTGATCAGTGATGCGACACTGATTACCAGTGAGGGGCAGCAGGTGCACAACCTTTGGTGCAACTGGCAGGTATATATAAAAAAAAAAAACCTCTGCACCCCCAAAAAGTTGCTGATCACCTCAGATATAGTGATCAGCACAAAAGGCGGGGGCAGCAGACACAAAATTTAGCACTCTCTGTCACTATCTCTCTCTATCTCTCACTATCTATCACTCTATGACACTGCAGCAGCAGCACTGACAGTTATATATATGAAAAATAACCCCTGCACCCCCAAAAAGTTGCTGGGGGTGCACAAAATGGGGGCAGCAGACACAAAATATAGCAGTCTCTATCACTCTCTGTCACTATCTCTCTCTATCTCTCTATCTCTCACTATCTATCACTCTATGACACTGCAGCAGCAGCACTGACAGGTATATATATATATAAAAAAAAACCTGCGCCCCCAAAAAGTTGCTGATCAGTTAATTTATACTGATCAGCACAAAAGGGGGGGCAGCAGTCAGTTATATAAAAAATATATAGCACAATCTGTCACTATCTCTCTATCTCTCTCTATCTCTCTCTATCTCTCTATCTATAACTCTATTACACTGCAGCAGCACAAAATATAGCACTCTCTGTCACTAGGCCTCTCTATCTCTCTCTCTATCTCTCTCTATCTCTCTCTATCTCTCTCTATCTCTCTATCTAATAACTCGCAGCAGCACAACACAGCACAGGATGTCACAATAAGAAGCAAGATCCAGGCAGTGATCAGGTAAGTATTTAGCAAGGTTCTGGTCAGTATATGGCGGCAGCTGGGCACGGTGACCGCACTGCACGCTATTCCAGACCGGAATGGCGTCTGCAGTGCAGTCACCGTTAGTTTAAACCCCCCTCCATGGCTGTGATTGGTCCGTCGGTCCGACGAACCAATCACGGCCTTTGGGGGCGGGCGGGGTGAGGTGGGGTGACACCAGTGTCACCCTTACACCCCGCGGTGATTGGTGCTGTACTTTACAGCACCAATCACCTCCAATCCCGTGTCACCGGCGAACGTTATTCGCCGGTGACACAGAAAACGCTGTGAATGGCTGTTCACACTGAACAGCCAATCACAGCGATCGCCGATGGGGGGGCGGCATCGCAGCCCCCCCTGGGCATGCAGGGACATGTCTGCTGTCAGGGACAGCAGACATCGTCCCTCTGTCACTGCGTCTCTAGACGCAGTGACAGTTTGAAGTCATGACGTATATATACGTCATGTGTCGGGAAGTACTTCCCGGCCATGACGTATATATACGTCAAATGTCGGGAAGGGGTTAACAATTGTTAATGTATATTGAATTAATTTTAAAATGAACTTTTAATAGACATCTAAAATAAGGAGGAAAAGACCACATAGAACAATTTTAATACATATATGTTGTGTTCAGCTCAATAGCTAAATTTGAACGTATATTAAAAAAAAAAAAAAAAAAAAGTTTTCTTCTACGATCCCCATGGCAACCACGACCTAGGGATTTCTTCCCATTCACAGTAGTTAGGTTACTTTTTTTCCCCCAGGGACCTCCCCTGCTCCTCCCTTTCCTGGTTGTCTTTTTTTTTCTCCTGTTTAGTTAGATGGGACAAGTACTGTTACTTTTGTTTTAGGAGCTCACCTCATTTGCAGGGTTCCCTCTGGAGAGGAAGTTGCATGGGCGCATGACCCTTTTGAGGGTGTTTGTCCATGTTCCCCAGGGCTGCTTCAAGCATACTGCTGGGGATCGAGCCTGTGTTTCTGTAAGTCTCCATTATAATATCGCTCTGCAAAAGGTCATGGCGCTGAGCCAGGACCATGGCAGAAGTGTGTGCTGCACTTCCGCGTTCATGCTGCCATCGGAGGACTACGGGTCCCAGAATGCCGTGTGCGCACTTCCAGGATTGCACTGCAGGCTGGGTGCGTACTTCCGGGATTGCGTAGTGAGAGACTACGGATCCCAAAAGGCTGTGCACAGTTCCGCAATTGTGCTGCCGGACTCCATGCTCTGGCTGCAGCCAGTCCCCTGAGTGAAATCATTGCTGGGTGCCGGGTGGAAGCAGGAAATGCGGGGACTCGGCGGCCAGCTCATATATTAAGGGGCTACACAGGCTGAAGTTTCAAGGTTCTGGCAGTGTGGATGGTGTTTTGATCTGGTAACGGTAGGAACCCATAGCTTCTATACTGTACTGTGGCCAGTGCATGTTTTTCTTAAAGAAATTCTGCTTATGCAGGTGTCCTGTTCTGCTGTGAAATGGATCGGTCTTCCCCACCACATGATTTATAGTGTTCCTGTGAAGTAAGCTATAAGGATTTTGTTTTCAGAGTTAGTGATAGGCTTTTTTCTTCTTGTTTTTAGTGTGCCTGTTAAGTCAGCAAAGAAAAGCATATTAATTTCAATCACATGGCCTGTGACCGAGTTTTAGCAGGATCACAAGAAAAGACAGTGTGACAGCTGGCAGCTGTATCAAATCAGTCTAAAATTTTGCTTGATCTGATGAACTGGATGAAGCAGTTGAATGTTTCAAAGGAAAAATTCCTGTAGTTACAAGGCCTTAAAAGGTCTAGTGATCAGGCTAGATTTAGTTAGGAGGAGGCTGTTTCCTCTGATGAGGTGCTTCAAGTGGAGGATGTTTCTTCTGAGTAGTCTGGTGAACTAAAAGAGGAAGCCATGGAAAGTATTTTGAAAAATATATATAGGACCATGAACTATAAGGAGACAGATACACTGGTGGAAGGTGTGGACATACTTTTCGAGGATTGGTCCAAAAAGATTTGATACTTTCCTGTACATCAGGTCATGAAAGACTTCATTTCTAAAGAATTGTCGAATTAAGAGAAGAAACAAGTGAAGTTGTTACGGATTGATGATATGTACCCTGTCAAAGATGAACTCTTTCTTAATGTAGTTTGCTGAAGGGGGATGTGGCCATCGCAGAGATAACTTCTCGTACCTCAATACCCCTAGAGGGTGGAGCCTCATTCAAGGACCCGATGGACAGGAGAATGGAGAGCTCTCTTAGAAAATTACACTTTTCTGCTGCTGTGTCTTTAAAGGCAGGAGTCTCGATTGCTTCTGTGGCTTGGGCTTTAAGGCTCTGGAGTATGACGTTACATACAGACATAGAAAATAAGATACAATACACTATATACTAAATAATTTAGAGAGGATCCAGAAGCTGTGGAATTCATTTGTAAAGCATCTTTAGATGTCACTTCATTTGCAGCAAGGTCGGTGGCTGGGGTTTTAACTCGCAAGGCGCTATGACTGAGGTCCTTGTCCGCTGATGCACATTCTGAAAATAGATAAGTATCCATGCCCTTTCAGGGTTTATTCCTTTTTGGACCTAAATTGGATGCACTTATTTATAGGCTCACAGGAGGAAATTCTCTTAGGTTGCCGCAAGATTTTATGTATCATCTATGCAGATGCAGGGCTGGATTAAGGTGTGGGGGGGGGGGCAGTACCCCTGGGACTGCCTCTATCAAGGGCCCTCCTTTGGCTGGCATGTATTTTAAAAAATTATTCTTTTGGGGGCGTGGCCTGAACGAGGAAGAAGGAGGAAGCACGAAGCCAGAGCTCCTGCTTACCCTTCCTGCAAAGTTCTTTAAAACCCACTAATTGGGAACCATCAGCACCCCTACCCACCTCAGCAACACCCCAGACCAGCGGGGGACAGCGTGGGAACAGCTGCGGAATCGGGAGACCCCTTATAGAGGTCTCTGCGGATTGCGGCCTAGTACCCCTACAAGCCGGGGCCTCGATTTTGAGCCGCACCCGCCGCCGGAGCTCCGCAGCGGCGATCGCGACGGGACAGCCCGTTTTCAGCAAATTGAAGGTCCGGAGGTGCCCCCCAATACTGCCAGGCATCACCAGGGGCTCAGCCCCCCACCTAGAAGGTAGGAAGAGCCTGTGAGGCCGCCTCAGGCCTCTCACTGGGGACACGGCGGCCATCTTGGGAGCTGAGCTCAGCTGCAGCTGCGCTCCTCCTGTTGCTCCCCCAGCCACACACCTCACCCCAGACAGCGGGCAACGGAGGGCAGCACCTCATAGCCCTTACCTACACAGGCACCCACAGAGGGAAGCGCCCTTCCATACCCCATACCAGGCGCTGGAGGCAGGGGAGAGCGGCCATATTGAGTGGGGCAGACACCCCTCACTCTCCCCAGTCAGTGCTTCTTAGGCTCTGCGACCATACAGAGAGATAAAGGGATCTCACTCCCTGACCCTGGGGGGCTGCAGGCTGCTCCATGCCCGGTCCTCCTCTCCTGTGGCAGGCCCTGGTCATTTACTATCTGAATACAGCCATTCCTGTCCCCAATGCTGTGACTGCTCTATATCGCTTTATATTGGGACATATTTAAAGGCACAGCTCTGCTTTTCATCGCCACTGACCTTCCTGGGGTTAACCACTGTGTGATCTGTTACACCAATACCTAGACACTCAGAACCCCTGCGGTGGTGCTACGGGGTCCACCTTATTCTCCACTAGGGGCACTAGCCATGGCAGGTTCAGCTTGAAAAAGAAAAGACGGCCCTACATTTTGGTCTCTAGTATGGGACTTCTCAAAGTGCTAAAACTCCTATCTATGCTAATTTAGCACGTATGACTCCTCCCGCCTTCTGCCAAAAGTAGGGGGATTCCTCAGTCTCACCTATGAAAACGGAACCCATTGTTATGTAACTCTCCATGAACGGATACCTTCCATAGCTGAACAGCACAATTGTCATGCCAGCCAAACGCTCCAAGACCCCAAAACCAAACTCCCAAATCTCCTTCTTCAAACCGCCCTCTCAACAACCTAGACCTAAAGACGTGATCCCTCCCGCTACTCCCACGACCTCTCATCTCCCGTCTCCCATGACAACTCCGGTCGCCTCGCCAGCTCCTTGCTCCACGGTGGTTCCCATGGGAGATGGAGACGCCCTGACGGTGGGCACGATGAAGTGTCTTCTAACCCAATTTAAAGATGACGTCACCGCGGAATTCCGCGCCACTCTACAAGCCTGCCAACATTCGATTGACGACTTAGGCGGGCGCACTAACCACCTGGAGACTAAGATGGAGGAGGTGGTGGGGTCACACAACAGCCTACTAGATTCTCATAATGAACTTGAGGCGGAGGTCCGAGCGCTACGCGTCAAAGTAACGGATTTGGAAGATAGATCGCGGCGTAATAACATAAAGCTGCGTGGCATCCCTGAATCGGTGTTGAATAGTAGCCTGCATGACTATGCTATCAACCTCTTTAAGGGGCTCTTACCGCAGTCTTCTACTGCAACCCTTCTTATCGACCGAATACATCGCTTGCCTAAGGCCAGGGCGGCTCCGGATAATGCCCCTCGTGATGTCCTTTTACGGATGCACTACTTCCAAACGAAGGAAGCTCTGCTTAAAGCTGCCAGACCAACCTCTGACACGGCTACATCCCTTGGGGATATCCAGCTCTTCGGGGACTTATCCGCCGCAACGCTTCTGAAACGCAGGTCACTGAAGCCTATTACAGTTGCTCTACAGAAAGCTGGTACCCCCTACAGATGGGGTTTCCCCACAAAATTGTTAGTGACGCGTGAAGGTCCATTGTCTCTATCAACTCTGTAGAAGAAGGCCTGAGGCTACTACAGTCGTGGAACATTACCGACCCCATCTCCACTGGCTCCCCCAACCGCAGGCTTCAGCAGGACTGGTCTGTGGTTGAGTAGGGAGTAAGCTCTCCTAGTTATCTTGTTCTGACTGTTACCTGTTTGGTATACACTTATTTTCCCCATTATCTAAATGTGCATTAATGTCTGATTGTATGTCTTGCTCAATATTGAAGCAGTTACCACGTTATGGGACTTTTCTCAGTTTTCTCAGCCAAGAACTTAGGGTCCTATTACCTACCTATATATGTTATTTTGTATTCCAGCTAGGACTGGTTTAAGTACTTATAGTGTGATTGTATGTCTTGCTTAATATTGAAGCACTTACCACGTTATGGGTCATCTCTTAGTTTCCTCAGTCAAGAATTTAAGGTCCTGCTATTTACCTATGCATGTTACTTCGCACTCCAGTTATGTTCGGATTAAGTATTTATAGTTATATGTCTTGTGAGGCTGAGGCCTCCCCCTCTCGTTAGAGCTATGCTAATTTACTGAGATATGGTAGAAGGTGGGGGGTATGCCACTACCCCCCCTACTCTATGTACACAGCCGCCTCGTTATGGCGACTGGCTAGGATCTCAAGAGAGATCAACTTAGTCTTTTTATTTATTTTCTTTTTTAGTTCCCCTATGTCTCCCCTTTATGTCGCCTTGTACACCCCCTACTTATACATCAGGTATAGTAACTTATACTCTCGATTCCCTCAACGCCACACCAGCTGTCCTTTATGCCCGTCATGGTTAACATAGTATCTATCAATGCAAAGGGCTTAAACTCCCCTTCTAAAAGAAAGGTAGCTTTAAATTATTTTCACAAACTAAAAGCACAGGTAGTAGCGTTCCAAGAGACTAATTTTCAAAAAAATAACCCACCCCTCTTCACTGATTCCAGATACCCTCACTGTTTTACGGCCAATGGTCCACAAAAAAGGCTGGTGTAGCAATTCTTATAGCTCAACACTGTACATTTCAGCTGTCATCTAAATATGAGGATCCGGAAGGGAGATTCCTGATTCTTGTAGGCCATTTAAATAATGTTGAAACCACTTTGGTTTCGTGCTATGCTCCAAATGCCAAACAAATAGCATTTTGCAGAAACTTTTGTAGAACTCTCCAACAGCACCTGAAAGGGGCCTTGATGATACTAGGAGATTTCAATATGGTCCTCGACCCTGGTATTGATCGTTCACACCCAACTCAAAGCCGGCAGCAGAGGCCACCTACTGACCCCTCCTCTAAATTTCGTCAACTGCTCGCCGAATATGCCTTATTCGATGCCTGGAGATCCAAACACCCCTCAGTGCGAGACTACACCTTTTACTCCCATGTGCACAGGTCGTACTCTAGGATTGACATGGCACTGGTTGATAGAGAGACACTAGCATCCATTAGCAAGATTAGTATACTCCCAATATCTTGGTCAGATCATTCCCCACTTTTGCTTAGCTGGGAGGTTAGTAGATGCACAATCGCCCCGGGCTCCTGGAGACTGGGTACACATCTCATAGCACAACCAGACGCTCGCCAGACTCTGTCAGATTCGCTGGACTCATATATCAAAACCAACTCCCCCTCGGATACGTCTGTCTTCACGCATTGGTGTGCGCTGAAGGCGGTGATCCGAGGCTCAGCAATACAAGTGGCATCTAGAATGAAGCGACAGTACAAACAACGCCTAGCCTCGGCAGAAAGGAAATCAGCCACACTAGAAAGAGCCCATAAAGCAGACCCTCATAATAAAGCCCTTTTTAGACAACTCCTAATCGCCCGGGATACAGTCAACACATTTTCCCTCATAGAAGTCCACCGTAATATCCAAAGGCTTAACCAAAGATGATATACGCTGGGCAATAAGGCAGGCCGCCTATTGGCCTGCAAATTGAGAGGCCGTAGAGCCAAAGAACGCATACATGCAATTTACACCCCCAGGGGTACCAAAGTAGTTGACCCTTTTACCATAGCCGACACCTTCGCGGAGTACTACTCGCAACTGTATAATCTAAAAGATGATCCCAACACGCCCCAACCAACTTTAGCTAAAATAAATAAGTTCCTTGATAGGCTAGACCTCCCCTCTCTTGACTCAGTGGCTTGCAAAGCACTTGGCTCCCCGTGGACGCTGAGTGAAGTAGAGGCGGCCATCGATTCATTCCCCTCAGATAAAGCCCCAGGCCCAGACGGCTACCCTTCTAATTTCTTCAAAGCATTTAAGACTACACTTGCACCTGTGCTCCTGTCGATCTTTAACGAAGCCTCTCATTCCTCCTCCTTTCCTAAGGAGATGTTGGGGGCCCGAATAGTTACTATACCGAAGCCAGGCAAGCCGCCCACTGCGGTACAAAACTATCGCCCCATAGCTTTATTAAACACGGATATCAAAATATTTGCGAAGATGATAGCCAACAGAATATCGCCATTACTCCCCAAACTCATTCACCAGGACCAGGTGGGCTTTGTGCTGGGTAGGCAAGCGTCCGACAACACCCGGAGGGTCATTAACCTAATGGAGTATTGTCAACTCCAGGGCCTCCCAATGCTAATTCTCTCCCTGGACGCGGAAAAAGCCTTTGATAGGCTCAACTGGGACTACATGAAGGCCACTCTCACTAGGTTTGGGTTCAAGGGAGGAATATTACAATCCATGTTAGCGTTATACTCCGCCCCATCGGCCTCGGTATTCACTAATGGCTGTTCTTCCACCCCATTCAATATTTCCAATGGGACACGTCAAGGATGCCCCTTATCACCCCTGATGTTTGCCCTGTCCATTGAACCCCTAGCGCAATGTATTAGATCTAGGCAATCTGTCGTTGGACCTGAGATTGGCGGGCTTTCTCATAAAATCAGCCTCTTTGCTGATGACATTTTACTATGCCTACTCCAACCTGAGGCTTCTCTCTCACACCTACACAGTATCCTAGACTCCTATACAGACATCTCCTTCTACAAATTAAATACGACAAAAACAGAAGCCCTTCCTATAAATGTGCCGGAGGAGGTCCTACGTAGACTAAAAGAAAAATACAAATACTCATGGCAATCAAAATCGATTAAATATCTGGGGGTTAATCTTTCTAGAGAAGGGGATCTAATGAACTGTAACTTTGACCCACTGGGTGACATTCTATGCTATGCGATTTTCGTTATTTTGCGGTAATTAGACCACAAAATGGCGATATCACATTTTCCTATTAAATCGTTGATTTAATGGGATGCGCATAGGGGCTGAAATCGCATATTTAAGGTCTGGTGAATAAAAATGCGAGATTAATTCGCATTTTTATCGCATCCAGATGTTTGCGCACAGAAAAGTATACAAGTCACTTATTTAATGCTATGCGCATTTGCACATCGCATTTTTTAAGTGACTAATTTTCGCACTAATTTCAGACCTGGGTCTGTTAGGCGAATTAGCCAGAACCCTGCACAGATCGCAATGTTCCGTGCAGGGTTCTGCTGTAAAAAATAAAACAAATGGTTAAATTAAAAAAAAAACGAGCGCGGGGTCCCCCGCCCGAGTGTAACCAGCCCCGGGCTCACTGAGCCGGTGCTGGTGACATAAAATCAGGGTCCCCGACAAATAGGGGTCCCCTTGATTTTATGAAACCAGCACCGGGCTCAAGGTTCGGCGCTGGTTCCCAAAATACGGGGGACAAAGTGACTAGGGATCCCCCGTATTTTAAGAACCAGCACCGGACACAACCAGCCAGCAGGGTAATGCCACAGCCGGGGGGAGACTTTTTATACAAGTCCCCCCGGCCAAAGCATTAACCCCCTGGCTGGTCAGCATGGGCAGGGGTCCTGGGGAAGTGGGGACCCCCCCAATGAAGGGGATTCCCCCCCTCCAGGACTTACCAGCCCATGCTGATAGTCCGGGGCTGTCCTCCATGCCCCTGGGCTGTGGGCATGGAGCTGATGCTTTGTGTAAAAAAAAGAATGATAACTATTGTTTTACACTGGGGAACTATGAGTCCCAGCAAGCCTACCCCGCATGCTGGGACTTGGGGAACCACAAGTCCCAGCATGCGGGGCATTAAAGGGCCCGCTGGCACTTGTAGTTCTGCAGTGTAAAAAATAGTGCACAAAATCACACTGACACCCTGTAAAATAAAACTTTAATACACACAAAACACACACACACTGATACTTACCTACCTTGAGCCCGTAGGTCGGTCCCTGGATCCTGGATTCTTCCTCCGGGGCTCCAGGGCAGAAGAGTCCGGTTCCGGGGCCTTGGTCCTGGTTCCGGGGCTGGTCCTGGGGTTCCGGGGCTCCTGGCGTGAAGAATCCGGGGTCCGGGATCCGTGGTAGTCCAGAGGGGTACCTAAGGAGGAATATCCAACTCACCTGCTCCCCGGCGGCGACCTCCGGTGACAGCGCTGCTCCAGACTGGTACCCGGCTTGCAGGAGGTTGTCCGGCGCTGAGATGTTTCCTCCTCGCCGTCTCTGAACAGAATGATTTCTGGGCCAATCAGGAGCTCTGGATGAGCTGAGATGTTACTCCCTCGGCGTCTATATTCAGAATGATTTCTGGCCAATCAGGAGCCGACTTTCTCGGCTCCTGATTGGCCGAGAAATCATTCTGTTCAGAGACGGCGAGGAGGAAACATCTCAGCGCCGGACAACCTCCTGCAAGCCGGGTACCAGTCTGGAGCAGCGCTGTCACCGGAGGTCGCCGCCGGGGAGCAGGTGAGTTGGATTTTCCTCCTTAGGTACCCCTCTGGACTACCACGGATCCCGGACCCCGGATTCTTCACCCCAGGAGCCCCGGAACCCCAGGACCAGCCCCGGAACCAGGACCAAGGCCCCGGAACCGGACTCTTCTGCCCTGGAGCCCCGTAGGAAGAATCCAGGATCCAGGGACCGACCTACGGGCTCAAGGTAGGTAAGTATCAGTGTGTGTGTGTTTTGTGTGTATTAAAGTTTTATTTTACAGGGTGTCAGTGTGATTTTGTGCACTATTTTTTACACTGCAGAACTACAAGTGCCAGCGGGCCCTTTAATGCCCCGCATGCTGGGACTTGTGGTTCCCCAAGTCCCAGCATGCGGGGTAGGCTTGCTGGGACTCATAGTTCCCCAGTGTAAAACAATAGTTATCATTCTTTTTTTTTACACAAAGCATCAGCTCCATGCCCACAGCCCAGGGGCATGGAGGACAGCCCCGGACTATCAGCATGGGCTGGTAAGTCCTGGAGGGGGGGGACCCCTTCATTGGGGGGTCCCCACTTCCCCAGGACCCCTGCCCATGCTGACCAGCCAGGGGGTTAATGCTTTGGCCGGGGGGACTTGTATAAAAAGTCTCCCCCCGGCTGTGGCATTACCCTGCTGGCTGGTTGTGTCCGGTGCTGGTTCTTAAAATACGGGGGACCCCTAGTCACTTTGTCCCCCGTATTTTGGGAACCAGCGCCGGACCTTGAGCCCGGTGCTGGTTTCATAAAATCAAGGGGACCCCTATTTGTCGGGGACCCTGATTTTATGTCACCAGCACCGGCTCAGTGAGCCCGGGGCTGGTTACACTCGGGCGGGGGACCCCGCGCTCGGTTCTTTTTTTTACAACCTTGCGCTGTCCTGCAAATGTGCGATTTTCAGACATGAAAATCGCACATTTTCAGGACTAAAAACAGCGCACCACTTCGCTGCAAATCGCCCCTATTCGCACTTTTCAGCCTCCAATGCGCATCACATTAAATATGCGCATTTAGGCTGAAAAATGCGATTTCAAAATAGGCGATTTGCGGCGATGTGGTGTGCGAATTAAACATGCGCATTTAGCGCAAAGCATAGAATCTCACCCACTATATAGGGCATTTGAAAAGATCACAAAAGAGTGGATGATGCAGGAAGTTTCTTGGGTCGGCCGTGTGGCAGCGGCAAAAATGGTTTTACTCCCCAAGCTAATGTACCTTTTTCGTACAATCCCTAGACCCTTCCCTAAAGCTCTGTGCAATAAATTTAACCGCCTATTATCCAAATACATCTGGGGCGGGGCAAGGCCGAGAATAGCTAGATCAACTCTGACTCTGGCCAAAAGTGTAGGGGGGGTGGCATACCCAGATTTGGAAAAATACCACTCGGCGTGTATGCTTGGCCAGATTAGGGACTGGTTCTCTAGAGATGCTCCCAAACCGTGGGTATCCATAGAACAGAGGCCCTTATTCTGGTTGGTGCGGTGTTTGCCGCTTGCGGTCGTACCGCCGATGTTTTTCGTCTGCGCATGTGCAGAGGTCACTCTGCGCATGTGCAAGCGGTTTCGCCGTACGTTTTTTTTAGACGCCGCACAGGGGGCGGAGAGGGGCGTGAGGGGCTACTTAGCCTCATTACCCTATGCATACGCCCCGCGTTTCATGGGCGTTCCCATGCAAACGCTGGGCGTATGCATGGTAATAAAGCCGTGACGCATGTGTAGGGGGCGGGCATCTGACATCGCCGGATGTCAGCTGCCCGCCCCCATACATGATTTCATACGGACAAGTGTCCGTGTGGTCTAGGGTGGCGGGAGCTGGTGGAGCGTGCGGCCCTGCATTCGATGGTCGGCGACCATCGAATGCAGGGGCTGCTCCCAAGATGGAGGAGGCGTATCCCCGTCCACTTTCATGCGGACCGCCACATATCCGCGTACGGACGGAGGTGGCGATCCGTATGGAAGGCGGGGATTCGCCTGCACGGCCCTGGCCGCATATTCTGATCTGGCCGCACAGAACAGAATAAGGGCCAGAATGCAGTTTTACCTTTCTCCCTATCAGATCTTCCCTGGATGCCGGGGGCCTTGGCTACCCGAGAATCCAGGAACTGTAGAGCAATTCTGGCGACCTTGTCCGCTTGGCACGGTCTAATCCATAGCATTCAGGATAAGGCCCTGCCCACCCCACAGTTATCCCTCCATTCCATAGCCCTCACAATTCAGGACCTACAGCTAAATACCTGGCGAGATTTAGGCCTTCAGTCCATACAGGATGTCCTTCTTGATGGGAATGTAGCCCCCTTCTCCTTCCTTCAATCTAAATACAACATCCCGAAGCAGGATTTTTACAAATATCTGCAGGTACGGAATTGGGTGCAGAAACACATGCCAAAATCCCCAGTACAGAGTGGTCTCCCTAAAATCTTAACATTTCTCCTCACTTCCCAGTCTACGAAAGGGAATATCTCTAGGTGGTATCAATATTTACTCAGCGTACAGCAAAAAGTGAAGTTCCCAGCACAAGTTAAGTGGGAGAGAGATCTCCCTAACACTTTTAACGAAGAAATTTGGGAAGCTATTTTTAAATCGAGCTTTAAGATTTCTGGGTGTGTAAACCACTCAGAAATGTTTTACAAACTGATTCATAGAATGTACTTCACCCCGGTGCGGTTACATACAATTTGGCCAGGTGTCTCAGCTAGCTGCTGGAGGAATTGTGGAATGACGGGAGACCTCTTGCACATCTTTTGGCGCTGCCCTGCAATTCACACACTCTGGAGCGAGGTTTTCCTACTTATCTCAGAGGTACTGGGGGTGACTGTCCCAAAGGATCCTCTAGTGCGCTATTCCACTATCTCCCCAAAGACACGATTGGAGAAGACAAATACCTCCTGGGACATATCCTGATAGCCACAAAAGCTTCCTTGGCCTACCTGTGGAAATCACCCGAAATCCCTAACATATCAGTGATTATAAATAAGATACACAAACATTTTATATTCGAGACAGTTGATCACAGTTTTTCCACAGTGTCCCCATCTATACGCACAAAGTGGCTTAAGTGGTCCAAATATAGGGAGAGAACGGGCTGCCCCTCCACGCAAAACGTCCCGATTGGTTTGTCTTCCCTCAGATCCCCTACTTTAAGCCCAAGGGCCCCTGCCCTGACTTGTGATTGACCCGTTGATTGCTAAGTAGGATATTTACAACTTGTTGTTGTTGAGACATTGTGTACCTGATGTACTTCCCCCTTCCCCATACTCCCCCTCCCAATCTCGCCCTGTTTCTTTTTTCTGTACCCCCAACCCCCCTTTCTATTTTCTCAATTACTGTAATTGTCTTATATCATATGTTGATATTTTGTGCAACTAAAACAAGAAATATTTTCTCAATAAAAATCTAATGTTAAAAAAAAAAAAAAATTATTCTTTTTTTTAGCTAAAGGTTTTGTGCATGAGCGTAGGGTAGTGCTGCAGCTTCACCTAACTGCCGATGTGACATTAATTAATGGTGCTGAGCACCATTAATATTAGTCACAATATTCTTCCATGCAGTTTATGGCCAGTAATGACCAGAGGGAGAGGGCCCACCTGTCTAAAGTGACCCAGGCCCCCCAAAGGCTTAATCCGGCCCTGGGCAGAAGTATAGAGAAGGAAGGCCATATAAGCAAAGGGGATTCTTTACCACTTCCAGACAGTCCTTTTATCAGAACTTCAGAAGAGGTTCAATTAAATAACCATCACTGTCTCCCATCTGTAGGGGCTTGTCTTATGCAGTTTTCAACCAAATGGGATCTCTCAGTCCAGGACAGATGGGTACAGAATATTGTGCACGAAGGCTACACAAATACCACAAAGCAACCTTTATATAGAATCAAGAATGCCAAGGTCCTCCACTATAGGTGTCATTCCATGGGCCCAATGGAGGATGAGAACATTTCAATGGGCCGTTCTACCTTACATAAAGAAGGATGTTGGCAGGAGAGTGCTAGTCAATCTGAGTGTCGTGGGAAGAAGGGAGCAAATCACAAATGTTGGTAATCTCCAAAGTCCTCTCTTGGGCAGAAGAAAATGTAATATCATTGACAGCTGTTTTCGTTGGAGGGAAGGAAAATGCTTTGGCCAATTTTCTCAGTTGGAACAGAATTTACCCTGGAGAGTGGGAGCTGAATGGCAAGATCTTCAAAGAGATAGTGAGGCAGTTTGGAGAGCCAGATATAGATTTGATGGTGATGCACATCAACAAAAAGGTCGGGAAATTCTTCTCTAGGTATTATCTTCCCCAGACTTCAGCAGTGGAGACCTTTTCCATCCATTGGAACTGCCGATTAGGTTATGTGGTCCCTCCATTCCCTCTGTTCTAACGAGTCCTAAAGAAGGTGATAGAATATCAGGTGGATGTGATCTTAGTCCTTCCATTTTTACCCAAATGGGCTTGGTTTGCCACCGTAGCAGTACAAGGGCCCTGGACTCTCCCTCTAGTTCCAGACTTACAGATTCAAGGGCATGTGGTATATCCAGATCCAGCAGCATTATCGCTGATGGCATGGAAGTTGAAAGGAAACACCCCTGGGGTTTGGGGTGCCCTTCACCTCAGTGGTGAACCCCTATAATGTTAGGGACCTGTCCGACGAGGTCATCTGACGACTGTATGGGCAGGCTCATACTATTGGCAAATACTATGCCAAGAACCTCCTATATTACAAATAAATGGTGGTGCACTCTGTTCCTATGTTGTAATACTAGGTCTCAACTAGGTAGCACCATCCCATGATTGGGATACGGTCATTTGGTCTACTGCATTATGGTCGACAGTCATTAGGTCGAATCCATTAGGTCGACATGCTAAAAGGTCGACATGACTCTAGGTCGACATGGGAAAAGGTCGACATGATTCTAGTTCGAAAGGTCATTAGTTCGACAGGTCATTAGTTTGACAAGGTCATTAGTTCGACATTGTCTATGTCGACATTCACAAGGTCGACATGGAGTTTTTCACTGTTTTTTGAGCCAACATGTGCCGACAGGCGGTATTTCATGCCCTACCATCCACTAGGGCGTGGTGGGAGAATAAAATAGTGTGCCGAGCGTAGCGAGGCACCGTGCCCGACGCATAGCGAGCGCAGCGAGCGATGCGAGGGGATGCAGTGCACTTTAAACTGTGTCCATGTCGACTGTGTTGACATTCAGGTAAAAAAACAGTGAAAAACCCCATGTCGACCTTGTGAATGTCGACATAGACAATGTCGAACTAATGACCTTGTCGAACTAATGACCTTGTCGAACTAATGACCTTTCGACCTAAAATCATGTCGACCTTTTCCCATGTCGACCTAGAGTCATGTCGACCTTTTAGCATGTCGACCTAATGGATTCGACCTAATGACTTTCTACCATAATGCAATAGGCCAAATGATCCCAACCCCCATTATTATTAGCTAGGGTGTGCAGTCCAGGCTCCCACCTCCCTGGCTCATATGCATCTGCTGTTTGCAGTAGCGTAGCTACTTATAATGCGCCCCCCCCCCCCCCCCCCCGCCGCTAAAAAAAATTTGCTCCCCTCCCCTCGGCAGCCCCCCCATGCCCATAACTGCCCACCCGCTGCTGTCTGCGGTGCCTGCCGTGCCGTCACGGTCCCGTAGCGCTGGCTCTTGCTAATAATGAAACGTGACTCTTAGAAAATGGCTGCCCCCATACTGCAGACAGAAAACTGTCTGCAGTATGGGGGCAGCCATTTTCTAAGTTTCCGTTTTCATTATAGAAGCAGGAGCCAGCGCTAGGAGAGACGGGACTGTGACGGCAGTCACGGCAGGCAGGTACGGCAGACAGCAGCGGGTAACTATAGCCCCGCAGACCCCCGGCGCCCAAACTTGCTCTGCGCCTCCCCGTCACCGCGGGGCTGCGGAGCTATAGTTACGCCACTGGCTGTTTGTATACGAGATCTGATATACCACACCAGGGGCGAGATGTAATAAGGTGCGATTTTTTTTTCTAGACATGTGCGATTTTTGGTCAAAAACAGCCGAATTTGCATGATTTCCGAAAATCACACATTGAATCGGGTGAATTGCGGTAAAAATCACACTTTTTGATGCGAAATTTGCACATTTTGACCTGGCGATTTTTGGTCACACTTCAATTCGCTTCCAGATGTTTTCCCATTATAAAGTATACAGCTTGCAAATTTAAGTGGTACCAAAAATTACCCCCAAAAAAAGACCAGGTTCTGACTGGCGAATTTGACAGAACCATGCACAGACCATTGAGATCTGTGCATGGTTCTGTCTTAAAAAATGTTTAAAAGTTAAAAAAAAAAAAAAATGGCTGAGTATGAGTCAGACCTGGTTCCAAAAATACAGGAGACAAAAAGTGTAGGGGTACCCCGTATTTCTAAAACCAGCCCTTGACTCCTGGACCGGTCTTGGTTCCAAAAATATGGGGGACAAAAAAAACTGGGATCCCCACCATGTATTTTGGAACCAGCCGGGGACACTTTTTATGTAAGGTCCCCCGGCCATACCATGATTACCGTGGCTGGTCAGCCCTGGACGAGGTACCTGGGGGAATGGGGGCCCCCTCAATAAAGGGGTGTCTCCCCCCCTAGGCTTCACCCATCCAGGGCTGAAGCCTGTTGCTGTCCCTAGGCGGTGTACGCCGGGCTGATACATTTCTTAAAAAAAAAAGCTTTTTACAGTCGTACTACATGTGCCCCCTTGGACTTTTGGTTCACCTGTAAATAGAATGTTCAAATAAAAACACACACACAGAAAAGTATAACTTTAATATACATACACTAATTTTACATCCGTACAAATACCAATCCAGTCTCTGGCCTTGTCTCTCTGATTCTGCACTGACTGTGGGGTGAGCCTGGTTCCTCCGCTCTAAAGACAGCAGGGATCCACTCAGGCCTGGTTGGCTCCATGGCGACACTTTTAGCCAGTCAGGGCTGAGTGGCTTCCTCTATCTAAAGTGTGCCACAGACAGACTCTTCCTCTTTTCCTTTTCTTACTTCCAGTTTATCCGTTTGAGGTTGCACCCCCTTAAAAATAATTCCGAAATAATCTATTAATAGTGGCCAATCGTGAACAATACAATGGGTGACATTTAATGAGATGCAAAAATTAGATTTGTGTGTTTTTCCGGCAAAAACGTCTGATATTGCACGTTTTTCCGAAATTGCATATTTAATGAGATTTGAAAATCGGCAAAAAATGCAGCAAAATAACATTCTAAAGGTGCAATTTTTAGTAACGCCGGAACTCGCATACAGAGGTTTTCGCATATTTAATGAGATGGGAAAATGTTATTAAAAATCGCCACACATGCAGACCAGGTTCTGACAGACGACTTTGCCAGAACCATGCACAGATCATTGAGTTCTATGCATGGTCCTGTCTTAAAAAATGTGTAAAAGTAAAATGTTATTTTAAAAATGGCGGGGGGTCCCCCCATCTGAGCATAACCAGCCCCAGGCTCATTGAGCCGGACCTGGTTCCAAAAATAAGGGGGACCTGGGACGGCCATAGGACGCCAGCCTGATAGTGTAAAATCATTTATACATAACATTGCTTTATACAGGTGAACTACAAGTGCCAGCAGGCCTTCCTTTGCATGCTGGGACTTGGCGAACCACACGTCCCAGCATGCGGGGCATTAATGGGCCCGCTGGGACTTGTAGTCTATCTGTAAAAAGAATGTTAAAATAAAACACACACACATAGAAAAGTAAAACTTTATTACACACACACACACACACACACACACATACACCTCACTTTTACACCAATATACTTACCGGACCAGGGTCCAGCACTGCCCTCCCTCCTCCAGCAGCAGGGTGAGCCAGCTTCCTCCGGCGCTGATCACAGCTTCTATAGCGCTGTTCCAGCGCTATAGAGGCTGCTAGCTTGGTTTGTCGATGTGTCTCCATGGAGACGCATAGCTCAGCCCTGATTGGAGGAAATAGAGCCAACAACACTAGCAGCCTCTATTTAAAAAGTGCAATAATGGGCAATTTAGGAAAGTGACTAAACATATCATCCCATTAAATGTCACCCAATAAATCAGTCCTTGTGCGGTTGTCCTTCTTGTATTTCTCAGTATGTTCTACAGCAGGCATGTCCAACGTTGGCCCTCCAGATGTTGTGAAACTACACATCCCAGCATGCTTTGCCACAGTTCTGCTATTAGAGAATGCTAAAACTATTGCAAAGCATGCTGGGATATGTAGTTTCAAAACATCTGGTGGGCCAACGTTGGAAGTGCCTGTTCTACAGTATATCTGCAATGCATATCACCCCTATAGGGCTTGAACTCCTTGTAGTGTTGCTAGAGTCCAGACTGTGAGAGACACACAGTCCCTCGATGCAGTCACCCTGGACACTGTCCCTCGTCACATCGCCCCCCCTCTCTATGCATCCCTGGTCTCTGCTCCAGCGCTGCTGCAGATAGCGATGCTGACAACCTCATAAGTAATTAGCGGTTGTCAGCGCCACTATACTCAGCAGCGCTGGAGCGGGGACTGGCTCGCAGTGAATATTAATGAGTGGGTCTCCCGCTTATTACTTATGCAGCTGTCAACCCCGCTATCCCCAGCACTGCTTGAGCTGGGACCCACTCATTAATATTCACAACGAGCCGGGTCCTGCCCATGTCGGTGGGCAGGGTGCTGTAAGGCGGAATGCCTGTTTTGATCCTCTGCCAGGATGCTTTCCGCTAGGATGTAAATCAGCGAACTAGCAGAATATATTCTGCCTCGGTGGTGAATAATACCCCAAATGCTAGATCCAAATTACAATCCACTTTTCCCAGAGCAGAGAACAACAGCTACATTTTAGATCTCGTAAATAGGAAACCATTTAAAAAGCCAAATGTCGACTTCCGGCTCCGCCCCCCGATGTGAGCGGACGCACTCCAGGGGAGCTCCGTTGCCGCACCTAACAACACGGAGCCAGAAACGGGAGACAGGACAGATCACCCACCCAGACGCCCTGCCAGGCACTCCAGGAGGTGGACACGCTTCGCGACCCTCTCTGATGGCGTCTAAAACCGCCAAACAAAAGGCTGAAAAGAAAGCAGCCGAATCCAAGATGGCCGCCGCACTCGAGGCTACGCAGGGCTCACAGGTAAAATCCTCACTAACACCCCTGCTGCCCCAGCAGCAAAGCGCTGCAGAGGACAATGATTCCCCAGAATTATATGCCACTGTGGTCAAAGCCATTCAGGCTACTATGGCTCCTCTGATGGAGGCTCAGGCTGAGAAGTTTACAGCAGCCATACAGGACATCAAACAGCAGCTGAAGGATATAACCAGAGGGCAGAGGGAAACAGACAGTAGGGTGGGTGAAATGTTTAAGGACGTTTCAGACATGAAGGTGACTAACAGTGATCTGCAACAGAATGTTTATCAGCTTCAGAATAAACTGGACATGTTGGAAAACAGGTCCAGAAGAAACAATCTGCGAATAGTGGGATTGGATGAATCTCTTAAGGGGCCTGAACTTTTCAGCTTCCTGACAGACTCGCTACCAGATATGCTCCAAATTAAATCTGATTGCACGGGCATGGTAATAGAGAGAGCCCACCGCCTGGGCCCCCCCAGAAAGGTTCCTGACAGCAGACCTAGGGTAGTGATTTTTCGCTGCCTGAATTTCTTGCACAAGGAGGCGATTTGGTCGGCCTCCAGGAGGCAAAAAGATCTTAATTGGAAAGGGTCGAAGTTCATTATTTTTCAGGACTACTCTGCGGAGGTTACAAGGGCCCGTAGGGAGTTCACTCCGGTTTGCGCAAAACTATTCGCAGCAAATATAAAGTTCGCTCTACTCTACCCGGCCAGGCTAAGGATCCATGAGGGAGACTCCTTCAGGGACTTTATGACGGCTGCAGACGCAGCAGGTTACTTGGCGGAGAAAAACGCAAGCCCTGACCCGC
The DNA here is from genome assembly GCF_055691185.1 of Crinia signifera. Taxonomy (NCBI): domain Eukaryota; kingdom Metazoa; phylum Chordata; class Amphibia; order Anura; family Myobatrachidae; genus Crinia; species Crinia signifera. The sequence goes on along the minus strand of NC_139218.1, from coordinate 151,066,325 downwards.
AGGGAGTACCCTTACTTGAGTATTGACATTGTTGGTTTATAGCCCCCAAGTTAATACCAGGAACTCATGCAGGACTGCTGCTTATTTGATCAAAATGGGCTCGGCTTTTGTAACTAGAGAGACAGTATCCGCAATGGTCGATGGGGGAGACGGGGAGCACTTAGTATGTTAAATCCCTTATCCCTGCATAGACATGTTCCAGCGTCGCCTCTCCATAAAAGAGGTTACAGCAGCAAAAGCGGAAAGAGATGCCCATAGGGGTGGGGGTCAGGAGGTGTGGGTTTCATGGCACAGCTCTCGATATGGATCGCAGCCACCCTCCCCCTCCGAGTCCAATCCAGTTTGGATCCATTAGTTGCTATGATTGTTTCAAGACGTCATTGTTTAAAGTCTGTGATAACTATCTCTCGTGTTCTAAATGTTTCAAGGTTTATATATGTACATTTAGGTACAGGTGCAAAGGTGTCGGCTAGGCGCGACCCTGAGAATACCTGATAATTCTATGGTTGGTATGGTGGCCTCCTATAGTAGGCCCGGAAGTTCTATTATGTTTCTAACTCAAAACGTCATACGATTTGGTTATGACATTTCTTTGTCCAGTATGTATGTCCCCATGTATGTCCATGTATATCCTTGTGTTTCCTCCCACGCCCCCCATTCCAGATCTGAATTCCTAATTTCTACTTCTCAAATGTTTGAAAAATGTCTAGTTTAAAAGTTGGCACTCTAAATGTGGGTGGGATCAATACGCCAGCTAAAAGGAAAAATTTTTTGATATACCTGAATCGGTTGAAAATGGATTTAATGTTTTTACAGGAAACCCACCTCCTCCCCCCTGAGATTTTGAAGTTAAACGGGACACAATGGAAGGTTTTAGCGTCTGCCCATTTCAATTCTAAAGCCAGAGGTGTTGTGGTATTAGCCAGAAAGGGATTAGAAGTTGAGGTCAAAAGGGTGGAAGCAGACCCGCAGGGGCGTTATGTGCTGTTAGAGGTAATGATTCAGGGGCAGAATCTAGCACTGTGTAATGCATATGGGCCTAACTCAAAATCTAGAGAATTTTTTGATATCTTATCAAATAAGATTCAGGAGTTTTCCACAGCAGATTTGATTCTGGGAGGGGATCTAAATATCGCTGCCTCAACATTGTTAGACAGGAATGTAACACCGGGTGATAGGAGTCCAGTGGTCAACCCGGTCTTTACCCAACTACTGCAGCAATTACACCTGGTTGATGCTTGGAGGGCTTGTTACCCGACAGAACGTGAATACTCGTGCCTATCAGCGGCGCACGGTACCCTATCTAGGATAGACTACGTGCTGACCACGACGGGTCTGTTCTCAAGGGTCATTGACGCAAACATAGAACCTATATGTATTTCGGACCACGCCCTATGCTGGGTCACTTTGGCCACAAGGGTAGATAAGGGCCCAATTAGGCAATGGAGGTTTCCCTCCCACCTCTCGAACTTACCTCCTTTCAGGAACATGTTGGAGACAGTGTGGTCTGAATACGTGTCTAACAATGCAGAAATGGAACTGGAAAACCCCATGCTATTTTGGCAGGCGTTCAAACCAGTAGTAAGGGGCCACATTGTCTCCTACTGTAAGCTAAGAGAAAAAAACCTGAGTTCGAAATACTTAGAAGCCCAACTAGCACTGACTAATGCCTTCCAGACCTATAAACAGGTACCATCCCAAACAAATAAGGTAGAATACCTGAATGCCAAGCAGATTTTTGACAACATCCTGACCACCATGGAGGCTAAGTACTCCTTTCGCAGAGATGCAGCCATTCACAGATTTGGAAATAAACCGGGTAGACTTTTGTCAAATTTATTGAAAGGCCAGAAACCAACTCCCGTAATTCAGTCAATTAGGTCTCCTGATGAGAAACTAATAAGACAAGCGGCAGGAATAACTCAAGTCTTTAGCGACTTCTACTCGCAATTATACCGCGCTCCGGAGGTGAATAGGGAAAAACAAGAGTCCTTCTGGGCCAAATTGAACACCCCCAAAATCTCAAAAGACCAGGCAGAAGCCTTATCCCTACCAATAACAATAGAGGAAATAATGGAGTCCATAAAATCTCTTAAATCAGGAAAATCCCCAGGCCCTGACGGGCTCACTAATGAATTTTACAAGATCTTAGCCCCAAAAATTAGTTCCCCCTTAGTCAAAGTATTTAACTCCATCCTGTCAGGATCACAAGTACCATTATATTTCAATTCGGCTACCCTTAGAGTTCTTCCAAAACCAGGAAGGGACCTAGAACAACCGGGATCCTATAGACCAATTTCCCTACTTAACTCTGACTATAAGATGCTAACCAAGATCCTAGCAGAAAGACTAAAAAAAGTCTTGCCCTCTGTGATACACCCGGACCAGACGGGGTTTGTGTGGGGACGTCAGTCGGTGGTGAATATTCGAAAAGTGCTTGCAGTAATGGAATGGATAAAAAGTCATCCCACAAATGGTTCTAATGTAATCCTCACGCTAGATGCTGAAAAAGCTTTCGACATGGTGAGTTGGGACCATTTGTTTGGATCTTTGGATAGATTTGGGTTGCCAGAACAGTTCATCAAATGTATACAAAACCTTTATCACTCCCCCTCTACCCAAGTGTTGGGCAATGGGTACATGTCCCCACCTTTTTATATTCAAAGAGGCACAAGACAGGGATGCCCGCTGTCTCCACTGTTGTTTGACTTGGCACTGGAACCTCTGGCCATAGCCCTGAGAGCATCGACCCAATACGAGGGGATCAGGGTGGGCTCTATGGAGACCAAACTTGCGATGTTCGCAGATGATATGCTGCTGTTTGCTTCAAATCCCTTAATATCCATTCCAGCTATAGTCCAACTAATAAATGATTTTAGCTCATTTGCAGGGTACAAAGTAAATTATACCAAATCTGAACTGTTGGTGCTGTCTGGCGACCCGGAGCTGTTCAGGAACCACCCAGACATAAGCCAGTTCCCGCTGGCGGCGTCCTCATTCAAATACCTCTGAATACATATCCCAAAACGTATTGATCAAATTTATGATTTAAACTTCAAACCCACCCTGGCGAAAATTTCAAAGCAGCTTAAAGGATGGATGAATCTTCCCCTGTCACTAATGGGCAGGGCTGCAGTTATTAAAAGCATAGCTTTCCCTAAAATTGCATACATTCTCCAGATGCTACCACTGTCCCTGTTAAATTCAGATAGCAGATCCCTTCAATCCACTCTCTCCACCTTCTTGTGGGCAGGAAAAAAGGCCAGGATTTCTTGTGCCAAACTACAATTACCCAGAGAGGAAGGGGGCCTAAATATTCCTAATGGGGAGTTGTTTAGTAAGGCTGTGGGCTTTAGATACATAACAGACTGGCTATGGGGGCGCTCCATGTTTACCAATTATGATTTAGAGACCGCACTTATGCATCCTTACTCGCCAGGGGCTCTCCTACATTCCCCCAAAAATAAGATTCCAAGAGATATTATGGAAAATGTTTTATTTAAAGACACATACAAAACGTGGGTGACCACGAATAAAAAATTATCCAGGTGTCCTCAGGTGTCGACATTCACAACGTTCTGGGGCAACCCATTGTTTGTCCCGGGGCTGGATAATGCCACATATCTGAACTGGCGGGAGAGGGGCATCTCGGCGATAAGGGATGTGTATGATCCTGGTGGCGGGATGCTCTCTTTCTCGGCTCTGAAAGAAAAATACCAGCTATTACATACCCACTTCTATATGTACTTACAAGTGAGACACTTTATACAGACCCAACCCAGGGCAAAAGAAGGACAAATGGTAAATGACCCGATTCTCACCCTTCTTACAATCACCCGCACCTCCACATATAGACTTAAACTATACTATACTCACTTAACTAACTTGACAAGAGATAAGTTATGGGAGAAATCCCTCATCAACTGGCAAAAAGACATCCCCAACATAAGAGAGGTTGATGACATCATGGTCCACCCCCTATCAACGTTTAAGTATTTATTCTCAGCTTCACTGCAAGAGGTGTTCTTTAAGATAATCTCTAGAGCTTACTTGGCACCGATACAAAGGGCGCACATAGTACCAGACGCATCTGATAGATGCGTAAAATGCAACAGAACAAAAGCAACCCTGTTTCATAACCTATGGGAATGTGGTAGAGTGGCGAATTTTTGGAATAAGGTGGTAAATTTTGTGAATTTAGTTTTTAAGATTAAAGTGTCAAAGTCTCCAATAGCCTGTCTAATGTTAAACTTCAAGGAATGGGATCTGGGAAGCTCAAAGAAATTGATCACTCCAATCCTATCGGTTATCCTATGTACTGCTAGTAGATTGATATTGAACCACTGGATAAAAAAATCCGCCCCATCGATCACGGAACTCAAAAGTGTTATTCTTAAAATGATATTTATGGAAAGGAGAGCGACACTACCAGACGTGGAGAAAGGTGTTCTTCGTTTTTATAAAAAATGGGGCCTGTACATAGATCAACTGGATGAAAGTACGAAAGACCATATTCTGAAGCTGTTTGATAACACAACATGGTATCTGTATAGGAGAATATCTGATAGTATAACTGTATAGGAGTGATATATTTCTAGTTATGGTTTAGGAAATGGTGTAATACTTGTATGCCAACGTCCTCTGAGACGAATATGCGAAGGAGAAATGCATTCATAGTCATATGTACACAATATATGGTGACAGATCTGGGGTAACCCCCCCCCCCCTCCTCCCCTCACCCCTTCTCTCCCCTCTGTGTGTTTATGTGATACCCTCTTCGTATGCATGTGATGAGATGAATGATTGTTTGTTTATATGCTTATGTGTATAATGTTCAGTTTTGTAATGTTTCTTAGACTTGTCCCCTGGGTACGGGAAAATTAGGACAGGATATCTTGGCTGTCCGCACTGGATGCGGCGCTGAGTACTCTTAGTTTGTTAAAGGCAGGGAAGATTGAGATTAGACAAAAATCTGACATAGGCCCGATGTGAAAGTTTTCTAATGCCTGTGAGCACTGGTTTGTGTATTCTGATTTCTGTATACCAAGAGACAACTTATTGCGTAATCAATGTGAAATTTATGTTCTGAAAAAATTCAATAAATTGTTTTGAAAAAAAAAAAAAAAAAAAAAAAAAAAGCCAAATGTCAGGGGTGGGGCCTTTATGATATGCTATACAGGGGGTTCATGTTTCAGTACAGGAAAGTGCCTTATTTTCCACTATGCTATACAAGAATTCCATATTGTATGAGTGGCATAACAATAGCGCTGCACACCCCGCAATGGCAGGGAGGTGTTGGCCATGTGTGGGCACCCAGTGCCGGGGGTCTGCGGACTCTATTGCTATGCTGCCGCCGCATCTGCTGCCCCGGGAGTGGACCCGCAGACTTACTAGCCTGGTCCAGTGCTCCTCCTGGCTGGTTCTTTATTAAAAATATCCCTTACAAAATGGCTGCCCCATTTAATCAGATAGTTTTGAGGATGCTAGAGAAGGCATCCTTAAAAACGGTCTGCTGTTAGGGGGCGGCCATTTTGTGAAGGACATTTTCACCGGGACCAGGCTAGAATCTGCGGGTCCCAACTCCCTGCCAGATATAGCGGCAGGCCACCTTGGAGAGGTGTGGAGGGGGGGCGGGGGGCCTGTCTTTACTGGGGTGGACCGAAATTACCCCAGGGGTGTGTGGGGGGGGGGGGGTGGCGCCGAACTGTTCCCGGCGAGGGGCGCATCATTTATTGTTACGCCACTGAGTGGTATGTATCCCATATAGCCGTGGAAATAGCTGCCATAGAAAGAACGGTTTGGGATTTTCAATGACGAGCTAATACTAAGATGGGAGTTTTATTGAAGATGGGATGCCCATAGCAACCAATCAGATTCTATTATCTTCTAGAAGGTGCTAAATAACAAGAAGTAGAATCTGATTGGTTGCTATGGGCAATATTCCGTCTTCCAATAAAACTCCCATCTTAGTAAATTTACCCCTGAGAGTCCCTAAAGTGGCCATAAAGTGTCACTGGCTGTTCTATAAGGCATAACATACTATATCAAAGTGCCTACAAGGTAAAATAAAAACACATAGGGTACATGAATAAAAAACATAGATTTAGAACAAGGGCTCTTTTGTCCGTACCGTTTGAGACAGGTGATGTGAGCTTTGAAGGTGGCAATTTTGTCTTCACACCACTCAGATTTGCCTTAATCTTCAATCATCAAGAGTCCCTTGGATGATGTGGTATGGCTCCTCATAACGCGTTTCGGACATGGAGTTCTTTTTTAAGTGTGGAGCCATGCTTGAAAGTGTTCCACTATTTAAGACCTGAACTAGGAAATTGGAGCTGGTGCATTTGGCGCCAAAATCAGGCATCTATGTGCCACCCAATGCGGGAAGTAAGGCATTTGCGTTCCACCTCAAACCCAGAACCAAGAGTCGAATTGTGGCAACCAGAGGGCTTACCTGCATGTCAATTACATACCATTCACTTAAGAGGGCCAAATACTGCCATTTATCATTCATGTCATGTGAAACCATTGTTAACAATGGGAACCGCTTTAAACAATTCCATTTTTTCCAATCAGGACTGAATTGGGAATACATGATTTTATTTAGATTTTTAAACATGGAATTGTATTCAACTTTATTCAAAACCCCCTAAAAAACTGGATTAGAAATTGGGATGACCCTATAGAGAAAACTGACTGCAAATAAAATAATGATAAAAACATCAAAAATGTATTTGAAAACTGCAGGATTTGTCCCTTTTAAGTTAAGGGAACACAATTGACATGCAGGAGAACTTCCGGCAAGCAATTCCAGACGCAGCAGTTCGATTTCCGGTTCCAAGGTGGACCGCAAAAGCCAGACTACCGGTATTGGGTGACACGTGAATGCCCAAGTTTGGCGCCAAATACACCAGCTCCCATTTCCTGTTTGAGGCCTTAAATAGTGGAACACTTTAAAAAATGTCTCCACACTTGAACTCCAGGTCCGAAATGCATTGTGAGGAGCCATACCACATCATCCAAGGGATTCTTGCTGACTGATTGGTGTGGAGCCGAAATTGCCACCTTCAAGGCTTTCTGTCTCTTCTCTGAAGCTCACACCACCTGCTTCAAATGGTATAGACCAGGGGTGTCCAAACTTTTTGCAAAGAGGGCCAATTTGGTCAGGTGAAAATGTGTGGGGCTGACCATTCAGCCTAAACCATGAATCGGGATGCAGTTACCATCCCGGCGGTCGGGATCCCGGCGTTCAGAATCCCGATGCCGGAATCCCGACCGCCGAAATGCCGACACTTTCTCCCTCCGTGGGTGTCCACGACACCCCTGGAGGGAGAATAAATTAGTGTGCCGAGCGTAGCGAGGCACCGGGCCCGCTGCGTGGCGAGCGCAGCGAGCCCGCAAGGGGGGGCGATCCACGTCCCCCCCTTGTCCGCATTTCGGCTGTCGGGATTCCGGCGTCGGGATTCTGAACATCGGGATCCCGACCGCCGGGATTCAATACTGAATCATATCCTTCACTCTGCCGCCATGCAATCTATTTAACCCAGTCTGCCCCCAGTGTATTTCCCCCAGCCTGCTCCCTGCTTCTCTACATGTCCCCCACTCTGCCCCATTCAGTGTATTTCCCCCAGCCTGCTCCCCGCTTCTCTGCATGTCCCCCACTCTGCCCCATTCAATTTAATTCCCCCAGTCTGCTCCCCCTTTCTCTGTATGTCCCCCGCTCTGCCCCCATTCAGTGTATTTCCCCCAGCCTGCTCCCCGCTAATCTGCATGTCCCCCACTCTGCCCCCATTCAATCTATTTCTCCCAGTCTGCTCCCCCCTTCTCTGTCCCCCACTCAGTGTATATTCCCCTGCCTACTCCCCCCTTTTCTGTATGTCCACCACTCTGCCCCATTCAGTGTATTATCACCTGCCTGACCCTCCTTCTCTGTATGGCCCCTTGTGTAAGCCAGAGGATGGAGAGGCCAAGCAGGCACCACAAGGAGAGGAGACAGAAGCCTAAGCTCCCCACTCCCTCCGTTGCTGCTCAGTCTGCTCTGCATGCTGCTGCCCCCCCCCCCCCTCCCTCCCGGCATACGGCTGTCAGTGTGATCGCAGCAGGGGGAGAGATTACGACCGAGGATGGAGTGGAGCCCGGGCGGGGGTTGGACACACACTTACAAGAAGACAGCCGAACCGTGGCTGCAGACACCCGCTCACTGCTGAACACACACACAAGGTAATGTGCGCTCGCTGGAGGCCCCACCTCTACAGTCCCATGCTGTGTGTCCCGCTTCCGGCTGGAGGCTGTGGGCTACTCAAATTGACATCACGGGCCACAATTGGCCCGTGGGCTGGACTTTGGACATGCCTGGTATAGACAAAAGAGCCCTTGTTCTTAATCTATGTTCTGGTGTATGGAGTCAATTTTGGATGTGAAATAAGTGTCAATGTCAAGAGCAGAGGAAGGAAGGGAGGTGGGCAGAGGAAGGAGTTGACTGTGGCTATGAGGCATTGGGATTTTTAGACTGGGAAAAGATGAGATTCTTGAAGTTTGACTATTTGGCAAGGGATGAGTGCATACATTTGAAAGTGGTGTGGGTATAGCTCACAGACAATGATTATTAGACATTATTATTTATTAATAGTTATTTATATAGTGCACACATCTTCTGCAGCACTTTACAGATAATAGTTGAACATTCACATCAGTCCCTGACCCACTGGAGCTTACAATATATATTCAGGGCCGGCGCCACCACTAGGCAAATCTAGGCATTTGCCTAGGGCGCCAGCCACTGGAGGGCGGCACTTCGCCTCTCGCATGGAGGCTGCAGGGGTGTCCGTGCCGTGTACCTGCGGCACTGTGTGATCTGGCGGCGGGGTCCCTGCAGTGATGCGCGCTATCTGGCAGCCAGGCGGCGCGGGAAGCGCTGCTGGGTTTGAAAACATTCCGCATGCTGATTGGCTGAGATTCAGCCAATCAGCGTGCAGCGAGTTTTCAAACCCCTCAGCGCTTCCCGCGCCGCCGCCTGGCTGCCGGATAGCGCGCATCACTGCAGAGACCCCGCCGCCAGATCACACAGCGTCGCAGGTATCCCCCCGTAGGCACCGGGGCGCCCCACCCCCCCTCGCCTGGGGCGCTCCGGTGCCTTGCACCGGCACTGTATATATTCCCTACCACATGTACATGCACACACATTTATTCTAGGGTTAATTTTGTTCGGAGCCAATTACCCTACCAGTATATTTTGGGAGTGTGGGAGGAAACCCATGCAAACACGGGGAGAATATACAAATTCTGCTCATCTAGCGGTTAGTGTAGCAACAGAATCAAGAGCAGAAGTAATTGATGCATTATGTAGGGAAGTAGCTTGTTCAGGATATTAGAGAGAGAAGTGAGTTGAAGATAGGGAGGTTGAAATAGCCTTCATTTAGTGATGTTAGTTTTAGGAGGGGGTGGCAGTAGCGCACGCAGGGGGGGTTTCTGAGTACCCAGAAACCCTCCCAGGAGTCTGAGGGTCCCCTCTTTCTATGGGTACAAGAATTTTAAAAATCGGCCCTTGGGAACCGGAGATATCTGACTTCAAAACAGTGGTCCCCATCCAAGCATGTTAATAGCAATTCCCAGTCAGATATTTCAGGTTCTGTCTGACTTAGAGTTTTTCTGAGGATATATTCCAAAAGCTGGGACTCTCCCCCTATGATGGCTACTAGCAGCTTGTCTCTACTGTGCCCAGAACCAGAGATATCAGCCTTCCAGCAGCTGGTTACTGCTCCAGCTCCACACACCTGGTATGTAGTTTTGTATACTCATTGGCAGATTGCTCTGCCTCCTGAAATCTGATCGCCTAGTTCCCAATACCATTTGGTAGGTGGGATTCTCTAGTTTTTAGTTCCATTAAAATCTAAGAAATCTATTTCTGGGAACTGGAGATATCTGCAGTCAAGCAAGCTGTCCTCCCACCAGAAAATTATAAATAATAAGCCCACTACACTATACACCCCTCCTCTGCATATTAAACATCCTCTACCACCCTGGAAGTTATGTATCAGGGCCCCTTCATTCAGCCCAATGCCCCCTTCTCCCACCCATCTCCCACCATCTGTGCAGTAAAGGGGTAATTAGTGGAAATTACTGATCCAGGCCCTACATGCTGAGCGGTTGATATAATACCCCCTACCACCCGCGGGACATCAAAGCTTCCCCCACCCCTACCGCTGGAGGATCGGTAGGTGCCCCAATACATTGCTATGCCCAGGGGTCTACACGGCTGTTGACGCCCCTGTATGTATATATATGTATGTATGTATGTATGTGTATATTATATGTGTGTGTGTGTGTGTATGTGTGTGTATATATATATATATATATATATATATATATATATATATTTTTATTATTATTATTTATATACATTTGGTCTATCTCTAATACTTTAACTGACCCGGCATATACTGGGTCACCTAAGTGTCCATCTCTGTGCTTTGCTCCGCCCCTCTGGAAACCCCCTTCTGAAAATCCTGCGTTTGCCACTGGGTGGAGAGGAAGAAGCAGACAGCGAGAGAGAAGTTAAGAGGGCAGTTGATGGTCATAGAGGGGGAATGTAAAGATGTGGAAGGTAGTGGGGTAATTACCCTACATCCTCATCCCAACTGTCCTGATTACAGCGGTACAGTCCCACTATTTGAAGACTGTCCCTCTTACAGGTGTCAATATCCCATGGTTGGGGGAGGGATGAGATTGCTGAAGAGATGCTGTGTGCACAGCACATTTTCTTTTTTATAAATAGTTTTTATTGACAGAAAAGATGCCGTTTCACACATTAATATGGACAGGTAAGGGGATGGGGTTGCCCAGAAGCTAGAAGAGCTCTGGGCACACCCCAAGAAAATTATGGGCCTTATTCTAGTTCACTCTTTCTGATAAAATCCTTCTTAGATGGACAAAATCATGTGCACTACAGGGGGCAGATGTAAAATGTGCAGAGAGAATTAGATTTGGGTGAGTTATTTTGTTTCTGTGCAGGGTAAATACTGGCTGCTTTATTTTTACACTGCAATATAGATCTCACTTTGAAGTAAAACCCCACCCAAATCTAATTCTCTCTGCACAAGTAACATCTGCCCCAACTGCAGTGCACATGGTTTTGTCCATCAAAGAAGGATTTTGTCAGAAAGAGTGAACTAGAATAAGGCCCTATATAACAGGGGTTGTTGCACTAGACCACACACCCTTTGCCTGAGGCCTCGCCCGCTCCCCTTTAGCCCCAATCCCTTTTTAAAATGGCAGTGCATTGGGAAAAGTTGGGTGGTATGTATCCTCACTAGGTGATGGTAGCTATGTGAAAAGCAGTGTGAAAGTTATCTGAAGTCACAAAAAAGGTTAATAACATAAGAAAAACACAGGAAAAAATGAAAATGAACTAATATAACTACACCATGTGTGTGAAATAGCCACAAAGGAGAATATGTGGCATAGTTGCCTACCCTCCAGCATTCTGCAGGAGACTCCCTGAAATAGCATCAATCTCCCTCTCTCCCTCATTAGTCTAGCAATCTCCCTCATTCGCACCATTTCCTAGCACTTTAGCAAGTATAGTAGTTCTTACCAGCTGATTTGGGGCTCATCTACATTTGGATCTAAGTCATTTTAAAAGATTCCTCTCAGATGTAGCAGTACACACCCACGCTTCTAGGTGCCATGTTCACAATCTCTTTTCACAATCTCTCCATATATGGAACTAGACACGTCCTTTAAGTGGAGCATGATACACCCCTCAATTGGACGCTGTGCAAAATATTACTACCAACTATAATCTCCCTGAAACTAGTTGTCAAAAGTAGGCAAGTATGATGTGTAGTCACCAAAATAACACAATTGTAGGATGTACCAGTTAGCCTACATACAGGGTAAAGAAAATGTAAAAACAACATTCAGGATAACAGTCATGATCCTGAAAAATAGTAAAGAAAAACACTAAAAAGAATTTGCAATAACAGGGCATTGTAAACAAATTCAAGTATTAACCCTGTTCCACCACTAGGTGGGAGTGTTGCAGAGCAAAGATAATCATTACAATACTGAACTGGTGCAGCTATAGGGCCTTACTCAGATTTGATTACTGCTGTGTGAATTTGCAGAGGACTGTGCTCAGATAGCTGCCGCCCAGACAGAGAAATATCCAGCCCCGTGCAAGTCTGCGAATGGATGTCTGATCCACAGCCATCTGCAAATCTATTCGCAACTCACCATCAAGTAAGATAAGAAGATTTAGAAAAAGATCCGCAGGAGCGCGCATCTGATCAGAGTGGCAACAAAATCTTTCTAGTGTGTATTCACCTTAACTCTGACTACAGGTATTTCACATCTCTGAGACTCAGAAAAGATAATTGAGGCTGGAACTGATGTCACATAGTCTCCCTTAAAATGCCTGGACACACCTGAGTTTTTTCTGACACCCCCACAAAATGGCAGGTTACCACCCCCAAATGGCAGCTTTAGAGAAGCTAATCCTAAGCTAGTCCCCCCCCCTTCCCCGCAGCCGCCCTGCCAAGCACCCCCGCCGCCCATGCAAACCCCCCCAATCCCCGCAGCCTTACCTATCTCGCTGGTCCCGGCGGATCCGTTCTTCTGCTGAGGACCACCACAAAATAGCCGCCAGTTTCAGAGAACTGTGTGCTATATGGGGGCGGCCATTTTGTGGTGGTCCTCAGCAGAAGAACGGAGCCGCCGGGACAAGCAAGATAGGTAAGTCTGTGGGGGAGTGTAACTATAGCACCGCAGCCCCCGGCGCCCCCACATGCACAGCGCCCCCCCCCCCGCGGTGGCGGGGGCTGCGGTGCTATAGTTACGCCGCTGGCTCAATGAGCTGTAAGCATGTGCAGTCATTCCATGAGCGAACAGCGATCAAATTAACTTATGCAAAACTATTGTTTTGGACGGACTGCAAGTTGGGCTATAATAACAAGGTATTATAAAAGTACAGATCGTAAAATAATTTGACTATGTAATACCATATTAATCTTACGTGAATACATCCTGAACACAATGCACAACTAATGACAAATGCAAAAGATATGATAAGTACACTGAGCAGACTAACTTCTTAGGAAATAAAGAAACAACTGAAGCTGCAGTTTTTGGTATTTAATAGTCCAAGAGGGGAAAGAGCTGGAAAAAGGAAGATAATGTATATGTGGACCACTCCAATATTCCTCCAAGGTATGGAAGATGTAGCTCAGGAAAATGGGGTACACCAGTCCTCTGGCTGACAGAGGGAAGGATGGACTGAAAGGTACACAGGTGAGGGAGGAAGGAGAGGTATGGCTGACTGAAGGAGGGGGGGGAAAGGTGTGTGGCTGACAGAGGGAAGGAGGGAGTGAGAGGTACACAGGTGAGGGAGGAGAGTTGTATGGCTGACAGAGGGGAGGGGCAAAAGGGGTCAGTACCCTTGGGGCCCCCTCTAGCTAGGGGCCCCCTGCCCCCCTGGCATGTATTTAAAATATATATATATTTCTTCTACAATCCCATGGCAGCCTTCACATTGGGATTTCATCCCTCCTCATAATTAGACAGGTTACTTTTTTTCCCAGGGACCTCCCCTTCCTGTATAAATCCCTGCTTCTTCCAGACCCTGGTGTCTTTTTTTACTGTCTCCTTGTGTGGTTAGAGGCAGGAGTGGTTACTTTATTTTGGGCTCACTTCATAGATACAGGGATCACTTGGGGAAGAGCAGCATTGAAGCGTGGCTCTGGTTAGAGTACTGTCCATGAAAGAGGTACAGGAGCATAAAGTCGGTAAGTCTCCTTGAAAGAAAAGTTTAAATGTACCTGAGCCGCCGCATCAGGAGCACAGCCTTGACTGCAAGCTGCGGCACGGACGAAGACGCGGCGTTCTGTCAGCTGCGGCACGTGTAGGACTACACGGACCAAGATTCATAGCGCCGGAGGCTACTTCCGTCCGGCGCATCAGGACTACAGCGTCCAGGATGCATTGCGGGCAGCTCATTTCCGGCGCTAGCACGCTCCAGGCGCACTCTGCAGAGTTTAAAAGCCTCTGAAACAGTAGACAATATGGAGGCAGTCTGGAGAGCAACCGTAGGTGCAGTGTTACTGACAGTGCTGTGGCAGTTTGTTTCAGTCAATCTGGTTAAGGTAGGACAGGTTTCCTTACAAGCATATGATATATAGATGTAAACCCCAGAACTGTCAGTGCCAGCGCACATAGAGTTAATCCGGCGGCAGCCCGTGATGGACAGGTCAGGGAGCGTACCTGATTGGAGGAGAGAGACTAGGAGGGAGCCGGAAGGAAGGAGGAGGTAGTAAGAGGCCGGACGCACGCGTGCAGTAATGGCGTGGCGGAGCGTGAAGGCGAGGACCGGCAGCGCGTGCAGCAGGACAGATGCGCGCCGGGGAGAGACATAACGGAGGGCGGGTGAGTGACCCCCGCCGACCTCCAGTATCCGTGCCGGACCTGTGACGCGGCGCTCGAGAGCGTGAGGTACCCGTCGCCCCCAGAGACAGGCTGAGAGAGAAAGCAGCGTGGAGGCATACTACCCACGCCGGCACCCGTCACATCAAAGGAGACAGAAGCAGCCAGCAGAGTGTGCAGTCCAGCCTAAGACACGCCGCAGAGAAGGTGGTGATCCCTGCGACCTCCGCTGTCCCAACCAGAGTGATATAGAGAGAGAGAGAGCAAGACGGGTTATACCCCGCTGATCGCATTGGCCGCCATCTTGTCCCTCTATGAAGACGCCAACTGTAAGTCAGCCCTCTGGGCACCCAGCCGCGGTATACTGGTGACAACTTCCCCAAAGGGCACCGTTTAGCAGCCACTTGCCCGCTGAGTAAGACACATAGTCTGTCTGTCCACATTGAGGCGCCTGTCCCAGAGGCCTATCCTGGTGATAGCGCGTAAGGACAGAACCCCTACCCCTTTGCGACCTGGACACTGCTAAGAGTACAGAAGGCAGTCACAGCCTGGCCAGCAAGGCCTATCACGCATTCCCTTCCTGGTAAGGAAACAGGGTAACTATAAGGGCCTAAAGGCCTCCTTACCTACACCTGCGACTAAGCTAATCCTCCCAGAACTCCAAGTGGGAGTAGCCCACGCCCCAGTGAAGCGACCTCACTCATATCTTAGCAAGAGGCTTCCTTGGATGGTTTCCCTTTGGGCCCCTCTTGAAGTAGGATCACCGTTTGGGCCCCACCGAAACCCCTGTGCACGGGTCAGGTTACTAGAACCTGCAGTCCGGGACTAAAGTTAAGGGTAATGGTTACCGGTAACACTAGGTTATATGTATGCAAGAATCTATGGTAAAAAGGAATAAGAAGCACTGATTGATTATATGAGTAATGAGTAACGTCCAGTATTATGGTAAAACGTTTCCTCTTATGTATTGCCTGACATTATGGTAAAACGTTTCCTTCAATGTATTCTTCAATGTATGGTAAACCACTTCCTTTATGTTGTACCACTGGGAAGTAGTGGGATCCTGTACCCTCCTTTGGTACTGTAAAGAAACTGCCCTTGTAGCATTACATGCCATTGCACTTAAATGTGTTGACTCTATTGCACTTTGTTCAATTGTTGTTCTAGCGTTAAATTAGTTAATGAAAGAGGTTGACGTCCTCCGGGACAGATCCTGAAATAAATGGTTAACCTAACCCCGTAGTCGAGTATTTCTGTGTCCACTCCTGTATCACGAGAAGACTCCAGACTGAGATCCGTGGAATTGGGGAAGTACAACCCTCACCGCATCCATCAGATAACTCCTCCTCTTGGGTGGTTACATATATATATTCTTGTAGGAACATACCTTATGAGGTTTTATGTTCATACAGGTTCTCTGGCATAATGGATCTGCCTTCCCCCACTAGAGAAGAGAGTGCCCCTGTGAGGTGAGCCCTGTTTATTTTGTGTACAGGATAGGTTTTTGGTTGTAGCATAGTGACAGGCTTTTTTTCTCCATAGTGTGCCGGAGAGTGATGTACAAACTGGAGCTAGAAAGAAGACAGTTAAAAAGAAGCATAGATAGATATGCTGCATGAATTGTGACAAGAAGTTTGGATTTGTACAAGGCAAAACACTATGTGAACAGTGTGAAGTACAGCCTAAAGAGGATTCAAGAACAAGCAGTGACAGTCATACTAAAATGCTTAAAGACTTGATGGACTGGATGAAACAGTCCTTTGTTTCAAAAGAGGAATATATGGAACAGCAGAGGTCTAAAAGGTCTAGAGACCAGGCAGGTCTTTCATATGATGATCCTAATACCTCTGATGACCCAGATGGGGCACAGGTTTCCTCTGATGAGCCTGGCGAAATTAAAGAGGACACTAGAGTATTTAATTTTGATACAGTTGAAATTATTCTGAAGAATATATATAAAACCATGAATTATAAAGATCCTGTGACACCTGTGGAGGGTGCGGACGTGTTGTTTGAGGATAGGTCAAAGAAAACCAGATCTTTTCCTGTACACCGTGTGATTAAAGACGTCATCAATAAGGAGTGGACAAATGTGGAGAACAGGGTAAATTGTTCCGAGTGGATCGGATGTATCCCATCAAAGATGATGAGTTTGTTAAATGGTGTGGCTTACCAAGAATAGATGCAGCTGTGGCGGAAGTTACAACACGCACTACCTTACCTTTGGAGGACGGGGCCTCCTTTAAGGATCCAATGGATCGGAGAATGGAGAATTCACTAAGAAAACTGCATTTCTCCACAGCTATGTCCCTGAAAGCTGGAGTATCAATGGCGTCCGTATCTAGGGCCCTTAGAATGTGGTGTACTACTCTTCATAATGACATTGAGGAGAAGATCTCCAGACAATATCTATTGAAGAATTTAGAGGTTATCCAAAAGTCGGTGGAGTTCTTATGTGAAGCCTCATTGGATGTTACAACATTTGCAGCCAGAGCAATGTCAGCAGGAGTAGCCACAAGAAGAGCTCTGTGGCTAAGGCCCTGGTCTGCTGACTCCAATTCAAAGAACCGATTAGTATCATTGCCATTTGAAGGAGCCTTTTTATTGCTCTAATTCATAGACTCACTGGAGGCAAATCCTTGAAGTTGCCCCAGGATAAGAAGAATCGTTTTCAATATCCCGCAAGCTCCAGACAAGCATTCAGAGAAGCTAAATCTTATAGGCCGGGTAGACCCTATAATCATAGAGGGGCATTTGCCTCTTCACGTCAGTCCTTTCGACAGAACTTCCAAAGAAGTGGTAGACAATGACAGTCAGCCGTTTCCCCCTGTAGGAGCCCGTCTATTACAGTTTTCCAGCATATGGGGGAGTTCAGTTCAGGACAAATGGGTGCAGAACATAGTGACCGAGGGTTATCAACTAGAGTTTGTTCAGGTACCTGTCAAAGATTATTTTATGGAGTCAAGAGACCCAAAGTCGATATTGGAAAACAGAGAATTGAAGAAGATCATAGTCAATCTACTACTAATAAAGGTGATAGAACCTGTCCCATCAAGTCAAAGGATGGAGGGGTTTTATTCCAATCTTTTCCTGGTAAGGAAGAATACGGGGGGCTTCAGAACAATAATAGACCTGAGGCATCTGAATCAGTATCTAGAGGTAAGAAAGTTCCGCATAGAAACTATGAAAACGATTACAGCAGGAATAAGAAGAGGAGACTTTATGGTATCTCTAGACTTGAAAGACACCTATTATCATGTTCCAATCCACCACAAACACAGAAGATTTCTCAGGTTTTCAATAAAGGAAAACACTACCAATTCACGTGCCTGCCTTTCGGGTTAGCCTCATCCCCGAGAGTATTCACAAAGGTATTAATAACAGTGGTGGTGAATCTCAGGAAGAAGGGGATTCTGTTATGGCCGTATTTGGACGATATTCTCATAGCGGCTTCATCCAAGCAGACTCTGAAAGAACATCTCCAGATAGTTATGGAATACCTCCAGTCTCATGGATGGCTAGTGAACCGAGAAAAGAGCCAGTTAAAACCAGCACAAAGAATAAAGTTTCTTGGAGTAATGAGAGACTCCATGAAGTTCAACATTTCTCTGTCGGAGGAAAGATGTATGAAGATAAGAGACCTAGCAGTCTCATTGTCAAGAAGAAAAGTTGTGAATCTCTATTGGGTGAGGCTTCTGGGAATGATGTCATCCACGATTGGGATAGTTCCATGGGCCCAATGGAATATGAGAGAATTGCAGTGGGCAGTACTTCCATACCTAAAAAGAAGATGGGCAAAGACAGAAAAGCTATCGCTTCCAGACAAAGCAAGGAAGTCTCTGTCATGGTGGAGCAAACCAACCTTAAGGGACATGGTAACATCATTACAAGTTCCCCGGTTCGTAGTCATCACAACCGACGCAAGTCAGTCGGGTTGGGGAGCTCACTGCGAAGGAGAGACGGCACAAGGTCTATGGACAAAGAAAGAGAGTCTAAATTCGTTCAATTGGCGAGAGGCCGAGGCAGTATGGAGAGCAATCAAAGCCTTTTCTCCAAGAATCTAGAAATCAGATTTAAGAATCTTTTCGGACAATACTTCAGTCGTGGCATACCTAAATCATCAGGGGGGTACGAAGAGCAAGTCTCTCATGAATGTAGTCTCAAGGATACTGTCATGGGCAGAAGAGAATCTGAATTCCCTAACGGCCCTAATCATGCCAGGGAAACAGAATATTCTGGCAGATTTCCTCAGTCGCAATCAGATCCTTCCAGGCGAATTGGAATTGAATGGAGAAGTCTTCAGGGAACTGACCAGTCGGTTTGGGGTTCCAGAAGTAGACCTTATGGCGACACACTTGAACAGAAAGGTAGAGAAATTCTTCTCCAGATATTATCTGCCCCAGACATCAGCAGCGGATGCCTTTTCAGTCCAGTGGACATTCCAGCTAGGATATGTTTTCCCTCCAGTTCCACTAATTCACAAGGTCTTGAAGAAGATAATGGAAGATCAAGTGGTAGTAATAATAATTCTTTCTTTCTGGCCTCGAAGAGCTTGGTTTACAACAATCCAGAGATTGGCCGTTCTAGGTCCTTGGACACTCCCAATAATACCGAATCTATTAAAGCAAGATAAAGTATTTCACCCAGATCCAGCTACACTAGCTTTGACAGCTTGGAGATTGAGAGGAACTCCTTGAAGCAGAAGGGTCTTTCAGATCAAGTGGTAGCGATCCT
Organism: Crinia signifera; assembly: GCF_055691185.1. Taxonomy (NCBI): domain Eukaryota; kingdom Metazoa; phylum Chordata; class Amphibia; order Anura; family Myobatrachidae; genus Crinia; species Crinia signifera. Next base: position 151,047,176 of record NC_139218.1, on the reverse strand, counting down.
ACTACAAGCAAGAAAAAAAGGTTTCTTCAAGTATTTACTATAGAGTATGGCGTGCCTTTATCAACTGGAGGGGAGTAACATTACCAATACAAGAGACATCCACAGCAGAGGTGTTACAGTTCCTTTGTAGGGGGTTCTCCGAGGGTTTGGCCAACTCTACATTGAAGGTGCAGATTTCAGCCCTAAGCATTTTGGTGGAGAGAAAGCTGGCAGAAGAACAACTGATAATAAGATTCTGTAATGCAATCAAGAGATTGAGATCACCAATTAGAGCACTAGTCGCGTCATGGGATTTGAATGTGGTCTTAACAGCCTTGATGAAATCCCCCTTTGAGCCCTTGTCAGAGACTTCACTAAGATATTTAACCTGGAAGACAGTGTTTTTAGTTGCCATAACATCGGCAAGAAGAGTCAGTGAACTGCAAGCCCTTCGAGCTGAAGAACCTTACTTAAAGATACTTCCAGGAAGAATAGTCTTAAGAACAAATCCACATTTCGTTCCCAAGGGGATTTCTGAATTTCACCTTAATCAAGAGATCTCTTTACCTTCATTTTATCCAGATCCAAAGTTGGATGTGGTAAAAGGTATTACCATTTATCTACAAAGAATGGAAGAAGTCAGAAAATCAAGAAGCCTATTCATCATTCCAGAAGGAGCTAGAAAGGGGCTTACACCTACCAAACAGACCATTGCTAGATGGTTAAGAGAAGTTATATCGTTTACATATAAATTTGAAGGAAGAGAAGTTCCGGCAATCGTTACGGCACACTCCACGAGTGCTACTGTAACGTCTTGGGCATTGAAGGCGAAGGCATCAATCAAGGAGCTGTGTGATGCTGCCACTTGGTCCTCAGTTCATACCTTTTCAAGGCATTATGAGCTAGATGTATCTAGAACCCAGTTTTGGGGTCAAGTTCTGCAGAGTGTGTTTCAGAATTAAATCTTATAGAGCATGCATTTGTGTCCCTCCCTTTCTTATTATGGCTTTGGTATTTTCCCAATGTGAAGGCTGCCATGGGATCGTAGAAGAAAATGTCGGATTATACTCACTGATAATTCCTTTTCTTCTTAGAGACCATGGCAGCCATTATTTGCCCTCCCTTTGTGTTCTTTTTTTTCCCAGGAATGGAAGGAGACACTCAAAAAGACACCAGGGTCTGGGAGAAGCAGGGATTTATACAGGAAGGGGAGGTCCCTGGAAAAAAAGTAACCTGTCTAATTACAAGGAGGAGGGATGAAATCCCAATGTGAAGGCTGCCATGGTCTCTAAGAAGAAAAGGAATTATCGGTTAGTATAATCCGACATTTTTTGGTACTTGTTTCCTAGCACGGCGCCCATCGCATACCATAACACTAAATAACGTATACTATGGTATGCGATGCAACGCAATGTTGTGCAATAAGCTATCGCATCACATTGTATGCCTTACAATGGCATAGGATGCGATCGTATACGATTTTTGATTGTAAGGGCCCATCAGGGTGGTTGTACAATGTTAAATGGCCCCCCATACTCAACGCCACCCCCACGATCAACGCCAACCCGAAGCGTGGCAAGCGCAGCGGTATGTGTCCGCCAACCTTTTTATACCCCCACTATCCACGTCGGCGTGGAGTTGATTTTAGATAGTGTGGCGGGCTCAGGAATATGAGCCCGAAGCGTGGCGAGCAAATGCGCAATACATGTAAAGTAATCCGTGTCCCCTCACGGGGCTCGCTTCGCTCGCCACGCTTCGGGCTCGATGGCTCGCCACACTATCTAAAATCAACTCCACGCCGACGTGGATGGTGGGGGTATGAAAAGGTCGGAGGACGCGTACCGCCGTCCCTCGCGGGCTCGCACTCGCCACGCTTCGGGGTGGCGTTGAGTATAGGGGGCCATTTAACATTGTAAGGACCCATCAGGGTTGTTGTACAATAAAAAATCGTATACCATCGCATGCATTGTATGCGGCTATATGGCATGCAATGCGATCGCATAAGATGCCATAAGATGAAAATATTGGGCGCCGTGCTAGGAAACAAGTACCATATATTTTTAGCTAAAGGTTTTGTGCATGGGAGTGGGGTATTGCTGCAGCTTCACCTATCTGCCAATGTGACAATGATTAACGGTGCTGAGCATGGGGTGCCAAGGCACACTGACTGCACAAGTGTGCTGTGCATTGCTGGGAGTTGACTAAGTCACATGACACTTTGCACAAGAGGGCAGAGGCCGAGAGGTTTGTGCTGAGCTCTGATTGATGGAGCTCCTTACATGCTTCTCAGGCCCATGGAGGACAGCAGCAGCAGCCTAGTCATGGGAGGGTTTTTAATCAGAGGCAGCACTGGGACTGTGAGGTCTCCTACAGGCTTTTCATGTGGTATGTATATATGTATATGTGTGTGTGCGTGTGTGTGTGTATATATATATATATATATATATATATATATATATATATATATATATATATATAGTGGAATAGCCGGCACTCCTCTGCTTTGTGATATATTGGCGCCCGGTGCCTTCCCAAGCACTAGCCCGACTGGGTTGGCAAATATAACTGGAAGATTGGCGGCACTTGGACGACTTGAAATAACTGGAGACCACACAGGTTCAAGATCTTTCGAGATTTAATCTCGTCATCACCTGATGATGAGAGTAAATCTCGAAAGATCTTGAACCTGTGTGGTCTCCAGTTATTTCAAGTCGTCCGAGTGCCGCCAATCTTCCAGTTATATATATATATATTATATATATATGTATATATCCCCTGCAGTTACCCATTGTCCAAGTTTATACTGCCTTTACTCGGTGTTTTGACAGTGTATATTCTCCCATGCAGTTTGCGGCCAGTAATGACAAGTGCAAGGGGGCCCCCTTGTCTAAAGTGCCCCGGGCCCCCCTCTCATAGATGAGAGGGAGGCAAGGTACAGAACGAAGGAACAAGATATACAGGTTGAGTATCCCGTATCCAAAATGCTCGGGACCAGGAGAATTTTGGATAACGGATTATTCCGTATTTCGGAATATTTTAATATTTCAATGATGTATTTTGAAGTATCTTGCATATATGCTGTATAAACACATAATATACACACAAATATATTTTATTACCACATAAAATACACACAAATATATTTTAATTGTTCAAAAAACAAGGTTTCAAAACGTGAAACAAAATGTGTGTACTATCTCAGCACTGAATTTGAATGCCAAGCAATCATTGTCTTGCACATATATAGTGCCAGTTACATATCATGTCCCCAGTGATGCTGTTACAAATGTCCCCAGTGAGTTTTTAGCAAAAAAAAAAATTTTTTTCACTTTCTGGAATGTCCGTATTTCGGAATAATTCGGATAACGGATATTCGGATACGGGATACTCGACCTGTATATGGGTGAGTGAAAGCTGCAATCGATGAGAGATGGATGCAGAAACTAAATAGTACACTTTTACAGAGAAATTAAGGATGAGAGTTAGGAGTAAGAGGAACAGGGGTTACATGAAAAAAAAAGAAAAGGAGAATTGGTGGATGGACACAAGAGAAATATGGAACACATTGCATTACTTTTTATGATACTGTAATATGTTTTTTAGCACATACAAGTATCTAAATTAATTGCACTTTATTAACATCTCTAAAGTGTACCTCAGACTCCCAGCTATTCCGTTCAGTTTTTCATAGCCCCACTTCATAATTCCCACTATTTACAGTTTCTTATATAGCACAGTATAACAGTGATTAAACAAACTGGGTAGAAACAGACCAACATAGAGGTATGCAACTAGATATGAATGCTGTTGGAGGTTATGTGGGGGTTCTGGAAGGCTATTTCAATAATCAATGCGTGATATAATAAGTGTATGGATTAGAGTTTTTGCAGTGTCTTCTGTAAGGTATATACATATTCTGGTTGACTCCCTCAGACACAAATTTGCACAGTGCGTTTATTTTTGCTTAGTACGCATGCATACCATCTGCAATGTGCATGTGCAGGTTTGTTAGACCGTACACGTACGCAACCTTGCGAATGGAAATACGCTTACGAGCGAGCACTAGCAAAGTAGGCGTTATGTGGGTGTATGGATGTGCGCAGTCTCAAAAGTGGACAAAGCTGGGTTGAAACTGGGCGTATACAAGGGTGGTGACTACAAGTGCTGGGCGGTGGCTTTGCAGCACTGTGCGAGCATAAAATCATTTGCTCTCAAAAAGCAAGTCTCAGGCCTCACAGGGCAACAGCTTGGCAGATCAACATTCACAACCCCAATCAATAGGCACAATAGCTAAAATTCAAGCACCTGCACACAACACTCACCCATGTACCATAAAAAATTTCTCTCATTAACCAAGTAACTAACCACATCGCACGCACACTGGAAGCACAGTTTTGCTGTTTCAAAATTTCAACTTTTCCAGCTTCATATCTATTATAGATTTCATTATTTTAAACCACACTTACAGCAGTATTGTTAACTGCTATTATGTACCATCACAAAATCTGCTACTTTCACACACAAGTGTGCCTGTCATGTTGGCCCAATAGTACACACAATTACAACAAGTCGACATGTGTCAACTCACATACTAGGATGGAAACACAACCATGATGTTGTGCTCACATTACACACCTCTATGTTCTCATGTATTTAGATACCAGTGTTGTGTTTGTCAATATGTGACTGCCAATACATTTAAATTACACTTACATGTTACAGGTATTGTGGAATCAACCTGAATAAGGTCACTTGTGTAATCTTGGACTTTTTTTAGATGCATGTACAGATAGAGAGTCCCTTGTACTTGCTCGGTGCCGGCGGACAGGGACTCCTGGCGGCAGCTGGGGCCTGGCGAAAGTTTGCGTGAACAAGGTACGCTCCATCTGTAACATGATTTAGAGACAGATTGAATGGGAGGAATAAAGGACAGTTCAGAGCAAAGGATGACTGCTAGGCAGTGTGCTTGTGGAGTAAACAACAAGAAGTGACTTTGTCCCAATAATGGGACGCTGTCACTTTAAGAAGCGCAGTCTTGCCGGGGTTACACAATATTGTACACAGGTGCTATTTGAATACTGAATGTATTTATTTAAAAGTGTTATACATATAAATGGATGAAGTGCACTTCACCATAACAACAATGAATAAAACCCACATACATGACAAACAACATAAAACATATAGTGCTGGCTATAGAATTGAGGCAATTGGCAGACTTGGAAATATTATGGCATACTATTAGTTCCTTATCGGCAATTTGTAATCCATTTATAGTTACCAGTCCTTATCACAGTCAATGATCTCCAACAGTGGTTATAGGTGGATATGCCTCCTTGTACAGGTGCAAATTCTGTAGGTGGAACGTTTTTCTCCTCCTTTACCAGTGATATAACTGGAAGATTGCTGTCCACTGTATGGGTGACCCGGCTGGAATTGCCTTAGAAGGAATTGTTTCCAATGAAGCTCAAAAACGCGTTTCTCCGCCTTGTGTGCTTATCGGCGGCTTCCTCAGTTTGAGCTGTCAGATGTACAGGTATCGTATTTATAGTGTGCTGGTTCGCGCGTCTCCCGCCCCCGCACTTCCTGGTTTGCATGCCAAGCCTCGTTTTCATTTTACTACTATATATAGATGACGGCGGCCATTTTAGCTCCGTGTATTCCAAGCCTCGTTTTACCTCAATAGGCTGTCGCGGCCATCTATTCTATATATTTGTATGCCAAGCCTCGTTTTGATTTTACTATTGTATATGGACGGATGACGGTGGCCATGTTGGTTCCATGTATTCCAAGCCTCATTTTAGCATAATAGACTGTCGCGGCCATCTTTTCTTTTATACAATATATTCCAAGCCTCTTTATCGAGTGCAGCCATATTTATATTATATTATATTCCAACCATAGTTATATCTGAGCATCACTTTCAAATATAGCCATATTTTTATATATCTATTCGCATTCAGTCTATAGCCACGCCTCTTTTTATATATATTCTGTTATTATTTAGCCTCATCCAGCCACTATTCCACAAACAAACGACATATACATATATCAAAATAATTAAAACAGAAAATATATATATATAAAAAAAAAATATATTGTATAATTCATCATAAAATATATCGATAAATATCACCTGTGTACAATATTGTGTAACCCCGGCAAGACTGCGCTTCTTAAAGTGACAGCGTCCCATTATTGGGACAAAGTCACTTCTTGTTGTTTTTTCCAGTGTATATAAGAGGCTACACATCCTCTTCAAAATAGCGGCAGCAGTCTTGCCTGGTATATTAGATATAATTGGGATACAATTCACCTGGTAGAATACCCACAGCGCTCCTAGGTGCCCCTAGGGACACTCCCCTTTTTCCTTGTATCATTGTGTTAAGGAGCTGCAGGAGTATTACACCAGGTGCTGAAAAATTAGTAATCTAAAATGTCTAAGTGAGAGAATGGAGAGGAGAAATTTGTATTTAAAGGACCCATTAAAAATCCAACCAGATACCCCCAACGAAGGTACGGAGAACATGCATAGTTTGTTCAATCAATTAGAGAATTTATGTACAGACAAGACCAGACACTGGTGGGATCAGATTCTGCTACAGAAATATCTGGACCAGAATCTGATCCCTAGAGGACTAAGAATCCTAAAAACCTACACATTTAAGGAGGACAAAACCTTCTCTGAAGAGTGGGAGAGCATACTCGATAATTGTTCAAAAAATGTAATGCGATTGCTAATTAGATATAGAGAGGGGAAAACAAAAGAAATCCAACAGGAAATTGAAAAAGTACAAGAAAAACTAAAAACCCATTCAGGGGATAATGATTTTTCCAAAAGAGATTTACAGGTTAATAAAAATGTGGAGAGTTTTGAAAAAACCCTAATACTCAGAAAAAATAATAAATTGGACCGAGATAGGTCTGATTATGCGTCGGGTACAGTACATACATATAATAGGAACAAACCCATTAATAATTGGGATAACCGTAAAAAATACACACCGGGCAAAAATCAGAGGAATTCATATGGGACCAACCAAGAACAAAGAAATAGGGGGTTCACCCATAACAACTATAGGCCCCAACACACATATAGGGGAACCGGGAGGGACCATATTGAAACTAGGAACAGATATGAACCTCTGGCCAATTACGATATATCTGAGGGATCTCAATATAGTGCGAACTATACACCAAGGAGGACTTATCAGAATAGAGACCGTATACGAAAAGGAGACGCCTAGGGGATTACTAACTTTAATACTCCATTACCCCCCGAGAGAGAATGTTTTTTTAACCGAGGAGGACCGAAACAGTCAAGAAAACAACTCAAAGAGAAAGTGAAGGGAAAGGGAATTTTCAATCTTTCCAAAAAAATCATGAATGAGGAGGAGGTTCGGTTGCTGGAAAAGGGACTGAACTTCGCTCCGGCGAGTAAACCCAATCTCTTTGAGTTGTTTATTGACTTGAATAAATTTGTCAGATACCTCAGTCAAAAAGTTATTTTACACTGAAAAATCAACAGAAAACCCGAGGTACTATAGACCCAGAAATTTTTGAACCTGATGATAATAAAATGGTGGCAATTTTGGAATCACTAGCATCAAAGAGTAATACAACCAATACACAGATCCCGATTTTTGACATCAAGGACAGCGTACCCAATAAAATGGTGTTCAAGAAAAAGTCTGAATTTTATCCGTTACAGTTCAGGGGCCCATTTGTGGAGAGTTTTTACAAAGTTACCATGGAGCAATTCAGAACTCTATGCAATAAAACCGAAAAAACTCCCTTAAAAGATAATCTGACTAAAAAGGAGAGAATAGCGTTGAAATCTTTGCTTAATGATCCCAGTATAACAATAAAACAGGCAGACAAGGGGGGGGGGTTGTTATAATGGAAACTGAGGACTACCTGAAGGAAGCATTCAGGCAATTAACAGACGTAAAATATTATGAAAAATTGGATGGGGATCCAACCCCCAAAAATTTGTATGAATATAGCCATCTATTGGATGACGGCCTCCCCATGGGAGCAATATCCAGAGAAACACATGGTTTTCTTTTTGTACCATATCCCATCACACCCACGTTTTATTTTCTTCCTAAAATCCACAAAACACTGGTCTGTCCACCGGGTTGTCCGATTATCGCCGGAATCGGTTCAATGACCAACAACTTAGCATTTTTTGTCGATAATTATCTACAAAAATACGTACCCAAGCTTCAATCGTATATTAAAGATACGACCCATTTTCTACAGGTCAATCAGATTAAATGGAAAGACAGCTACCACTTCATTACAAGTGATGTTGAAGCTTTATATTCAAACATCGATCATGAACTTGGGATCACAGCTACCAAATGGTATCTTGACAACGATCCGGAGATATCGGACGACATGGTGGAATTCATTTTGCACACTATTAGGTTTATCTTAACGCACAAGTATTTCACTTTTGATTCCAAATTTTATTTACAGTCACTGGGCACAGCCATGGGGACCAGTTTCGCCAACCTATTTATGGGGAGATTTGAGGAGGTGAACATCTAGGGGCGGGACTTGGGGGAGAGCCTGGTCCTCTATGGCAGATCCATAGACTATTTGTTTTTTATTTGGGATGGGGATTTAGATTCTGTCACCGAGTTCACCAATAATCTTAATTTGAATGAGTACGGTTTACAATTCACTAGCAATAGTCACACAGAGGGTGTCACTTTCCTGGATATTGCTCTCACTGTAGAGGAGGAGAAGATAGAGACCCAGACGTATGTTAAAAGTGTCGATCAAAACAGATATCTAAACTATAGGAGCAGCCATTACAACAAATGGAAAAATAATATACCCAAGAGTCAGTTCATGAGAATGAGAAGGAACTGCTCACTGGATGTGGTTTTTGATAGACAAAGTAGAGATTTACACCAAGCATTCTCAGAACAAGGGTACCCCCTAAAACTGCTAGATGAGTCCCTGAACATACCGGTAGTTAAAAACATGGAAAGAAAAACACTGCTAGAAATAAAAGAAAACAATCCATCATCTAAGACATGTAGGAGAAGGGATCAGAATAAAGAGAGAAAGGCAACTTTTGTTACACAGTATAACGTGAAAGTCATGGAAATAAAGAAAATAGTGAAGGGTAATATGTATTTGTTGAAGTCGAATGAGATCCTTAATAAAGAGATAGATTTTAATAATGCAGTTGTATTCAGAAAATCTCGGAACCTGAAAACAAAATTGGCACCTAGTTTTTACAAGTAAAAAGGGAAAGATAAAATCAGTAATCCTACATGGTTGCCATCCCCACTAGAAGGTTATCATGTATGCGGGGGAGGAGGAGTAGTGGGATCATGTGCATCATGTATGTATATGGAGCGAAAAACAACCACCTTCACGTCATATGTGTCAGGTGAAACTTTTCCCATTAAAGGTTTCTTAAACTGTAAGACTAAATACATTATATACATTCTCACGTGTGGATGTGGCCTACAATATGTGGGTCGCACCATTCGGAATCTACATGTTCGCTACATGGAGCACAAGCGAAATATTGTGAAATTGAGCAAAAACAACAGCCTTTACAGACATATGGCTGGCTGCTAACGAGGAGATCCAAAAGGGATCAGGATGTTCGCAATAGAACATATCCAGAGTACCCCCCGGGGAGGAGACAGATATGTCCAGTTGTGCAGGCGTGAAGCATACTGGATATTCTGCCTAAGAACTCTTAGCCCCCTGGATTTAAATGACAGCATTGAACAAAATAACATCTAATATAAATTATGTCTGGCATAAGTTTTTTAAACAAAATAAAAAAAATCTTGGTCCCATGCTATATGTATTTACATTGATGTGATGAATGGTTCAAGATGGGCTTAGGGGGAGGGCTGACTGGCCCCCCACTTCTCTCATTTATGACAGTTCGTGGCATATAATGTTTATCTACAATTTATTCAATCCATGTACTGTAGATAACCCTTTAAAAATGAGATGCCTTGTATGTATAGGTACTACCTCTATCTATGCAATATGGGGCTTTATTGGTGTTCCCTTTCATCTCTCACTATGTTCCTCTGGTCAAAAATCAATTGTATTATGTATATGTATATGGAATAATATAGAATCCAAAAAAGATTCATTATATATGCATCCATATCCCATTAAAAATTATAATTATAGGTAGATTTGTATCGATATATTTTATGATGAATTATATGAAGGGTTAAAATTTTGAACCCATGTAGCATATAAGAATTTGCACGTAGACTGTTCTCATTTATGGTTAGACTGTTTTTGCATAGCTACATTTCAAGGTTACAGATAATGGGCCTGTGTGCGTTATCACTTCGGCACTGAGCTTCTGCTCCCAACCCCCCCTCTTGGAATTGCTATGCAGTGTGTTCATGTATAAACTCCTCTATAATCGAAAACCCCCCTCTCTCACCCATTCTCTTGTGTATAATATCTTGTATGCCTCCTGTTTAATCTGCCCAGCAACTGTTAAACAGCCAATAACAAAGTACCACACATTTGTCCACACCCATGTATCATGTCTTTTAACTTACTGTTAAACTTCTAATAAACCAGAATGTTTCTTGACTTGCCACCGTGTGTTTGGTGTGTAGTGTTAAGATTACATTCTCACGGGTACCTAAGGGGCCACCAGGTCGAGGGGCTACACATTTATCCTTACAATTTGGGGGCTCGTCCGGGATTCAGCCGACCGTCCCCTCCACGGGATTGCGGCCACCTGCTGAATTTGAGAATCTGAACTCACTCCGTGTTCCGGGAACATGTGACAAGGTAATATTTAAGTCCGGGACTTAATATTACGTAATTGTATGTAAGGAAATTTATGACGCCATAAATGTATCAGGGATACAAGGACCAGGGGTCCACGTCATAAAAAAGGACCTGGGGTCCACGTAAAGGTAATTCAAGTCCGGGACTTGAGATTACGAAACAGGTATCCGGGATACCGCAATTGAACCAGGGGTTCACAGAGAAAGCCTCCTCAATCTGATCGCCTAAATATATGTATGTACATGTTTGTCTGTTAATGTTGCAACTGTGTATTTGTTTGGGACACTCAGTGGACGGGTGGTAAGTGCACGTACGCTGAAGTGTTCTGTCTGTCTTATATACAATTGTGCTGTATATTTTGTATTAGGGATACTCAGTGAACGGGTGGTGAGTGTACGGCCACTGAGTGTCATTTGTTGTGTAGAGCGATTCTAAGTAGATTTGCAAAGTGATTTGGCTACTGAATGCCATTTTGTTTAAAGTAATTTTAAGTACAATTGCGACTTGACTTGTGACAGATATTATTGTGACTATATTGACTGACATACTGTTATATTATGGGATTATATTAGAGTAAAGAAACAGAATATTCCCCGCTTTTACCAGGAGAGACATGTAAAGAATATGTTGCCCGTGTCTCCCCCACAAGTTACTATTTCATTAACCCTTGAGTAGACAATTTAGCGGGATAGATAGGATAATTAAAAAAATTGTCCCAAACCAATAATAACACCAATAGGATGTATAATATATTTAAAGAAAGCATGCAAAGGACGCAGCTTTACCCAAGGAGATATGAGACTCATTGTTAATGATATAATTGACCATTACAATAAATGAGACTGGGAAAAAGTTCCACTTATCAGTGTACCCTCAGTCACACAAACAACTGTAGGTTACCCACTTAATACACAAGAAGGCATAGATGCTATGTGGGATCAACTTGCTGCACATATGAATGAAGTGTTTAAAGCACGCTCATCTCTCCCCATAGCTGTAAGTTGTAAACAGAAACAGTGACAAATCTGCATAATGATAATTTACTTGTTTCTACTTTCATTAATAATCTGCTGCCGATATATATATATATCCTCGCTGTGAAGCAGAGTGTTTCAACTTGGACCTCTGATACAGTGAAGGATTTTGAAAAACATTTGTATAAAAAGGAAGCAGCAGATTGTTTTGAAGTTAAAAGAAACACTGTCACACCATCACATACCTCGTTCATACGCTTCCAAAATCAAAACAATCCTAGGAGACAGAATAAACCATTCCGTTCTCCTAGAGACAGACTACCTCAGAGGGCTCCTGCGGGACCCCCACCCAACAGGCAGACAAGCTGCTATAACTGTGAAAGGGATAGCCATTAGGCTAGAGACTGTCCGTTCCCTTCAAACAAACCCCGACAGGTCAGTAACCCCATGCAGCCCAGCCAACCCAGACCTAGAGACAACCCCAGATTTCAGATTGACTGGCAGGGACAGACCTTAAAGGGCCATGACATAGGAAAACATGAATTTACTGTAATACCTGACTGCCCAATCAATTTGCTAGGCATAGATCTTCTCTCTGTGCTGGAAATCACAATTAGTCCATCAGAAGCAGGAAAAGGAATTGATGTTTCATCACCACACTTGCTCATGACCGACAGTTCTGACCCAAACACAGAATTAGACACTGTAAATCCTCAGATATGGTCAACAGGACCTCAGAGCAATAAACCAATTAATTGTTCCCATTGCACCCACTGTACCTGATATAAACTCACTCATCTCAGTCATCCCTGTAGATGCCGCCTACTTCTCAGTAACCGATTTGAAAAATACATTTTTTAGCATATCTGTGGACACCCAGACACAACTGTTATTTGCATTTTCTTTTGAGGCCAGCAGTTAACATGATGCAGACTGCCACAGGAGTATATTAACTCCCCTGTTGTGTACAGCATCGTGCTCCAAGCCACATTCCCTGGCACCCCCCCTATGGTTCAGTCCTGCTACAGTATGCAGATGATCTGCTTATCTGTAGTTCAACAAAGGAGGCATGCCGAGAGGATGGTTTATCACTGTTAAACTGGCTCTGTGAATGTGGGCACAAAGTGTCAAAAAGCAAAAATGCAATGGTGCAAAAAGAATGTTGATTATTTAGGTTTTGTCTTGACAAAAGGGGAAAGGAAAGTCAGCCCACAACGCATACAGTCTGTACTGGGTCTGGTCCGCCCAAACACTATTATTGCAGACAGTGGATTTCTGACTGTTCCTACTATGATAACATTTTGAGACAAGCCACACTCAATGACAAACCTAAACAGATACAATGGTCACAAGAAATGTTAAATGCATATGAAAGCCTTAAAAATGTATGTTGATGAAAAGTCCGGCATTGACCCTCCCAAACTATGTACAACCATTTCATTTATATGCAAGGGACAAAATGTAAAACCATGGCGGGTGTGCTGACACAAGAACATGGAGGTAAGCTGCGCCCCGTGGCATTCTTTTCCAAAGTGATGCCGGTGTCGGTCCAAGGTATGCCTGCCTGTCTTCGGGCACTGGCGGCCTGTGCAATGGTAGCTGAGATGGCAACCACACTCACCCTAGGCTCACCCACTGTTCTCCATACCACACATAATGTTGTAGCATTACTTAAAGGGCTACACACACAACACATGTCAGCCCAGCGTCTTAGTGGAGATGAGGTCCTGTTGCTAGGAAGCCCCTCACTCACCATTAAGTATGCAAACGCATCCTCAGGCCCCGCACCCATTCTAAATGCACTTTTAGGACTAAAGGGCTCCCAGGATGACATTCCTGACGATCATGACTGTTCTGCATCAATAGAGTCAGAGACCTCCCCTAGACTTGACATTTCCCTTGTACCAATACCAGGTTCTGACCATGTATTTGTGGATGGTTCTTGTAGTAGACCCAATGACTCGACATATCAGGCAGGCTACGCAGTGGTACGCCTCCCAAATGACATTTTAGAAGCGAGACCCATTCCATATCAATCAGCACAAGCTGCAGAACTCATAGCGCTCACAAGAGCTTGCCAAATGTAGAAAGATAAACCTGATCACTGAACTACAAAGCTCAGCATCACAAAAAAGACTTGGATGACTGGTTATTTCCAATATTGCAGAAAAATCCTATAACAGGATTGATCTGCAAAGAGGGGAAGCCATGCATACCACAATCAAGCGCCCCATTGTTCATTGCTTACTACCATGGGGTAGGACTTTATAGCAAAAACACCACAGCTATGCTTTTAAACAAAGATTTTTACATCACAGATGCAAAAACAGTTGCACGCATACTAACACAAGAAATCATCCCTAGATGGGGATGCCCGCTCCAAATAGATAGCGACAAAGGCACTGCCTTTACAGCAAAAAATCACACAAGCTTTAGTGAAAGCATTTCAAATAGAGAGGAAATTTCACATTCCCTATCATTCTCAAAGTTCAGGGATAGTGGAGAAAAGGATAAACTTAGGAAAGCCACAGGAGGAACATTTAATAAATGGAAACAAACCCTCCCCATAGTCCTAGCAGAAATTAGAATGACCCCCCAAAAGACTCTGGGTTATTCACCCTTTGAAATTAGAGAAGAGTATGTTAGGTCCCTCATCACCAGACTTAGTGAAATTGAACATGGTGTTATTTGTAAAAATCCTTCTAATCCACAGGAACCAACACACCCCTTCCAGGTTGGAGACAAGGTCGTTGTGAAGGTCCTCGCCAGAAATAAGAGCCCAGGAGACTTCACCTATGGTCCAGAAACAGAGATCGTAGCGGTAACAAGGACGGCTGTCCTTACAGAAGAGAGTCCAGTGTGGATACACGCATCCAGGGTAAAGAGAATCCCGAGTAACGTCCCGGATAGAGAACAGATCGAGGACGAGGTACTAACGAGGGTAGACAACCCTGACCTCCAACAGGACGAGGTACTAACGAGGGTAGACAACCCTGACCTCCAACGTGGAGAAGAGGACCCATTCCATGATGACTCCAACTCTGGACCAGCCCCTGATATTGACCCCAATAACTTTGCTCGTTCTTGCTCTTTGCATTCCCCTTAAAGCTGAAGTAGATATAACCCAAAATGGTGAACTACTAACCCTATGGTTTAACTCATCTAACACTCATACTGCCACATTTGTACTTGATTATTTCCAGTTCCCAAAACTAGCTGATACACATAATAGAAGTAATTGTTATGTCTGTGCAAAATCCAGGCCTCATCTAGGCACTGTACCTTTAAACATCCCAGAATCCCAAGAGAATTGTTTTTTTTTCAGTTTATATAACGGTACTCGTACAAATGATAGTGAATGTGAGTTATGGAAAATGAAATATCCCATATTGTCAAAGAATTCTAACCCAGGAAACACCATCACCATTTACCCAGGTAACTACACATGTTATGTATCCAATGACACAACAGGAAGAAATTTAAGAACCTTTCCTGATGGATACTGTAGTAAATATAGACACATTGTACTTGTCAACCAGACTAAATCCCTTGGTGACATTTACTATATTTGCGGTGATATGAAGATAAGAACTAAGCTAGATACTCCTTGGCAGGGACAGTGTGCTCTAGCCAAAATTATTATGCCCTTACACATACTACCTGCAGAAATAGAGGCACCTTTGCCTGAAGACACAATTAATAGAAAGAAAAGGGAAACACCTTTAGGGAGTTTTGATCCACATGTATATATTGATGCAATTGGTGTCCCAAGAGGGGTCCCAGATGAATTTAAGGCCAGAGATCAAGTTGCGGCCGGCTTTGAATCCATCATACCCACAATCACAGCAAACAAGAATGTTGCTTGGATTAATTACATTTACTACAACCAGCAGAGATTTGTAAATGATACAAGAGATGCTTTAAAAGGCATTGCAGAACAATTAGAAGCCACATCACAAATGACATTTCAAAATTGTATGGCTGTAGATATGATATTAGCAGAGAAAGGAGGAGTTTGTGTTTATATAAGGAAAGTTGAAGGATGTTGTACATATATCCCTGACAATACAGGCCCCAATGATAATGTTACTCTAGCTATTAAAAAACTGGAGGATTTATCAATAGAATTGAAGAAGAATTCAGGCATCGATAACCCATGGAGCCAATGGTTTGGATGGTTTGAAAACTGGAAGCAGGCCCTTGTTCAATTAACAATCTATATATCGATTATTCTTACAATTATCTGTATTGTTGTTTTTTGTATTATACCATGTTGTAGAAAATTTGAATCCATTGCCCCTGCACACGCAAATTCCCCTGAAGGCTACAAACAATATCTTGCTAAGCACAGAAATAAGGAATTTGGTAAGAAGAATCATATCATCTAAATTCATGATTCTAAGAGGGGATTGAAGGGTTAAAATTTTGAACCCATGTAGCATATAAGAATTTGCACGTAGACTGTTCTCATTTATGGTTAGACTGTTTTTGCATAGCTACATTTCAAGGTTACAGATAATGGGCCTGTGTGCGTTATCACTTCGGCACTGAGCTTCTGCTCCCAACCCCCCCTCTTGGAATTGCTATGCAGTGTGTTCATGTATAAACTCCTCTATAATCGAAAACCCCCCTCTCTCACCCATTCTCTTGTGTATAATATCTTGTATGCCTCCTGTTTAATCTGCCCAGCAACTGTTAAACAGCCAATAACAAAGTACCACACATTTGTCCACACCCATGTATCATGTCTTTTAACTTACTGTTAAACTTCTAATAAACCAGAATGTTTCTTGACTCGCCACCGTGTGTTTGGTGTGTAGTGTTAAGATTACATTCTCACGGGTACCTAAGGGGCCACCAGGTCGAGGGGCTACACATTTATCCTTACATTATACAATATATATTTTTTTATATATATATATTTTCTGTTTTAATTATTTTGATGGTACTTGTTTCCTAGCACGGCCACAACGATTTCTATCGTGGTGGTCGTGTCGGGAAAAAATCGTGTCGGTCGCGTCGGGTGCATACCAAAACACACACGACGCGACCGACGCGATGTACCCGATTTCTCCATAGGCTTCAATGTTAAAATAATTTAACATTGAAGCCTATGGAGAAATCGGGTCCATCGTGTCCATAGGCTTCAATGTTAAATTATTTTAACATTGAAACTGAGTCCATCGAACATAGTAAAAAATGGGTAAAGGGCCAATATGGACCATTTCTCATTGGGTATGGCCCCGTCAAGTGTGTAAAAAATAATGGCCCCCCATTGTGGCCGCCACCCCCACGATTGACGCGAACCCGAAGCGTGGCGAGCGCAGCGGTGCGCGTCCTCCGACCTTTTCATTCCCCTACTATCCACGAGGCATATCTGCACATGTGCGAACGCGGCGCACGTCCGAATACGGCGTGAATTCTGTACACAAAACGATCGGTTGGAACAATCTGAACAGGGGGTGGAGAGGGGCGTGAAGGGCTGTTTGGGCTCATTACCATATGTGTACACCCCGTGTTTCATGGGCGTTCCCATGAAAATGCTGGGCATACGTATGGTAATGCGGCCATGACGCACGTGTGGGGGGAGACATATGACATAGCCGGATGCCAGCTGCCCGCCCATATCCCTGCTTTTGCCAGAGTGGAAATGCCAGAGTGGTCTAGAGCACTGGGTGCTGCCTGACCACTCGGTCCAGCATTCGATGGTTGGCAACCATCGAATGATGGGGGAGGTGTTCACATAAAAAATCCACTCGCGGTCCGTTCGGTCACCATCTTACCGCATTTGGACGGTGTGAGCGATCCGTACGGAAGGCAGGGAAAATACACATCCGACAGAATCAATTGAATAAGGGCCCATGTGCACTGCAGGTGGGGCAGATGTTACATGTGCAGAGAGTATTAGATTTGGGTGGGGTTATTCTTCAAAAGTGAGATCTATATTGCAGTGTAAAAATAAAGCAGCCAGTGTTTTCCCTGAAACAAAATAACTCACCCAAATCTAAATCTTGCTGCACCTGTTACACGGTACTGTTATGTGGCCATGCCCCAAAATTTTGTACGCGCACCTTTGACGTGCAATCTCCCTGTTTAAACTGCAGTGGTGGGTCAGTCAACAATTCCCTTTCTGGCACACAGCACCATAATATCTAGTTATGGCACTGGTGCTGTGTAATGTGATTAAGATTATGCTACTTTGTGGTGTCATTTGAAATAGGAGTAGTATTTTGTTGCCATGCCCATTCCTTGTGAGACCACTCATCTTTTTTTCAGTGTGCGCTGTCCCTTTGTAAGAGGGCGCAAATTTAAAATAGCACCCCTAGGGTTGGAGCAGCAGCACAGTCTATAGCAGGACATGTATGTTATGTCAGTGATGACAGGGCTGCATGTGACCGGGACAGTGAAATGATGTGAGGATGGAATGGAGATAGCACAAACCCACACACTGAGAGTTATATAGTGGCAGTAGCAGTGCTGCGCTGTAACGTTAATTAACATAACAACTGATGTTACTTATACTGTGTGTTTAATATTTAAATAGATTTTTGTAAACAAACATTCTTAAAATCCTGTGCAACACCGGGTACTCCAGCTAGTACTGTATATAAGACAAATAAATGAGCATCATACAGATTAGACCCATACGGATTGTCCCCTGATGGTATATCCATCCAGTCATGCCCATGTCCTAGACACTGGGACATAGGCAATTAAAATATATAATAGATACACTGTGGCCAGTTTCCATAAAATGACGTGCCACTGGTGCCACTACATCTTTTTTTCCTATAGCATTTTAATCGAAGATGGCCATGCGCTCTCTGTCTGAGCGCCCTGTCAGTTTTGCCAACATAGCTGCGCCCGCACGGACATGTCAACAAATACACCACATATTTGGTTGTGCAAGTAAGCCTGTGTCATTTCTATTATTTTTTACCAGATGAAGGATGACAAAAATATGAAGCTGCCACCATGGATCGACAAGTTATGCATTTATAGCAGCCATTCTTTCTCGCTAAAAATGCATCACTCGATTTCTGGCTACTTGCTACTCTTGTGATGTCAGTGTGTACAACCCAATCGTGAATATTTTGGCCACTTTGGTAGCAAGGCATATATTTAGTGTCACTTAAACCTAATGTGGAATCCGCAATGATGATGGGCCACCATTGTTTGGTGGTAATTTGTAGCTCCTTACTGCTGTCATTATAATGGTTTACCCATAGTAATCGCCCAGTATTGGTTTTCTTAACTGTCTGTTTAAGAAGTTGAGTCCGTGTTTTACTCATGGCCCAATCTTTAGCGGCCAATAAAGATTTAAACTCATAGCCACGTTCCTGAAATATAATTAACATGAGATCGATCTGATGTTCTGCATCTTGATCATTACTACAGTCCCTCCTGGCCCTAAGGAATTGTGGGTATGATAGCCCATACTTGAGGGTTTTAGGGTGAAAACTATTGGCATGCAAGATCGTATTGTGATCTGTTGTCTTAGAGATCAAATTAGTGGAAATAGACCCCTCATGTAATGTTATTGCTACATCTAAAAAGCTCACAGAATCCAGATGCATAGTATAAGTCAGGCATGTCCAAAGTCCGGCCCGGGGGCCAATTGCGGCTTGTGATGTCACTTTAAGTGGCCCGTAGCCTCCAGCCGGAAGCAGGCTGAGCATTAGAAGCAGGACACACAGCGCGGAAATGTAGAGGCATGGCCTACAGCGAGCGTGCATTTCGTTGTGTGCAGCGTTGAGAGGGTGTCGGCAGCCACTGTTTGGCGTCTTCATGTGAGTATGTGTAATCTCTCCGCCTGCTCGCCATCACAGTATCCCGGGAGGAAAGAGCAGCATGCAGTGAAGACTCAGCAGAGGAGGACGACGGAGGGAGCAGGAAGCACAGGCATCTGTCTCCTCTCCTTGTGGTGCCTGCTTGGCCTCTCTATCCTGTGGCTTACAGAAGGGGCCATACAGAGAAGGAGGCTCAGGCAGGGAGAATATACTGTGAAGGAGCTGTCTGGGTAAATACACTGAATGGGGGCAGAGTGGGGGACAGGCAGGGAGCAGGCTGGGGGAAATACACTGAAAGTGGGCAGAGTGGGGGACATGCAGAGAAGGGGGGAGCAGGCTGGGGGAAATACACTGAATGGGGGCAGAGTGGGGGACATGCA
The DNA here is from genome assembly GCF_055691185.1 of Crinia signifera. Taxonomy (NCBI): domain Eukaryota; kingdom Metazoa; phylum Chordata; class Amphibia; order Anura; family Myobatrachidae; genus Crinia; species Crinia signifera. Next base: position 151,027,247 of record NC_139218.1, on the reverse strand, counting down.
GGGAGCAAGCTGGGGGAAATACACTGAAAGGGGGCAGAGTGGGGGACATGCAGAGAAGGGGGAGCAGGCTGGGAGAAATACACTGAATGGGGGCAGGGTGGGGGACATGTAGGGAGCAGGCTGGGTGAAATACACTGAAAGGGGGGCGGAGTGGTTGACATGCAGAGAAGGGGAGAGCAGACTGGGGGAAATAGATTGAATGGGGGCAGAGTGGAGGACATTCAGAGAAAGGGGGAGCATACCTGTACTATTTATTGCAGTCAAGATCTCAGTATCACCCTTCACACTAGAGCAGGTAAGACAAGTTATTTGTTTAGTCTTCTGATGTGATTCATGGTTCAGGCTGAATTGTCGGCCCCCATACATTTTCACCTCACCAAATCTGGCCCTCTTTGCAAAAAGTTTGGACACCCCTGGTATAAGGGAACTTGATCGGGCTACTAGATGCATTATGCATCAACATGTAATTCCATAACTCACAAACAGGCCCGTTCCAAATGAGGAACAGATCCATGATAAATCTGGCGTGCACTACAATTTTTCACGCATGCCAGGTTTATCAAGAACAATCTCACACTCCGCCTGCAGCATATAGCAGCAATTATGAGTGAGGATCATCTGCAGTAGATCAAGAACCAGCTCATGTGGAGGCAGGGCCCCAGGCGAGCCGGGGTGGGGGCACCCCGGTGCCCGGGGGGGTGGGGGGTGTTACCTGTATTATAAAACTGGCTGCGTCGGCATCCCTGCAGTGCTGGAGCAGGCAGGGGTGTCCGTGCCGCGGGGGTACCTGCGGCGCTGTCACTGTGTATAAAGCTGCTGTCGGCGGCGGGGTCCCTGCAGTGAATAGAGAACAACTAGCGCTATGCGGCGGTGCGGGAAGCGCTTCTGATTTTGAAAACACTTGCCGCACGCTGATTGGCTGAATCTCAGCCAATCAGCGTGCGGCAAGTGTTTTCAAACCCAGACGCGCTTCCACGCCTCCGCATAGCGCTAGTTATTCTCTATTCACTGCAGGGACCCCGCCGCCGCCAGCAGCAGCTTTATACACAGTGACAGCGCTGCAGGTACCCCCGCGGCACGGACACCCCTGCCCGCTCCAGCACTGCAGGGACGCCGACACCGCCAACTATATGCACATGCTGGGGGTGAGGGGCGAACTGCCGCCCTCCAGGTGCCGGCGCCCTCAGAGCTGACCTTAGGCATAGGCAAACTAGGCAATTGCCTAGGGCATTTGGAATGCCTAGGGGCATCAGCAGCTTCTGCTGATTAAAATGATATGCAGCATTCCTATATTCTGTGTGTGAGTGAGTCTGTATCTGCATATGAAATAGTGTATTCATGGAAATCACTGTAATATAGTATTCTGTATGCAGGTACAGCCACAGTCGCACACAGAATATATTCATGCCACATATCATTTTAATCATCAGAAGCTCCTTGTGTGTGCTGGTCATAACGATGCAAATAAGACGAGTTTTCAGCAAAAAAGGCACCCAACGTTAGCAGAACTGGCCAGGAGATGCATGGCTTATTGAGGCAAGATGTATGCGGAAACATCTGTATCCAAGCAGAGGCAAAGGTCACAGTGTTAGCGGCTGTGCGAGTGCTGTCTGAGGGTGGGTTGGTTGTGCAATAGTGTTCGGCATATGTGTAAGGGGCATTATGTGTGTCATGTATAAATGCATTAATAATGTGCGACATATGTGTAACAGGCATTGTGTGTGTCATGTGTATAAGGGCATTAATAATGTGCAACATATGTGTAAGGGGCAATATGTGTGTCATTATGTGTATAAAGGGCATTAATAAAGGTTGGCATAATGTGTAAGGGGCATTATGGTTATAAGGACATTAATAATGTGTGTCATGTGTAAGGGGCATTACTGTGTGGTATTATCAGGGGTGCCGAGAGGAAGGGGTAGGGGGTACAAATTACCCAGGCCAAAGTCTGATGGAAGGGCCCAGTGGGGGCCCCGCCCCCCCCCTCTTAAGTGACAGCAGCAGCCGCAGCTCTTCTCCTCTGCCCAGTACACACTGCTTTGTGCTGGGTTGCAGTGTGGCCATGGAGGTGCTTAAAATACAATATTTTCTCAGGATTTTTTTCTAAGGGTATAATGTGAATAATGTGAGGAGTAATGTACATAAGGTAAAGTGGTACTACTGTGTGATGTAACGTGAATAAGGGACACCATCACATGATGTAATGTGAATAAAGTTGCACTACTGTGTGGCATACTTCGAATTGGGGGTACTATTGTGTGGCCATGCCCCTTCCCAGCAAGAGCACACCCCTGTTTGGGCTGCGCACCGAATGTGTGCGCTGTTTCTATTTAAAATATTGCGGGTAGGAGCACCAAAATGATGACTGCTATGATGAGGGTTGATGGTGCTGGGAAAGGGGAGCAGGGTCAGAGGCGGAACTAGTGGCGGTGCTAGGGGGCACCAGCCAAAATCTTGCCTAGGGCGTCATTTAGGCTAGGGCTGGCTCTGGGTGCCTTAGGCAAATGTCTAGAGCTGTGTAACAAGAAGGGTGTTTAAAACCTCCACCTGCGCGTACCTTATATTATAATAGATCCTTTAAATCAATGTGGTTCCATTCAATATAACTTAGTATATCATAGATCCATATGCAAAAGAAAGTGCAGTAATAGTGTAACACAGTTTTAATTGGTTCAAACAACACACAATGAAAAAAATTCCTATTACATAAAAATCTGTTAGACAGATAAAAAGATTTAGGCACACAAGCACAAAAGTCCCCCCCTTTGAGGTGGGGACTTTTGTGCTTGTGTGCCTAAATCTTTTTATCTGTCTAACAGATTTTTATGTAATAGGAATTTTTTTCATTGTGTGTTGTTTGAACCAATTAAAACTGTGTTACACTATTACTGCACTTTCTTTTGCATATGGATCTATGATATACTAAGTTATATTGAATGGAACCACATTGATTTAAAGGATCTATTATAATATAAGGTACACGCAGGTGGAGGTTTTTAAACACCCTTCTTGTTACACTATTGCAAAAATTTAGGGGTGCTGAAGAACACCCCAGTTTTTTACCATACACCAGCAGCTGCTTCTGCGCAAATTTGAGTCAATATCCAATTTTTTCTGTATAATTGAAATGTCTAGAGCTGCCTAGTGGTGGCGCCGGCCCTGTGTGGAGGCCCACAATAAAACGGATTATCTTTAATCAAATTTATTACAGATATTAAACCCTCACCTATAAGGATCACAGTGTATAAGGCTAGTGATGTCCAAACTAACCAATACACTGCCTGTTGGAACCACCTCCATATCAGACAAATCCTTTAAAAAAGCAGTAATATCCTGAATATATACACAGAACTGTTTATGATGCAAGGTTGGATCCCAGCATCCCGGTATACGGCAATGGCTTGGAACAATGTTTTCCTGGCCGATAGTACAGGCCATTCCAGATGGCAATCAATGTTTTTGTCCACTTTGGGGAGTGTATATAACACTTCTACCACAGGTTTCCTAGGTACTAGGGTTCTGCTGTGAGGTGATGTATTTGGGTCTGTATTTTATCTCCCGTTGAGTTAAAATAACAGGTTGAATATCCTGATTTGATTTTAAACCCATTTTTAACCTGCTAATAATAAGTCCTTAGTTGCTAAGAACTTTTTCTGTACCAAGAGGAAGAGAGTACTGGGTATCTTCGATCTTTGGTTTTGTTGATCACTAATATTGAGCATGGACATATCATACTAAAATATGACTATTATCAAACTTAAGAACCCAATAGGGTTCTTAAGTTTGATAATAGTCATATTTTCACACCCATTTGGTCTAAATCTATCATTGCCATATAAGGTCTCAGTCCAGGGCCTTAAACACCTCAACCCTCAATTTTAGCATGTACATACTTTTTTGAAATCACCACAGTGATCTTGGTTAAATGGAGTCTTCATCTTGGTTGATGAAATCTCACCTCGTCTGGGTGGGACTATGTAAAAACCAGACCCGGACAAGACTCCGGACCACCGGACAGGACATCAAAATCTGCAGTCCGGAGCTTGTAGGGTCCGGTCCGGGGGTGTCCTGTTGGGGGGGTGTCTTGTCCGGGGGGTCCCTGTGATAGCTATCACCAGGGACATGGGGGAGGGGAGATTACAGCCTCCCCGTGTGGTCCGGACCGTCCGTTTTTTGCTACATGCCCGGACCATACAGGGAGACTTTATTCTACCCGTCCTCCTCTACCTGGTGACAGGTAGAACAGGCAGCTCCCCCGGACAGGACACCCCCCGGACCAGACGCTACAAGCTCCAAACTGCAGAGTTTGATGTCTGGTCCGGCAGTCCGGGGGTTTTGTCCTGGTCCGGGTTTTACCCATACCCCGTCTGGGTAATTCAGCTTGTCAACTTCGAATATGCATCAAAATACCTTAATTTAATTTTAAAGAGACATTTAAATAAAAACTACTGGTACTTCTTTACTTTCACGGCGCCAGCATGGCGCCGTGCGTCTGAGTCCCCTTGCGGGGCTCGCTACGCTCGCCCACGCTGCGGGCTCGGTGGCTCGCTACGCTCGCCACGCTATTTAAAATCAACTCCATGCCAACATGGATAGTGGAGGTATGAACTATCCATGTTGGCATGGCGTTAAGTTCCTTTATATTACATAGTTTGTGGCGAGCGTAGAAGCCGGAAGTAGAAAGTAAAGAAGTACCAAACTACTTTATAGACTTTGATTGTGTACATTATTTGAAAAAGTAGTAAAACGTGGGACTACCAATTGGTATTTGATGGTAGAAATTTTACCATTCGATAGCGGCATTCCGATGTTTGCCGTCATTGAATGGTAAACATTTGATGGTGATTCGAAGTAATGCAGTGCTTCTGCGCATGTATGGTCGTGCTGAAGATATTTATGCATTCGCAAAAAGGGCATGCACAAACATATTAATTTTTTTTCTCTCTATTTCTTTTGATGCAATGGTCAGTTATCATTGCATCAAAAGATTAATATTGGAAGCGTAACCATTATTTGATGGTGGGCTTCCGATGTCTAATCCTCTAGTCCGATTGTGCTTCGAATCTAGCTAATAACAGCTCCTTGGCTCAGTCTGTTCTCCGAGTCCAGAGCCAGCTGCCGCTGCTCCCCCCTCCAGTATTATCTCTCACTAGCTCCCCCCCTGAGTTTTGATTGGCTAGAGCTCCCTGACATTTTCTTCCGGGTACACAGGCAGGGGAGACAGACACCGGTGAGAGGAGGGTTGAGAGTGACGTTACCGCCGCCGCCGCTGCTGCTGTATGTGGGTGAGGCAGCATTAGGTGTTATTATTAGGCTGATGCCACTGGCTGGGTGTGGTGTTATTGTTGTATTCTCAGTCATTGTGTTGTATGGGTCGCTGCTCCTCTCCCCAATTGTATGTACAGTATGTCCGATACTCCCTTGTCACATCCCCCCAATTACCTCTTCTTAAGGCTCTATTTTTACTGTCACCGCTGCTGCAAGGGGGAAGGGGTGTGTATATTTATGTGTGTGTGTGTGTGTGTGTGTGTGTGTGTGTGTGTGTGTGTGTTTTGTATATGCAGTAGCCCACTTTATTATCCTGATGCAATTATATTGTACCACAAGGTGTCGTCAGATGACGACGGAAGCATGACTTCTATTAAATCGAAATTAATGCTAGCTCAGAGGTCGTGTGTGTGTGTGTGTGAGATGCCATATATATAGTATTCTGTCTATTTTTATAATTATGACTAAAATTAGCAGCACTTAACCACGTGTGTCCTAAAATATATGCCACAAACTTAAACTCATTATATGACGTATAGTCTATCTATGTACTACTAAGCCTTGGAGACAGACCATTGTCACTATAGTTAAGACCATTAGCAGACCTGTGTTACAAGCTGGGGTGAGATCATGGATGTTGCAGGCAGATTTCTCTTCTGTGCTCTGTACTGTACTCTTCTATATTCAGCACTGTCTGGTCTGCTTTAGTTGGGTCTATTAAGTAGTATAAAGCCGAAAACTGTATAGAAGCATACAGTATGCCTATTTGTGATGCACACCTGTGAGTCTTTTTGTATTGTAATATGGCTACTATATGCCTTTTTAAATATTACCATATTTGTTCTATTCTAATTAGGCTTCAGTAAAGCTCCAGTTGTGTCGATAACTATTCCATTATTTAGCAAATTCCATGCACGTGAAACCTCAGAGAAACGAACAGGTCAGAACAATAAAATCCCCATATCGTCTAGTGTGTACGCACCATGGCCCTGATGATGCATGCAAGCGCACATCGTCAGTGACTTCCTGCATTATTTGTACATGCAAAACAACAGACATGGCAAGGTTGAGATGCCCCCGCTCCGTCGCTGCTGGCATTGCTGCAGTGTTGCGGGGTAGACACATTGTATAGTGTGTACACAATCAGATTGAAGAGTTCAGACGCAGAGCCAACAATTGGGTGTAATCACCGCAGCTAATAGTATGTGGACACATCAATCTCAGGAACAAAAAAATACAACTTTAGTGGTATGTGTTTTTACCAACCATATGTATGTGATGCACACTTTTTTTACTCATATGATCCATGCATTTAGGAGCGGGTCCCTTGCTTGGTGTGGATTAGGTTAGGTGCATTTACTTTTGTACCTACATGCACCTACATCATGCTGGATGAGAATATTAAATGGAACTAAAGTGGCAGAGTGGGCACACATAAGGTACTTTTACTGCCTTCTCAGGAAAGTGCCAGACTATTTTTCCCAAACTAAAGGACTTTGTCTACAGTATATAAAGTGAGGAGGCAAAGATTGTATCTCCTTTAGTGGTGCACATTTCAAAATTCTACAAAGAAAATTTGTAGGTAACCTTTGACCATTGTCATGTGACAAGTAATAAAACAGTCCTAATGTCTGTTCATAGGTAATTTAAAACATCATTCAATTTAACCCAAGCTGTATTTATTTGGGGGAAATGTAACAGGAGATGGTCTAAAGGCCCATACACAGTGGGCGATTTTGAGCTGAAAGCTCAGTTTTGTCATTTGGGCTGTTTTCAGCTCAAAAGCCGCCCATTGTGTACGAGGCAGCAATGAGCGCTGATGCGAATTCCCATATCATCGCCAGCGGACTCGCCTGTCATTACCAGCAGATGAGCGACTGGGTGGTGTCCTGCTATAGAAAGTTATCCACCCCCGGGAAAATCACTAAAATGGGCAAAAGTTGCTCAGTGTGTATTCACTGAGTGATTTTCCCTATCATCGCTGTCCATACCCTCTGAGCAAAATCACCCTGAGCAGTGTGTATGGACCTTTACAGTGGCAATAAGTTGAACTTTGAAGTTAGTTCTTACTGTTTCATCTAAGCAAATATACAGGTATATCTGCACAGCTAGGCAGTAGCACGAGCTAGAAAGAGAAGTTCCTTAAATTGCATTTGATATGCATTATTTATTCAAATTTAATGCAATAAATCCTCTGAACTGCCAACTGTAATTTGTGTGGGTACTGGCTGATACTGATATTGGAATGTGATCAGAATGGCCAGAATAGCCTCAGGGGCAATGGGTTAACTGTGATATTTGTATCAGTCCTGGCAGGATTATGCCCGGTGCACCCCACCAGACAGATTATTTTATAACCATACCTTAAACAAACAAACAAACAAACAAACAAACAAACCTATAAGGCACTGTGGGGTAGATTTATTAAGCTCAGTGAAGTGATAACATGTCTGGTATTTTATCACCGGCCAATCAGCCGTCATTTTTCAAACCAAGGGCCAGATGAACTAAGCTTCAAAAGTGATAAAATGGAGAGTGATAAACAGCCAGCCAATCAGCTCCTACCTGCCATGTCACAGATGCTCCTTTCAGACCGCTCAAATTAAATGGTATATTGCCGTTTCTTTACTGTTTCAAAACGGTAATGTGTGCGGTCTGAAAGGTCCAGAGTGAATTTACCGTATTAAAATAACCGGTATTTTAAAACGGTAAAAAAGCATGGTCCTACACGTTTCAGACCCGTTTTTTTTTTGCGGTCTGAAACAGTACCCAGGCAGCAGTGAGCACTATTGGTCCCCAGTGCCTGTATATTTAATGAGTCGGCCGCTAATTACATATGCACATATGTAATTAGCAGCTCATTACATATGTACATATGTAATGAGCCGCTCATTACATATGTGCATATGTAATGCTCGGACGGCTCGTTAAATATGCACTGGCTCAGAGGGGACCTGGCTCAGAGGGGACCCCCCCCCCCCCCCAATGTGTTTAAGAAAACCCCCATGCGCCGGTACCTCGTGCCTTACGATCCCGGCTGTCGGCTCCTGCTGCTTATAAAAAAAAAAGTGACTTTCGAAAAATGGCTGCCCCATAGGAAAGACTGTTTGAAAAAACTGTCTTTGGTATGGGGGCAGCCATTTTCCGAAAGTCACTTTTTTTATAAGCAGCAGGATGCTGCACAGCCGGGATCCTCAAGGCATGAGGTACCGGCTGCTCGGGGAGCTATCTTAAACACATGGGGGGGTGTGTGTTAGCCCTATTGGTTGGTGGTGGTGGGGGGGGGGTTAAAACTGTAACACGTTGCCACACAGCGTGTTACGGGGGGGGGGGGGGGGGGCTTGCTGAAGACTGCACTGGCTTTGATCCTGTATTTGGAAAGTTTCCAAAAACGGGTCTGCCAGTGTCAAAAAACGGCACTTAAACGGTAATATCCCGTTTAAGAGATGCGGTGTGAAAGGGGTTTTACCTGGCAGACCCGTTTTTAGAAACGTTTCAAAGCCAGTTTTGCGGTCTGAAAGCAGCAAGACTGTGAAAAGTGTCAGGCAGGAGCTGGTTGTTTATCACTCTCCATTTTATCACTTTTGAAGCTTAGTGCATCTGGCCCCAAGCCTGTAACTACAGTTAGGAGCTGATTGGCCAGTGATAAAGTACCAGTCACATTATCACATCACTGAACTTAATAAATCTACCCCTGTATACCAGAATACTTAAAATCAGCTATAACTTTCACAAACTGTCTGAGATGCCTTCCAGACAGATATCCTTACTTATTTATTAACAGTTTCTTATATAGCGCACACATATTCCGTAGCGCTTTACAGAGAATAGTTGAACAGTCACATCAGTCCCTGCCCCAGTGGAGCTTACAATCTATATTCCCTAAATCATGTACACGCGCACACACACAGACATTCTAGGGTTCATTTTTGTTGGAAGCCAATTAACCTACCAGTATATTTTGGATTGCGGGAGTAAACCGGAGTAAACCCATGCAAACATGGGGATAATATACAAACTCCACACAGTTAGGGCCAGTAATGCTAACCATTACACCGCCATATTCTTCACTGTAAATGCATTTTTCGGCTATTACATACTCTTCATACCAGTTAATGTTGGAGCTCACTAGCTAGACAAGGAGAGAGTAATGTTTTATGATTGTAGTTTGCAGTGAGTTTGGTAGCACGAGTTGTGGTAGTGCTGATTGAGTGTGGTGTTTGGCAAAACACTGAGATCTAGCAGAATAGAGCGTGCATGGGACCGTGTATTACCATTGCTTTGGGGCATACACACAGAGTGATCCATGCTTTATTTCTAAGGGATCTAGTCAGATTGCTTAGAAAAGGGGCTTAAATTGCCCCATGTGTATTCCCCATTACACCCCTACGTACACATTTGATCTTATTATATACAACATATTCAATAATAAGGGTAGCATATTTTTCAGACTATAATTTTGCTGCTCCTCTCTCTCCCCATTTTGTGTACGGTGGTACGCCTACTATGCAGCATTGTTGAATTCATTGATTTAGGTATCACTGATGCATTGCATGTGATTGGGACCGTTTATAAAATGATATTAAACTATCTGCTACTTCTCTTTGTGTTAGATTGTTTGCTGCAGCACATTCTCTATATCACCCTCATGCTCCCCTCACTGCTGCCATGAGTAACTCCACGGATTCTGGATCAAGTGATATGAATGCTGATTCCATGGGGGGGATTGTTCTGGTTCCTTTCTTCCTTATCACTGTGCTTGGTGTAGTTGTGGCTGTGGTGAGTGCTTAAGCTACACTTTTTTTTTTATCTTTTACTTTTCCAAATACTGGGACTGTTTTTTTATTTTTGTATGATTTATCCCATGCACAGTATCACTGCATTTATCTTTTACTTAGCTACCGTGTACACTGACGCTTATAACTAGCCTGCTACCCTTTACTGACTGTACAAACTCTGCTAGGAAACTACACTTCCTGACTCATTTCGTGTTCCTGCAATGTACACCTTCACTGCACCTGCGCTGGTGACATGGGTTTATATTGGCAAATTCACATGTCTATTTTCTCCACTTACAGATCATGTATGTAAAGAAGAGGAAAAGGTAATAAAATAAGAACAAAGAAGTTGTGTACATGAGAATGCTATAAATACAGGTAGACTATGTATACTCGGGAACCTTGGTTCCAGCACTGTGCTGGATTAGCATTAGAGTTTTCACTTTTATTTTTATTTATTTTTATCCGAATGTCGACATGGACACAGTCAAAGTGCACCGCGTTCCCTTGCATGGCTCGCTGCACTCGACACGCTATTTTATTCTCCCACCACATTGTAGTGGATGGTAGGGCATGAAATACTGCCTGTCTGCTCAAAAAAATGAAAAACTCATGTTCCCATTGTCGTCCTAATGCTTGTTTCGACCATCCAACCCTGTCGATCTATTTTTGTTGTCAACCTAAGCCCTGTTGACCTTCAGTGACCCAATGCATGCTGACCTAGTGACCATATCCCCTACCTAAACCCTAATCTCCCTCAGCCTAATCAAGCCCCCCTGCAGCCTGCCTGAGCCCTCAAGCAGTCTAACATCCCATAGCCGGACTAGGCCCCGCAGCCTGACTCTACCCAACGGAATAACGAAGTGCTCCTGCCACCTAACTTCCCCGGAGCATCAGGGACCGAATAATCAGTGGTGTACCTGTACTATGTTACCTTCCATAATAGTTGACAGTATTTTTGTCTAGGGGTGTGTGTTTACATCTGTGGCCATTAGGTTGATGGTACTTAATATAAATTATTGCATTTTAGGGATGTCATTTAGTGAACATTATTTACTTATTTGGGGAAGATCAAATAATACTTTTAGAGTACATATAACGGTTCTGTCCGTGTTTGTGTAAGGGAGGAAAGGCAACATTTCCACTCCCAGCTCAGGCAGTAACATAACCAAGCACTCTGTGTAAGTCTTTGTGCCTGATTCAGACCTGTTTAGTAGACTGCGTATGTTCACAACCTAGCAAACAGGTACCCGGCCTAACACCCGCCCCCAAATCCCCTCTCTAACATGCGAGAGGATGTGTACAGTAACACATCCCCTCGCGTGCGGCCGCAAGGAGCAATATTTGATGATCGCTCACCATCAAATTATTATTATTATTAACATTATATTTTTAGCCTTTGGTCTGAAAAGCCAGTCAATATTTACTTGGCCGCTGATCTCCACATTTGGGGCGGGTGCTGACGTCATGTGACACCAGCTGTCTGCAGGGAGCTGGCATTTTTATGGAGATGCCCATAGAACACTGGGAGGTCCCCTGCTACTGCCCCTTTCCCTCCTGTTCGCTCCTGGGGTTTGCTCATGCGCAGACTTTAAGGGGGGTATTCAATGTCAGGGGCTCGGCTGTGCCCCTGTCCCATTCTCGTTTTGCTTGTCTGGAGCTCGGCAGTCGGGATTCAATGTCCTGGCCGCCGAGTGGCGAGAATGGGGCGTGGCCCCGAGCTGAGGACGGAAATAGACGAGCTCCAGCCGGGAGCTCGCCTATTTCCGGCTTTTCTCGGCAGAACGAGCCCGACAGCTTGTGATGTCGGGCTCATTCTGCGGAGAACCCCTGTTCAATGCTGTCGGGGAAGACAGCATTGAATAGGGCCCCGCAGCCATCTCCCCCGTCGGGAGATGGCTCCGGGAGCACGACTGACATTGAATACCCCCCTTAACATTGTGGAAGGGGCTGAATTCGGACCTGAACGAACAGGTCTGAATTAGCCCCTTTATTCGCATCCCTTTCTAAAGCTGCGTACACACCTAAAGATTTGTCTGTCCGGTGGGAACAGGAACCTGGCAATGTATGGGAGAAAATGCCACTCGATTCTTTGCTCCCAAACACTGGAAACAGACAATGGTCATTCTTTTTTTGAATTCAATCATTTTTATTGAAAATTTCCGTTTTTTGCAATAACAATTTCCAACAGAACAAAGTAGGTGATTAACATATTAAGATAAGTGGTATTTTGGGTACATAGGAGAATGGGGATGCAGTGTAAATCCCGGCGGTCGGGATCCCGGCGTTCAGAATCCCGACGCTGGAATCCCGATCACCGAAATCCCGACACTTTGTCGTGGACACCCCCGGAGGGAGAATAAATTAGTGTGCCGAGCGTAGCGAGGCACCGGGCCCGCATGGGGGGGGGGGGGGCGATCCATGTCCCCCCCTTGTCGGGATTTCGGCGATCGGGATTCTGAACGCTGGGATCCCGGCCGCCGGGATTTAATACTGAATCCGGAGAATGTGCACATAGTTAGGATTTACACAGTATTGACTACTTTTAACACTGTAGAAGAAACATTTCAACCCGAAGGCGCCATCCGGGCGTGTATATCAGGATATAACAGAGCGCGTCTACAGAGCAAGCGTTTAGAATAATACCTTAGACCCAAATGTAGAGAAAAAAATAATAATTATATTACGGAGAATAATTATCTGTCGGAAATTGTAACCTAAACCCAATATTACTATTAAAATATACCTCCCCTAATGCCCAAAGCAACCCTCCCATATAACCCCCCACCCTGTACAACCCAACCCTAACTAAGGCGTACCTGGATCCCAATAACAACCCTGTACCACCCTAAGCTATCCCACTAAAACTATCCTATACTAACCAAATGATAACTCCCCCCCCCCCCCCCCCTTTTAGAGGATATTAACCCCTTCCTGACACAGCATGTTTTTGCCTTCCTGACAGAGCCCTTTTTTTCAAATCTGACATGTATCACTTAAGTGGGGATAACTTTTTTTTTTGCTTTTACTTATCCCAGTGATTTTGAGATTGTTTTTTCGTGACACATTGTACTTCAAGTTAGTGGTAAATTTTCGTCGATACAGTCTGTGTTTTTTTGTGAAAAATACCAAAATGTTGGAAAAAAATGGAAAATTTAGCAATTTGCAAAATGTTAAATTTTCTGCTTGTGAGACAAATAATCATACCACTCAAAATAGTTAATAACTAACATAGACCATATGTCTACTTTATGTTTCCATCATTATTTCAACTTCCTTTTAATTTTTTTGGACACTAGGAGGCTTACAATATGAATAGCAAATTTTCAAGAAAATTTCAAACACTGATTTTTTTTTTAGGGACCAGTTCAGTTCTGATGTGACTTTGAGGGACTTGTATGTGAGACACTCCCATAAATGATGCCATTTCAAAAACTGCACCCCTCACAGTATTCAAAACAGCATTTTGGAAGTTTGTTAACCCTTTAGGTGTTTCACAGGAATTAAAACAAAGTGTAGGTGAAATTTCAAAATTTCATTTTTTTTGCAATTTTAATACATTTTTCTAAGGAACACAGTACATTTTACTAGAGAAATGTGACTAAAAATTGATTCCCCCAATTCTTTTGTTTTCATAAATATCCTATATGTGGCCCTAGTGTGCACGTTGACCAAACCACAGGCTTCATAATAGAAGGAGCACCTACTTGATTTTGGAGCCTCCTTTTTATGAGATTATTTTTTAGGCACCATGTAGGTTTCTAGGCACCATAAGATGCTAAAATTTAGGAACCCCCCCACAAGTGACCCCATTTTGCAAACTACACCCCTCAGGGAATTCATCTAGGGGTATAGTGTACATTTCAAACCCCCAGGGGTTTCACCAATTGTGGTACAACTGGGCAGTGAAAATGAAAAATTAATTTTTTTACACAAAAATGCAGTTCTGGCTCCAAATTTGTCATTTTCACAAGGAATGAAGGAGACAAAGCACCCCAAAATCTGTGCCCCAATTTCTCCCGAGTATGGCAATGCCTCATATGTGACCAAAGAATACCAGTTGGGTGCATGGCAGGACTCAGAAGGGAAGGAGTGATTTTTGGTGGTGGAATGTTGGTGGGTGCTATGTCGCATTAGCAAGACCCCCAAAGCACCAATACAGTGGAACCCCCCCACAAGTGACCCCATTTTGCAAACTACACCCCTCAGGGAATTCATCTAGGGGTATAGTGTACATTTCAAACCCCCAGGGGTTTCACCAATTTTGATACAACTGGGCAGTGAAAATGAAAAATTACATTTTTTTACACAAAAATGCAGTTCTGGCTCCAAATTTGTCATTTTCACAAGGAATGAAGGAGACAAAGCACCCCAAAATCTGTGCCCCAATTTCTCCCGAGTACGGCAATGCCTCACATGTGACCAAAAAATACCAGTTGGGTGCATGGCAGGACTCAGAAGGGAAGGAGTGATTTTTGGATTTTGCAGCTCAGATTCTGGTGGAATGTTGGTGGGTGCTATGTCGCATTAGCAAGACCCCCGAAGCACCAATACAGTGGAAGCCCCCCACAAGTGACCCCATTTTGCAAACTACACCCCTCTGGGAATTCATCTAGGGGTATAATGTACATTTCAAACCCCCAGGGGTTTCACCAATTGTGGTACAACTGGGCAGTGAAAATGAAAAATTAAATTTTTTACACAAAAATGCAGTTCTGGCTCAAAATTTTTCATTTTCAGAAGGTATGAAGGAGAAAAAGCACCCCAAAATCTGTGCCCCAATTTCTCCAGAGTACGGCAATGCTTCATGTGTGACCAAAAAATGGCAGGACTCAGAAGGGAAGGAGTGATATTTGGATTTTGCAGCTCAGATTCTGGTGGAATTTTGGTGGGTGCTATGTCGCATTAGCAAGACCCCCGAAGCACCAATACAGTGGAACCCCCCCACAAGTGACCCCATTTTGCAAACTACACCCCTCAGGGAATTCATCTAGGGGTATAGTGTACATTTCAAACCCCCAGGGGTTTCACCAATTTTGATACAACTGGGCAGTGAAAATGAAAAATTAAATTTTTTCACACAAAAATGCAGTTCTGGCTCAAAATTTTTCATTTTCATAAGGTATGAAGGAGAAAAAGCACCCCAAAATCTGTGCCCCAATTTCTCCCGAGTACGGCAATGCCTCACGTGACCAAAAAATACCAGTTGGGTGCATGGCAGGACTCAGAAGGGAAGGAGTGATTTTTGGATTTTGCGGCTCAGATTCTGGTGGAATGAATGGTGGGTGCTATGTGGCATTAGCAAGACCCCCGAAGCACGGTGAAATGATGAACCTAAAAATCCATAGATGTGTGGTATATTTTAAAACACTCCTTTATACATAGGCCGGGTTTGTCGGGGCAAGTGTCACACTGGAAAATAGTTTGCTTTCTTATTCCCTTTTTATAGCAAACTTTGCACCTTTTTTGTGTCCTGCCCTTTTTTCCAGTGGAGGGGATTTCATCAGGAAAATGCTGCCCTGGTACAATACGGGGGCCAGTACTAGAAGTACTGGGGCCCTCTGCCTGCTGGTTCCCAAATATTAGGCCCTTTATGACTTCCTCTTGAAAGTGCATAAATGTCCCCCTCTGGCTGGTAGAACGGAATAGCACGTAAGCGTTATACAGTGCCATCTGGATGATATACACGGCCAGCTTCTTGTACCAGATTTTTGTTTTCCGCAGGGCACTGTACGGCTTCAGTACCTGATCTGAAAGATCCACTCCGCCCATGTACCTATTGTAATCCAGGATACAATTAGGTTTTGAGGTGTGGGTACTGGTACCTCGTACAGGGACGGAGGTGGTACTGTCTCCGTGAATTGTTGTCAGTATAAGGACATCCCTCTTGTCCTTATATTTGACCAACAACATATTTTCGGTGCATATTCCCCTGCTTTCACCCCTTCTCATTACTTGGGCAATGTGCGTTTTTGGGAGGCCTCTTTGGTTCTTGCGCACAGTACCGCAAGCTGCTGTACCTCTTGAACCAAGGGCCTTAAACAGGGGGATGCTGGTGTAAAAGTTATCCACATAGAGGTGATAACCTTTATCCAGGAAGGGGTGCACTAAATCCCAGACAATTTTTCCACTAACACCTACGAGGGAGGGGGGGCATTCTGGCGGTTCAATTCTTGAATCCTTCCCTTCATATACCCTAAACCTGTGGGTGTACCCTGAGGTGCTTTCACACAGCTTATACATTTTTATGCCATACCTTGCCCTCTTACTGGGAAGGTACTGGCGGAATTTAACCCTTCCTTTAAAATGTATAAGGGACTCGTCTATGCAAATGAATTTATCTGGGATGTACATCTCTTCAAATTTGGCACTGAAATGATCAATGACCGGCCTGACTTTGAATAGCCGGTCAAAGGTGGGATCATCTCTGGGTGGGCACTGTGCATTATCGTTGTAATGCAAAAATTTAAGGATTAACTCAAAACGATTCCGGGTCATGGCCATACGGTAAAGTGGGGTGCTGTACAGAACATCTGTACTCCAATATTGCCTAATTTCTGGCTTTTTTACTATGCCCATATGAAACACCAGACCCCAAAACGTCATCATCTCTACTGCATCTACAGGGGTCCACCTAGCAAATGATGACGTGGGGTTTTGAGCAATAAACTGCTGGGCATATAAATTAGTTTGGTCCACCATTAAATTTATAAAATCATCAGAGAAAAATAATTTGAAAAAGTCAATTTCTCTGAGACCTGTGGAATCAAATTGGATTCCTGGGATGGCCAAAAACTCAGGAACCTGGGGCTCAAAATTGTCTGGTGGTGGGGTCCATACGAGATCAATTATTGGGGGGGGGGGGTCTCAGCTGCTCTACGGGGGCGTCTTTGAGGGGGTCCCTCATCACTAGAGGAGGAAGAGGAGCTTAAGATGAATCCTTCAAATTCCCCGCTTGCCTCACTGGCTGTGTCAGAGTCAGAGGCAAGCATGGCATATGCCTCCTCCGCTGAATACATTCTTCTGGATGACTGGGATGACATTTGGGATGCCATTTTTATTTTTGTGTTTCTGGTAGTGAAATGTTTCAACACGTGTATAGTGTAGGGGGGGTACAAACTTTATTTCAATGTAGTGTGTAGTGTGTATGTAGTGCAGAAAAAAAAAAAAAAAGGTCCTGCGCCAAAAATTGAGCACAGATGTTGGTCAGTAACGTCCGTCACTGAACAGCGCTCAAAGGCAACAGGAATTTGATAAAAAAAATTTGATCAAAAAAATTTGATCAAAAAAAATTAAAAAAAGACCCCACAGCACCCTCAAAAAAAAAAAAAAAAAGGTGATCAGTGATGCGACACTGATTACCAGTGAGGGGCAGCAGGTGCACAACCTTTGGTGCAACTGACAGTGCAACTGGCAGGTATATATAAAAAAAACCCCCCTGCACCCCCAAATAGTTGCTGATCAGCACAGATATACTGATCAGCACAAAAGGGGGGGTAGCAGACACAAAATATAGCACTCTCTATCACTCTGTCACTATCTCTCTCTATCTATCTCTCTCTATCTATCTCTCTCTATCTATCTCTCACTATCTATCACTCTATGACACTGCAGCAGCAGCACTGACAGTTATAGATATAAAAAAAAAACCTGCAGCCCCAAAAAGGGGGGGTAGCAGACACAAAATATAGCACTCTCTATCACTATCTCTCTATCTATCACTATCTATCACTCTATGACACTGCAGCAGCAGCACTGACAGTTATATATATATAAAAAAAAACCCTGCAGCCCCAAAAAGGGGGGGTAGCAGACACAAAATATAGCACTCTCTATCACTATCTCTCTCTATCTCTCACTATCTATCACTATCTATCACTCTATGACACTGCAGCAGCAGCACTGACAGTTATATATATAAAAAAAACCCTGCAGCCCCAAAAAGGGGGGGTAGCAGACACAAAATATAGCACTCTCTATCACTATCTCTCTATCTCTCACTATCTATCACTATCTATCACTCTCTATCTCTCTATCACACTGCAGCAGCAGCAGGAAGTCACAAGAAGTCAGATCCAGGAAGCATCCAGCACGATACAAGCAGTGATCAGGTGATCAGGTAAGGTATTTGCAAGGATCAGGTAAGTATTTGCAAGGATCAGGTCAGTATCACGGCAGATAGGCACGGTGACCGCTCTGCACGCAATTCCAGACCGGAATGGCGTCTGCAGCGCAGTCACCGTTAGTTTAAATGTCGCGCCTTGGCTGTGATTGGTCCGTGGGTCCCACGGACCAATCACAGCCTTGGGGGCAGGTGGGGTGAGGTGTCGTCGTCACCGATGACCCCCTCATGCCCCCTGACGCCCGGCGGTGATTGACACCTGTGTTACCGAGCGTCTGATTCGCTGGTAACACAGGAAAACGCTGTGAATGGCTGTTCACACTGAACAGCCAATCACAGCGATCGCCGACGGGGGGGCGGCATCGCAGCCCCCCCTGGGCATGCAGGGACATGTCTGCTGTCAGGGACAGCAGACATCGTCCCTCTGTCACTGCGTCTCGAGACGCAGTGACAGTTTAAAGTCATGACGTACATTTATGCCATGTGTCGGGAAGTACATCCCGGCCATGACGTAAATGTACGTCAAATGTCGGGAAGGGGTTAAAAATAATATTTTGAGAGCTATATACTAGACAATGGTCATTCTTACAGATTGATTGAAATCATTTGAGCTACCAGATTTGTCCAAACAATAGTTTTTGTCCATTTCCAGAGTTTGGGAGCAAATTATTGAATTTCATTATTTTTAGGATTTTGTTCCCACCATACAGATTGGATAGATACATCTTTGTGTGTGTAACCAGCTTAAATCCTACAGAAGCACCGGCTACAGTTCCCTTTATGTTATCATGTAACTGGTTGTGATCATTTATGGGCACCATTTTTCTTTTTGTCTCTTTAAACCA
The DNA here is from genome assembly GCF_055691185.1 of Crinia signifera. NCBI lineage: Eukaryota > Metazoa > Chordata > Amphibia > Anura > Myobatrachidae > Crinia > Crinia signifera. The sequence continues at coordinate 151,008,234 of NC_139218.1, read as the reverse complement.
AACCGGTTAATATTTGTGTTTTTAATGAATTGCTATATGTTTCTCCATACCAGAGTGGACCGACTTAGACATCATTTACTTCCCCTGTACAGCTATGATCCTGCAGAAGAGATACATGAAGCTGAGCAAGAGCTATTGGGGCAAGATACAAAGGTCTGTCACCCTGCTGAGAACCCAAATACATAGGTATATGTAGACTGTAGGACCGGAATGGACAACCTATGGCTCTCCAGCTGTTATGAAACTACATGTCCCAGCATGCCTTGTTATAGTTTTTCTATAAGGAATGCTAAAACTGTGGCAATGCATGCTGGGAGGTGTAGTTTAATTTACAGCTCGGGAGCCACAGGTTGCTCATGCCTGATAAAGGAGAAGACATTGCTGCTTCTGTAAGATGCTGGCGCTCTGACCACACCCAGACCTTTTAAACACAAATGCACTTTATCTGGATTTTGAGCAAGAACTGCATATGTTTATAATTACATAATGCATGTCTGGCTACTGAATTACTAAAGCACTAAATTATAGACCAGTGCTAAATAAAGTGGTATATTTAATAAAAAAAATCTAAATTTAATCGAAGAATTATTATATTGCAGTACATGCTGCTTACTGTTCAAAGTGAAAGTACCTGCCAGCAGCTATACCTAGTAAGGCCAGCAGCATATCAAGATTAGCAGGGACACCCCATACAATGGCAGGCACTCTATCACTGTCTGCATCTGTTCTAACATCTGCTCACAGGACTTCAATCCACCTTCTCTTTGTCCAAGGAGTGTGGCATTACACTTAACTAGAATCCCACCTAAGTAATAAAAATAAATAATAATGTTTGTGAATTTCAAAATGCAATTGGTGGATGTAAAGATCAATGTAATGCAGACCCAATAGCTGCAGCACAATTTAACAGCACCCTGCAGTTAGATAACTGTGAAATCCCGCCACGTGTAAGCCTACAAAAATAACACTGGCCTCCGATAATGCAAAGCCATTCGCAACTGTGTGCTATCTGTGCGAAGCCCAGGGCCCCCTCAGCCGGCCCAATAGAAACATTAGGATCGAGCCAAAGCTGACGTCACAGATCCTGCCTGTAAACACCTGGACACATCTGCGGTTTTCCTTACACTCCCAGAAAATGGGCAGGTGGTGTCCCTAATCGCTGCATTCCTATCATTCTTCTTGCAAAATGGCCAGCGATTTTATCACAGGGTGGCCTTGAGTATGTGTGCTACAATCCATATGCATGCATTGTCATTCAATGATCGCTTTTGCAGCCTTCCAATCAGATCTGTATAACCCCTAATGTCTTCTGATGTTAATATTACACATCTTCAGTTGTACAGCTGGATGCATTATGAAATGAGTCGCACCAAACTTAAACATTTACACTTTTCCATCTTTGTGTCTGTTCTACTTACATTTGGAAAGCACATGCATCCAGCTGTACATGAGCCCCTCTGTGTGCATATGTTTCTATTGTATTTGTGCTTTGAGTATAATGTGGTCGTGTCTGGTTCAGAAGATGGAATTTCCCACCTATTCCCAACAACGTCCCCAAGCCATTGGCTATTATTTGTGCGCTTGACGTTATTGTCATCTACACACGCTTTATTTTGTATTGTTAAAGCAAATGCAACAGTAGCCAGAAGGCAAACAAATACCTGGGCTAACTGATGTAATATAATCCATATTAATGATATCTGAAGCACACCCAGATCAGCTAAATTGTACCGCATGAAGTATGCAATTGAGGAACAGAGATGAATGGATGTCGTTAGTAGATGACTACTTGATATTTTATTATTCATGTTTCTGTACCTTTTTATATATTACAGGTAGTACATGGCTGGCCAAGTGGATATCATCAGTATAAAAGGGCATCATTACGGGATGTGACGGCATAAGCTTCTTTCATCGAAGCAGTCTGGACATGTGATGAGGAGAATCCGGCCTCCTCCCTGTCAAAACCAAATGGCAGTTCTTTATTTAAAATGGTTTTAATAGTTAATATATTGTGTACATCAAATTGCATTTGATTATATGAAGTGAGATATGTTTTATCTACATACTCAATTTTATATGTTCAAATGCCAAACATCTGCATAAGCTATTTATTAGTGTCAGAGTTCCGTAATGATTTTATATGCATCCAATGGGTACCATTCTAAAGACAAATTCTAGTGAAAATGAAACTGCTTCTGTAAGAGGTACAATGCTGAATTAAAACCCCTTCAGTGGCAATCCCGAGAATTTTCCGGGCTGTGCCTCAGTGCCCAGTCTGGCAAACCCGGAAAATTTTTGGGATTGCCAATCCGCCGCGCCTCCTCCTCCCCTCAGGCTTTTCTATTGAACTCTCCGGACCCGGGGAGGCAGTGGTGTTTTTTTGTTTTTTTTAGGGAGCGCTCCCCATAAAAAAACTTGCCCAGTGGGGAGCGCTCCCTAAAAAAAAAAACCACCACTGAAGAGGTTAATGGTTAGCGCAAATGAGTTCTCAGTAGCGTGCCTGTACTGTGCTCTGTTTGCTGAAGCACAGTTATCACAGCCTATGTGGTATTATATTTCTAGACCGTGGTTTTATTGAATTTTTTCCCCTGCTCTGATGATGATGATAGTAAAGGATGCTAGTGCCTTATCATAAAAAGTGCAACATTTCGAAGGCCACAGCAGAGTAACTCCTGTACCAGGCACGCTCCCGCTGAGCTGCTTGTGTATGCAAGTCATATGTACTAATATCTAAGCAAGGCAACGCATATTGGTAATATACCATTTTTTGGTAAGGTGAAACCTAACCAAGGTTTTTGCATAAATAATATAATGTATTAAATATAAAAATACTCAATTTGCCTTCATTCCTGAAACTTGATGAAGGTATATTTGTTCTCTCCCTCTCAATGCATCCCTCATTTCCAATCTTCATAATTAACTTCTCCTCCACTCTCCTAAAGCAGATGTCATTACTTGTCTTATTATGGTTCTATTTTCCTTAATTTGCTGAGATTAATATTTTGTAATTAAAGAAACTTAAGTTATTTTATAAACAGTATGAATGAAGTTGAGCTTTTGTCACTGTGTGAAGGACAATAAAAAGTGAAAATCCCTTTTCACCATGAAAGATGTTAAAAAAATAAAATTAAAAAAAAGTTGATTATATGTCAATAAAATGGATTGTTTGGTTTTACGAGAATGAGACCTGGTCACTGCTATGCGGAATTGCAGTGGCCTGCGAGCAGATAGCCAGCCCCACAACAGAGTCAAATCCTGCCCTGTGCAAGTCTGAGAGTGCCTAGCTAATAGATCACTGAGCTGGGGATCCATTTGCAACTCAGTCACCATAGATTCCATGTCCAAACTATGGCCCTCCAGCTTTTGTGAAACTATACATCCCAGCATGCCTTGCCACAGTTTTAGCATTCTCTAATAGCAAAAACTGTTACAAGGCATGATGGGACTTGTAGTTTCACAACTGCTGGAGAGACATCGTTTGGACATACCTGTCATAGAATGATTTCACTGGTCTGTACAAGTATGTGTAAATCTGACCCTTCCACAAGTCTGCAAGAGGCCAGAGCTGACGTCGCCTACCCTCACGGAAAACGACTGGGCACGCCTATTTTTCCTGACACTACCAGAAAATGGATGGTCACTACCCACAAACGTCGACTTCCTGTCAATCAAACGGTGGGCAAATTGAGAAAAAAAAATATTTTCGGATTTTTGACGACACAGGCCTATGCGCATTCATCTGATTGGCTTGGAACAGCGATCAAGTCTGAATAACCTCCGTTGATGTACCAAAATCCATAGCAAACACCATGCAAATGAGACTTTACTGGTCTTGGTACAATGTAGATTAATCGAATTGGCTATACCATTTAGTACTTATGTTAGTTGGGCGCCCACTAAGCTATTTGCTTCGTTTTCCGCGTCCGCTCGCCACACTATATAAAATCAACTCCATGCCTGCATGGATAGTGGAGGTATGAGCGTACTAACTATAGTGGGCGCCCAACTAACATATAAGTACCGTACATTTCAGAATCTGTGGGTAGAGACAAGCTTTTAGAGAGTGCCAACCAATCCACTTTTGGCATTTTATAGTCTGTGTTTGAAAAATGAATTTGAAGCTGATTGTTTGGAGTTTTATATCTCAGCTCTCTCTCTCAGGAAAGCATGTCCAAGCTATGGTCCTCCAACTGTTGTGAAACTACACATCCCATCATGCCTTGCCATGGTTTTAGCATTCCTTAATAGCAAAACTGTGGCAAGGCATGATGGGACTTATAGTTTCACGACAGCTGGAGGGCCATAGTTTTGACATGCCTGCTCTAAGCTTTTAGAAATATCTTCCTTAGGGGCATACAGATGTGTCCACATACATCTATCCTCCATGTGGTACAAGTTACATTTACATAATGTGTGAGCTCCGAGTGACTCTAGTGTTGATTGGTTGTTTTTTTTTTTTTACATTTTTCTGTTGAATAGCTTCTTATACAAAATGCGATTCGATTTTTCAAATAAGTTTTTAAAACTTTTTTTTTCAGAACATTATGTAGAAACTAGTTTTTGCATCATTATGTAGAAACTAGTTTTTGCATCATTTTATGTGTTCCTGCTATGTATTAACAACCTAATGCAAGAGTTTTCATAGAAATTTTCTGCAGCAATATAATTAATGATGCAGATTGCAGTCCCTATTATTAATAGGGATTGTGAGCCCAATTCAGACATGCTCACTAGTCTGCGTATATTCGCTGTCTAGCAAGCTGGTTAATGCTGCCCCGATGCACACGTCCCTCCCTCCTGCTGGATCTCCTCACTATGCTGCAAATTGATGTGTATGCTCACACATCTGCTCGAATTCGCTCGCACAGAGAAAAAATAATTCAATGGTTACTCCTGAAATGTAAGACGGGACTTATTTTTCAGATGAACGGTGATGGCTGAATTGAAGGCGGGCACTGATATCATGTGATGTCATCTATCCACCCCGAGCACGCCTGCATATATAACACTGGGTGGAGTCACTGTATGACTCAGCCCAGCATTATACAGAGTGACAGATCTGGGCTGGTACCCACGGCTGGGTGGACAGACCACCAGACCTCACTCACCCACTCCTCCCATCTCACCTGCCTCCCCAGATGTGGATGCTACCTCCCGTGGCCAGGAGAACGTCTCCACCTCCTGTGAAGCTGCAAACCTGCTGGGTGAACTTCCGCCGCCGACCGTTTTGTCCCACCAAAAAGATGGCCACAGGAGGGCTGCATGCATACACAAATGCACGCACCTCCCCCCATGCTCTTTGCGGAGCGTGGGCAATGGGCGGCTCTCTCCCTCAATCCTCTGACAAAGCATGCAGCGTGCTTCCAGATTGGGGAAATAGCAACAGTGATTGAAAGGCCTGGCCACGGCTTGCGGCACACAAAAATTGTAAGTGTCATGTGCCAATTGCAGGCAACTACATGAGTCAATCGCAGGTAGGCTGGCCCTGGTTATATCTTACCCACTCCACCCACCTCACCTGCCTCCCTAGTCATGGACGCTACCTCCTGTGGCCAGGACAACCTCTTCACCTCCTCTGAAGCTGAGAACCTGCAGTATCCCTGCTCCTGCCACTGCCCCACCCACGGCACCCTCCCCACACACACCCGCCCCTCCACCACCACTTGCGGAAACAACACAACCGCACCTCCACCACCTGCACTACACCCGCCCCTTCCACAGCAAGCCTAGACCCCATGCCAACCCCGCCCCATCCTTCCCCCACTCAACTGCAGTACCCTGCACCCACTCCTCCCACATGCTGCACACCCACACCTGTAGTGCACCCGCACCACCAGACACCTTCCCCCACCTGTGGAAAGCCTGAACCTGCCACTTCCCCACCCGCGGTACTAATGCACCCACCCATGGCACCCCTGCACCAACACCGCATCCACCAGCACTACCCACACACCCATCTCTCCCCCACCCACCCTGCAACTGACCCTCATTAAACCAGTGCACCACCCACACCTGCAACTCCCCCACCCACACAATGAATGCATTTACAGGTTAAGGGGACAGAGTCCCTTACTACGGTGTGAAGAGCGCTCATAAAGTGCGATGAATCACCTAGTATATACATGTGTGTTACAGTACTGTAGTGTACAAGAACCTGACGCAGTGTGTCAGGCCCTTGTGTATAACACCTTCCCTATGTGATGCCCAGGACCCCGCCTCCAAGTCTGCCCACTTCTTCAGTAGAGTCGGTTATTTGATGCACCAGCTGTACTGCCACTGTGGTTCTAACTTTCTTTGCCTGGTTATAGGCTCCTGGCAAGATATACCCAGCTCTAATCTAGGGGAAAATATTGCACAAACTGTCACTATATCATCTTGAAATACTAACACCTATAGTTGCCTTTACGTCACATTACAGTGTACCAAACACAGCCATACATGATAATCCCTGTCATCAACTGCTGCCAGGCTGTGTACCATACTAACAGGATATAGCCTCAATTTCTGGGGGTACAGTATGTATCACAATTATACAGTTTCATTCAAATCAAGGGGTAACAAATATATATATTTTATGGTAAAAAGTTACCTTACCTCTGGTTTAAGAGATAAAGAGCCTGTGACAAGAACCTTAACAGTGTTTTTGTACATTAAATTAAAACCGTGTTTTAAATGGGAGTGGGCATAATCTCAAATGCAATAATACATTGATATTCTTGCAGACAATTAAAGTACACCCAGTTTGAGCAGCTTTCAGCTCAAAGCCGCCCAGTGTGTATGCCCCGGCGATGAGTGCTGCTGCACGCTCCCGCACCATCGCCGGGAAAGCCATCCATCTGCTGGCTATACCAGCAGATGAGCGGTTTTCAGGACGGCTTTGCATAGCACTCTGCTATGCAACACCATCCCCCCCCCCCCTCCCTCCCCCCCCCCCCTCCCCCCCTCCCCTCAGTCGGCGCCGGGCAGGGGGAAAGTCGCTCAGTGTGTATGCACTGAGCAGCTATCATCGCTGTCCATACACGCTGGGCATTGACCTTTAAAAAAAAAAAAACCTCTTGTTGGGACACTTACCCATCATAAAACGTAACATTTAAGGACACTGTGGGCAAGATTTAGGGGCAGATTTAGCTTGGAGAAGAGATAGCTTAATAAATATGCCCCTAAATGTGATGCGATTTTATTGCATTATCTGAAATTGCACCTTATCACATTTTTTAAAATCTAATTTTTTGGCCGATATTCACATATTTAAAGAGATGTGATGCGCAGCAAAAAAAGTGCAATATGGTGTGATTTTAAGTCATGACCTCTGCACTTCCTTCCCTGGCCTGCACCTGGCTGCAACATCTTGATGCAGATGCCGGACAAAGTCCCAGCAGAGCCACCACCCCTCCTGGCTTTCCAGCTATCTGGACTAGAGCCTGTATAGTGATGTAGACTGAGGCTAATGCTCATATGGGGCTTAGCAAGCACCCCCACCACCCCCTGCCAAAAGTCCCCCAGCTCTGCAGCTGTACCTCCACTTATCTGGGGAATCTTTAGTCCCTCACAGCTCCTTGCTGCTGAAAATGCAGGGATACATGGCTTTCAGGGAAATAGAAGTCACCTGCAGCACGCCACAAGGACACAGGAGAACGTAGGCTACACAGGATATTAGAGAGCTTGACATACCTTATGGACCTTATTCTTGTTCACACGCAGCACTGCGTGCGATTTTGATGCCACCCACCATGTTCCCCACCCGGCTGTGAATGGATATTTAGCGTAAACATCCATTCGCAGCCTTGGGTGCCGGGACCAAATCATATGATGGGCGCTGACCATTGAATAATTTGGAATGTACATGCAAAATTAAGGCACTCAGGTGCCTTAGCTTTAGGGCGGGCAGCTGCGTCACTGCCAAATTTCCATAGGAACACCCATGAAACGCTGGGCATTCCAATGGGCCCATTCACCTGCCGCCGCCCCACTGGTGGGTTGAAACTGGAAGGCAACTTTCAGTGCTTGTTCACACCCAGTGCATGCACATTAGCAAAACATCAGTCCCCAGTGCAAACGCATGGGGGACAGAGTAAATCCGAATAGCCCCCTTATGACACAAGAAGGTAAGGTGATGCTAGGATGCAAAAGGTCACAGGGTAACACTAAGATGCAAGAAAACACATGCAACACTAGGATCCAAGAGGGCATGGGTGACACTAGAACACACTTGGATTGAGATCCATCCACAGGCGGGCATGAGCTATAATAGTACATGCGTGATGCTAGGATACACAAGGGACTGTGTATAACAGTATGCAAGAGACCATGTACTAGACTTGCTAAAAATATACACTAGGACACAAGGGTGTGGGTAACAGACCAAAGGTGACATAAAAGGAACATGGTCAACACTAGTACACAAGAGGGAAAGAGTAAGTAAGCCACGATATTGTACGGGGCACACTAGGACACAGCCACAGGTAACACTAGGACGCAAGCAGTAACCCAGAGACCTGATGCAATGTTACCATATGTTGATACAGCAGGCAGCATCACATCCCCCATAGACCCCTTGTTTGCTGTGAATGATCTTATTACTCTCCATCTCCCAACAGATCAGCAGCGGCCAACCCCCTCTTTGCCCGCCTGCTTTTTTGGGGGGTGAGTTATGGTACCCATACATGGTGTGTAGCCTATACTTTTTGAACTAGATCACATCTAGTTCAAAATGCATGCAGAGTGCATTCCATGCATTTTGAACTAAATGCACTCTAAATCAAAAATCGCATCATTGTTTGTCTGGCTCCTACACTTTCATCCTAGCTCCTAGATTTTAGAAACAAAATTTGTCAAGCCCTGAAATACTGTACCTAATTTTTTGAGATCCATCCACAGGAGGACATGAGCTATAATAGTATTACCCTGCTGGCTGGTTGGGCCTTAAAATATGGGGGACCCCTAGTGATTTTGTCCCCCGTATTTTGGGAACCAGGTCCGGCCCTTGGCCTGGTGCCGATTTAAAAAAAAAAAAAAAAAAAAAAAAAAAATCAGGGAAACCAGATTTTTTTACAACCAGGACTGCTTCTGTGAGCTTGGGGCTTGTCATGGCTGTGTGGGGGGCAGACCCCATGCTGTTTTTTTACATTTCATTTTTCACACGGAAGCCTGCACAGATCTGACTGATCCGTGCAGGCTTCTGGCAAATATGCCAGGAAAATGAAGTGTATTTCCTCGAGAGCTAGCAACAGTTCACATTTTCCAGACAACCTAGCTGCTGCACAGCTGCACTCATTAATCACTGACATTTTAAAAGATACACAGATGGAGCTAATTAGCTCACTTGTGATTCTGTGAGGAGACCTGCAAAACATGCACTGTTGGTAGCTCTCGAGGACTAGGGTTGGCTACCCCAGGACTAGAGGATAGAATATCCAGCAGTGTGGAAGATGTTTTCAGAAACAGTGTGTGAAATACACACATTTTATTTGTGCATAAAAAAAGTTTCAAAACATGAAATAAAGTTTGTTTACACACTGAATCTGAATGCCAACCCAATCATTTCCTTGCAGATATTTAGTGCAAGTTACATATCATGCCCTTAGTAGTGCTGGTACAGATGTCCCCAGTAGTTTTTAGCAAAAATAATAAAAAAAAAAAATTTTGGGGGGGGGGAATTTCTGGTTTTCAGAATTTGAATAACCGATCTTTGGATAAGGGATACTCAGCCTGTACTATTCACGCAGCTATCTAAAAAACGTAACTGTCTAATTTTGCTATCTAACCTTATCCTAGCCTTGTCCTCAGCCCTGCTTGCCCCTATCCCCCTCTGCCCCAATGGTTATGCTGCAAAAGTCTTTGCATTTAAGCAGAGTTTTTGTCATACAATTGGGTTCTTTGTTTTAGCCTGTTCTTTACCTAATTTCAAAACCTAGCTAGGCCAAGGATCTACACACTACTATATGTTAATTTTACTGCTACCCAATTTAAAAAGATATTGAACCTTGTACCATACAGTCAAAACACCAAACACCATTGCCTTTACAAGACATTCTGTTTTGCAAATTGCCTTCTAATGTTAAACTAATACATAGGTTTAGTCATCAAGACATTTAATTACTACTTTTCTAATATTTCCAACATTGAATCCACACACAGCAATAGCTACTATACCCAGTAAAAACAAGATATTAATAAGCAAATGTTTAAAGTGCATGTAATCAGGAGTCATTTTTGCACTAAAAATGTTGAACTTTATTGTCATTTTTAAGTAAACCATATAATCTAGTAGTGTTTTTCCCCAAGTCCAGACCTTTGGTGTCCCTGACCTCAAACGGGCACAATTTGACATACGGTCTTACAGCAGTAGAGGACTAGAATTTGTAAACACTAGCTTTGTAAAACAAAACCTACCACATTTTGTTCATCTTTATGCACATAAAACATTGAAGCAGACTGCTCATAAACACAATTATTAAACCTACAGTGCTCGTCAATACAGTAAAATCCGTCCTGCCACAGTTTAAGTTACAGAACGTTAACCTATACTTACAGTAGGTGTGCTCAGTTGGAGACACTACTGCAAAATCTGCTCTCATTCATCTGTGGAAAATGGATTTAAACTTAACTAGTTGGATGTTTATATGACATGAAATTCATACCTACAAAAGGAAAAAAAAAAAAAGTCTATGGACTTGTGGTCAAAAATACAGCACCATTTACAGTTAGCATTGACCGTAGTAACACCGTAGTTTCACGCCAAGTTTATTTCTAGAGGTGTAGTAGGCATTGTCTGAGAATATCTAAATATAGATCCATTTTTTAAATGCAAAGCAAGAAATGCGGTATTCACAGGTAATATACATGGCTGATGTTGTAGATGTAGTTTAGAATGGTCTAACGTAAGAGTAACCATGATTGTTTTTCAAATGATGTATAGTAACACAAAAGTTCAGTGTGCTCGAACTTAAGGTATTTAGGCAGCCAATTACTAGCCATCTAGGATACATAAATGCTGGCAGTGAAATAGAGGAAAGGCATAAGTTCAAATGTGTATTAGCACAGCAGTCTACAGTCAGACTGGCAGCACTAATAATGACCTGAGTATTGCAGCAGGAGGCATGAGTAGTTATGTCAGAGGAGTTGTTTTTTTTTTTTCAAATGGTGCTATAGGTTTGTCAGTATTTAAGTGAGCAAGACTAAGAAGATAGATTTTAGAAGAGGGATGAATATATGGGACATTGAGTTGAGGTCACTGGTCTTCTGAGGACTCTGCCGTTCCCCCCTCTTCTTCCGCATCCTCCTGAAAAAAAAAAAAAAAGTTAATGCAATAACCATTTAAAATTAAGGTAACAACTTTATATGATTGTGTAGTAATAGCGCAAACTACATTTGCAAGTCAACATTATGTACCTTCATTATGGGCGATACTATGCCAGACTACCAATGTAATATTAATTACACCTAAGCATGTAGACTAGTTACCAGCAGATGTGGTACTCAAAGTCCAGAACTCTTAAAAAGTAGTTGCATATAAAAAATGTCAGCCTTAAGCTTCCCCCTGACACCACATAATACTTACTTGCCTATTCTTATGCCTGAAACCCATACTCACACTCAGATTGCACAAGTGTTTAAATGTCAAATACAATACAAAAAACCTGCTCTAAACTGCAGAGAACGCCCTTACACCCTACACCAACCTTACCTGCTTTTTTGGAGCCTTATTTCTTCCAGTTCTTTTTCCAATCTCAGGTTTCTGAAGAGACAATAAACACACTGTTCACTAAACTTTAAAAGGAGAAGACCATTTTCTAGATACTACAGGAGATCAGTTCTTGTCAATTCTAGTCTGTATTAAAGTCATGCTTTTGTAAAATCAGTATTACGTAAAAACCCCTCACTAAAGCGGTCATCTTTTCTCCATAATCTTTGTAACTGCACAAAAAAAAAAAAAAAATCTGATACAACTGTTTGTGGATTGGTTGCAAGGCATGGTTGGTACATTTTTCAGAGCAAAAGATCAGTTTTGCAATCCATTACATCTATATATTAATAGCGCAATATAGTAATAAACTTCTACAATTCTGTGTCCTGAAATGTACACATTATATAAATATAATGCTCTTGATCAGTGCTTTATTTAAAAGTTACGTGGCAAAAGGTCCGCCATCCAATCATAAGCACAAACATTGAGCTCTTTGAAAATGCAAGAGGTCTGTTCACTTGGAACATGTGACCTGTTGGGGTGGTCTGGAACCGGTCAGTTTTGTGCAGCCACCCAAACTACTCCTAAGGTGGTGAATAGGGTTAGAACCAGGCACATCAGCTAGCTTGCCTTATCACTGGATACCAATTTACATGTCATTGTAGTTAAGTAATGTAAGTTAATGTAATGTCTCATGGCCCCCACATACAGCACGATATTCAGGCATTTTCTGAGCGATTCTAACAAATCGCTCAGAAAATGCCTGAAGATGCATGTAAATCGCTGTGTATATAGCCCACACAGCGATTTACATGCGCGCACCCGCCGTTCTGAATCTGTCCAAGATTCAGAACAGACGGGCTGTACAATTCAGAGCAGTCGCTCAGAAAGCTCCTGCTCATCTCCCGCATGTGTGGCTGCGGGCAGATGAGCAGGACTGAGCGACTGCGGACGCCGCAGACCCGCCGCACCCCGCACCGCAGAACCGCCGCACCCCTGACCTCCCTCCCCCACCAGCACCCATCGCCACCCCCACCCCACCTCTCCTCTCGGCGGCAGCATCGGGACGGGTCACGGAGATGTTAAAAAAAATAAAAAAAAAAATTCAAATTTCAAAATGGCCGCGGCCAGCCAATCACGGCTCGCCGCGTCATTGCCCCGCCCCCTAGAGCTGGCTATATTAGCCAGCTCGAGACAGGGTCGGGGCAGTCAGTCCGACGGCGGAGGAGGAGTGAAGAGCTCCTGAAGTCCTGGGAGGCGCGGCCAATGCAAAAGAGCTTAAAAGGCCGCCGCCCCCCAGGTGAAGAACACAGATGAAGAGGCAGAAGCCCTGGGAGGCGGCGGCCATGCAAAAGAGCTTAAAAGGCTGCCGCCCCCCAGGTGAAGAACACAGATGAAGAGGCAGAAGCCCTGGGAGGCGGCGGCCATGCAAAAGAGCTTAGGGGGCCGCTGCCCCCAGGTGAAGACCAGATGCAGTTTAATAAAATACTAAAAACTCTGTGTTTGTGTTTTTATTAAATAAAACATTTAAAACCAGTGTTTGTTGTTTTATTTTAATATTTCCTTTACAGGGGGGCTATAGGTACCGGCGGGCCTTTAATGCCCCACATGCTGGTACCTGTGGTTCTGCCAAGTGCCAGCATGTGGGGCAGGCTTGCTGGGACCTGTAGTCCTACTGTAAAAGACAATATTACTGTTAAATAAGCTATCAACCCTGCACCCACCGCCCAGGGGTGCAGGGGATAGCCCCGGGCTGCAGCCCAGGCCTGGGGTGCCCTGGAGAGGGGGGACCCCCTTATTTGGGGGGTCCCCACCTCCCCAAAAACTCCCGGCCTGGGCTGACTAGTTAGGGTGGGTAATGCTTTGGCCACGGGACACCATCAAGCGTGTCCCCTGGCTATGGCATTACACCCCTTGCTAGTTGAGCCTGGTGCTGGTCTCCAAAATATGGGGGACCCCTATTCATTTTGTCCCCCGTATTTTGGAAACCAGGGCCAGCTCAAGAGCCTGGTGCTGGTCCCCAAAATCAGGGGGACCCCACGCACTTTGTCCTCTGGATTTTGGGAACCAGGACCACTCAAAAAGCCCGGGGCTGGTCATGCCTGGGGGGGGGACCCCATGCCATTTTTTTTTTTACAAAATTATTGTCTGTATGACAGAGGATGAGACGCTGGACCCCGGACTTGGTAAGTATTTTTTTGTCAGCTCCCACTGTACCACCAACGTTTAATAGTTTGCATATGGGTTTGCATTCGGTTCAGGGGGAACCACTAGCCACCATGATTTTTTTTTTTTTTTTGGGGGGGGGGGTAGCATATTAGGGGAGGTGAAAGAATACTTATTAAAGAAGACATAAAGTTATGTGCTAGATGTGTTCAGTAATAATAACATTTTTGTGATGAAGTGCAGTGTTTTTACTTCACTTTCTGTGACAGATTTGAAATCTCCCATGCTGAATCTCCCATTATGAATCTCTGACACAAATCTCTCTGTATGTGGCTCATTGTCTGAAATGAGTCACAAGAGTGAAATCTCTTGTGCTGAATCTCCCGTTATGTATCTCTGGCACACATCTCTGCGTATGTAGGGGCCTTTAGAAGCCTGTGCAGATACTCGAGTAAGACCTAATTCTCCAGTGTCTGAACACATACCAAGAGTTAAGTAAAGCTCTAGACATTAAAGGTCTGCTTTAACTTTCCATGAAAAACTCCAAGGCAGCCATTTATAAAAGGAGTTACACTGGAGTCAGTCAAGTAGAGGCAGGAGAAACTAACCCCAGAAGTTATATAATGTGACTTTAACAGACAAAACACTACATATAGGACTGCCACACTCATACCTGCACAATTATCAGCTCTATTACTTATTTACCTCTGCAGCAATGTCTGCACAATTTCTACATTCCTTTATCCAGATAGGGCAATATTTAAAATAACAGCTGTAACCCTTAAGTCTACCCAGCAGATCACGTTTTGAGGATTTTGGTCTGTGGCTGCAACTAGGATAATGTGACCCAGCTTGGAGAGCCACAACACATGACCTGTTTGTGGCAAGTGGGGACTGGAGTTGAAAATCTCCAAATTAAACCTACCCCACAATAGTACTTTATGAATTGGCCCCAGTTGCTATTCACATTCTGCCTTGATGACTGCTGCAGTACTCTAGAGTAAACCTATTTGCAAAAATTAAATTGGCATAAGTCTCATATCATGATGTCCTAACATGCAGATGTCTACCACTCCTATAGAAATGCTCTAGGCCAGGAGAAGCCAACCCCGGTCCTCAAGAACTCCCAAGAGTTTGTGTTTTCCAAGTCACATGTGGATCTGTAGAATATAAATGCACCATGTTTGAAAAGGAGTTACCTGCTACACCTGTGCATTAGCTAGGTGGTCTGGAAAACATGAACTGATTGTAGCTCAGGGACCAGTCTTGTCTCCCCTGCTCTGGACACTAGTCTCAGCTATATTTATGGTTCCAAACCAAACAGGATTTGTTTTGCACAAATAATTGTTGGTAGGATTATTGAGGAGATTTAGACATATTAAAAGACAGAAATTCCTGCTTCAAGATCAAGAACATCTGACATGAAATTGTATCTTTCACCTTGTCCAAAACCTGCGCATTCCTTTCCTGAACTTTCCACAAATGTTCATAACCCTACTCTTAATACTCTAAAAAACATTGATCCCTGTTCCCTGTGCTTGGTCCAATAGAGTATCAGAATTCAAGCTCCTATTAATTCAAATTTGTAAAAAGAAAATTCTGACCCAAAGTCTCCTGATTTTCCATCTCCTTGCCCGACTTGCCTACACATACACTTTACAAGCCATATGAAAAAAAACCATCAAAAACAAAATACCATTAACAACGTAAATAACCGAGGAGCCGTATCTTCATTACACACTACCGAGTAAAATTATAAACCTGATTAAAGGTTGATTACATACTGCAGATCTCATTTTGGTGCAGACAAAGGTAGATATTAAAACCAGAATCCGTCTTCGGTTAGAAACCAGCATCTACAACAAACTAATATACTATGTTATTCCAAAAAAGGCTCCTCTACATCTGCATTTAGTGCTCACTTTTGATAGGTAGATTTGCTTGAAAAAGGTTTTGCTTATTTTTTTTTTACACTTAAGGAGTTTCTGGTAGCAAAGGTTTAAAAGTAGTATTAGATATGAATGTCCAATACAAGATAAATATTCCAGTGTCCACTTGCTTTTTGCAACGCAATATATCCAATTCCAAAACCATAGGCTCAAATATAGAATTGGTTCGTATACCCACTTTATTTTTTAACCTGATTGTGTCAGATTTGAATCCACTCAGCTTGGGATGTACTGATTTTGGGAGAGTTCTGGTTTGCAATTGGCATTCCAGTTCATCACAAGTGTTTGATGGTGGTGAAGGAATCTGAGGCCAGTCATGTTTTCACACAATAAAAAAAAAAAAAAAAAATTCAGTCCAGGCGCTAGTTTGTGGTTATAACCAGTGTAACAAATATGCATAGCAGTTGTATGGCTGTATAGAAGAGTGCAAACCCTCTAGCAAAAACACAGCAGCGCTGCTGTTTCCCAAGGAGGATACACTGTTTTTATACTAGTGCAGTGTTACATTTTTTTTATTTAAATTATGTTGATCAAAGACAAACAGTATAATGACATATATAGGTTAAAAGCAGAACGTAATTTATCCTACATTCACTGTTTAAGTAAACACAAATATAGTCCAATTAAATCTTAATGTCTCCACATAATTAGATTGGATTAATACCAACAGTGGATGGAAAACTCTTTAATGCTGTGGAGACTCAATGTAGTCCAGTCAATCTCCACATAGCAAAAGGTCACTCACCAGAAGTCTCTTAAGAGCCTTGTCTAAGGGTAACCGGGTGTAAGGCACGCGTATAGCTTAACCCTTTGAGTGCAAGCATCTATGAGAGATGTGCAAAATATCTGCTAAAAATGCCACAGACACTCACATTTGTTATACAATTTAAAAAAAAAATTGTAAAAAAAATATAAAGATTATATTTTCCATATTAAAGAGGTAAACAACATGAAGCGTCAATGCATTCCTCTGCTCCTGGCAGCTTTCTTAAGGTCTTGCAATGCATCGGGACATGCATGGAGACAGAGGAAGTTCCGTCTAAGGTTGCCTGTATACAGCCTGACAATGCGAAAGAATAGGGCTAATTTACAATCCTGCCATATACTCCAGATTTGTATTTGTCAATGTCGTAGCCGTTCGTAACTTTACATTTAACACGAAGCTGCGAACAGCAAATCAGCCACAGGAGTCAGGAGTCTGCTCCTGATCGGCTGGGGACGGACATGCAGCTTCTGAGTTTGTATGGTGTCTGGACTCGTTTTTTTTTTTTTTTTAAGTCGTGTATGCTTACTTTGGAACAAAGGACATGATTTACGCCAAAGGAGCTGGGGAATATAATTTCCACAGGTACTCCTATCGATTCTACATGAGGAGAAGTGGACCCTATAAATCAGGCATTCCCAACCACGGTCCTGAAGGCACACGACCAGTGCAGGTTTTAGTGATAGAGGCTTGAGTACAGGTGGTTTAATCAGAATCACTCAGGTACTAATTAAGTCACCTGTGCTCAAGCCTGGATATCACTAAAACCTGCACTGTTGGGTGTGGCCTGAGGACCGTGGTTGGGAATGCCTGCTTTAGATAATGTATGTATGGATGATTGTACTATGTATTCAAGTTTTATTTTCCATGGAGTCCGATTTGGTTTATTGGTTATATTGTAGAAATAAGACCCTGTAGACCCTTTAATGCCCCGCATGCTGGGACTTGTGGTTCTCAAAGTCCCTGCATGCGGAGAGGCTTGCTGGGACTTAGAGGACCACAACATAACCCAATAGTTATTAATTCTTAATCTTACACTTTATGGCTATCAGCCCAGTGCCCACCGCCCAGGAGTATTGGGGACAGCCACAGGCTTTAGCCATGGCTGGGGGTGCCCGGAGGGGGATCCCCATTCCCCCTGGGTCCCAGCCTGGGCTGGCCAGCCACTGGTTAATACTTTGGCCAGAGGAGCTTGTATAAGAAAAAAAAAAAAAAAAGTCTCCCTTGGCTGTGGCATTAGCCTACTGGATGCTTGGGCCCGTTACTGGTTTATAAAATATTGGGGACCCCTCCTCAGTTTGTTCCCTATATTGTGGGAACCAGGACTGGCCCATGAGCCTGGTGCTGGTTATAGACATACAAGGCGACCCCAGGTGAGACTTCTGATTAAAAGCCACCCGTGTTGGGACAACAGCTGAGTGGTCCGAGAAATGATGTCTGACAGCTGTTATCTGTTACCTGGAGATCGTCCAGGTAAGGGATGATGTTGATCCCCTGCAGCCGCAGCATCTCCGCAATTACCTTTTGTCAACCCCCTCTGTGCTGTGGACAGCCCAAAAAGCAGGTCACGGAGCTGGTAATGATCCTCCAGCAGGGCAAACTGCAGGTATGCCTGATGGGGAGGCCAGATCAGGATGTACAGGTAAGCATCCCTGATATCCAGAGAGGCCAGAAACTCCACCCTTTCCAGGCCAGGGATTACCGCCCTCAATGACTCCATTCTGAACTTGAACACTCGTAGATACGGGTTCAGTGATTAGAGGTTCAGAATTGGGTGCTCGGCACCATCTGGGATCCCCAAAAGGGGTTGGTATGCCCCCCATGCACGTGTGCTGCATAAGTTAACCATGGTACCCACCTAGCAGGGTCACCAGCTTCTGCTCTCCATTCAGAAATTCTTAGACGTTAGGGGTGTTCGCCAGCTGCGGGCATGTGCACCATGGCGCAATGACAGGTGGTACACTAACCCATTCTATAACGTGTTCCGGCAGCAGGGATCGGACCAGCACCTGAATAGGTCGGTATTTGTCCCCGTCCCCCCTTTCCCAAGCTTTCACGTTGAAGGCATGCTGCGTGTCCAAATTAAGTTTAAAATAATAAAGATTATTTTCTTGAGCTTCAGAGTGTGCATCCTCTGCTGACGGAACATTTTTCTAAATTGGGCTGTGGGAGGGTGCATAGAGGGGTGGAGCCAGCACAGCCTGTTTGAAGTTTTATGTGCACAGGCTCCTTAGGACCCCATCTCTACCCCATAGTACTACATGAATCCCCAGTATCCCTTATGGATGATAGAGAAATATCCATACTACACTATATAACTTTTGTTTGGCTGTAGCTCTAAATGTCTACCCTTTTGTGAGGAAAAACTAAATTGTTAAATCTTGTGACCTTTTATGGTTATATGGTTCATACACCATCTATAAGAATTGTAAGCTTGCGAGCAGGGCCCTCCTACCTTTTGACTGTCTGTTAATACCCTGTTGTATCACTGTCTCCTTTTGTAAAGAAAACGGAATATGCTGCGCTACTGTATATAAGAAACTGATAATAACTAAAAGAAAATTCTGCACAAAGAAACCTTTATATGAGCAAACACGGCTGATTTATGCAAGCAAATATGTGAGCAAGTTATATTACAGAAGGTGAATTTTTAGACTTAAAGATACCTTGATGGCACTATCCAACACGAGTTGATGGTAAGCTTCCTGTAAACACAACTTTAAAAAAATAATGAAACCTCATAAATTTAACGCAGCAAAGCTCGCCTATGATCACCTTGCTATTTGAAGTTTCCTTGTCAAGGTTTCCTTTCTTTGTACTACCTTTAGGGCGCCCACGTGGACGTTTTGTTGTGGGAGAACCACTTGGCTCCTGCAGAGACAAATTTCAGGCATCAAATGCTTAATAATTTAGTTTTACTCGTTTCATAACCTGAGATATATTGGAAAGATCAGATTTAAATCAGGTCAACTATTTTATACAGTGTTGCAAATTGTTGGATAGGGCTCAACAAACCTGATGGAACCTGCAATATGGACTATGCAGCAAATTTGTAAACTTATTTTGGAACTAGTTCCCAGCCGATGAAGTCACAGATCATGGGCGGAATGCACTAACATCCGCCTATCTCATTCTTACTAAACCGCATATGCACTAACATACAGTATGCAAATAGTAGCACAAGAGACAGCTCTTGAAATAAAAGCCGTCCCTTGTGATGCAGAGCCATCCCTGGACTTCTGGGTCTGAGAGCTGGGAGTCCCTCTGTGTATGCACAGAGTGACTGCCTGCGGGGCATGCTGGGATCACACACATCATTGCAGAGAGAAGGCCATAAGCTACTACAGGAAGCGGAGGGGCATTACAGCATACAAAAATGTGGTAAAAAAACCCCAACAGGGTTTTTACCACATTTCTACATTAGTGCATCCAGCCCAATAACAAACGTCAGTGCCGACAGCTGTGTACACCCAAAAAGAGCAACACCTGAATTGCTTCGTCTAGCACAATCCATACCTCCCAACATGACCCTCTCCAGGAGGGACAATGCTCTGTTTCTGGACTTCCCTCTTAATTTAGGATTGCTATCACTTGTGTGGAAACACCTTTCGGTACTTGTGTAGTTTCACAGCGATTCGCTACGATACATTGTCAGCGTAGTGTCCCAGCGGCAGCCCTGCGTAGTGTCCCAGCGGCAGCCCTGCGTAGTGTCCCCACGAGCTGCAGCTTTGTCCCCGGCAAGCCTAGTGAGTGCCTCTCAGCGCAGGTAACCACCAGATCCCCTGCACTGGTGGACACCGGCGGAAAGACACTCCATCTGCCTGAGACGCACAAGTGCCTCATACGCTTGTGTGTCTCAGTAATTCTTGCGGTAGGGTACGGCAGCCCTGCTAGTGTCCGCTTCAGGGAGACAGTCAGGGCTAGGGGTTCGGTAGTGCTTGAGTCTCGTGCACAAAGGGGGGCGGGGGGGGGGGGGGGGTGTGCATCTCATGCACAATAACAAACACATTTGCCAGAGCTCCATGTTACATACTGGCAAATGCCTCCATTTCAAACTATCTACATCAGCCCAAAGCGTGGCGAGCGCAGGGGTAGGCATCCCCTGGTCCTGTTCTTACCCCCACTATTCATGTTGGCCTGGAGTTGATTTTATAAAGTGAGGCGAGCGCATCGAGCACTACAGCGTGGTGAGGGCAGGCAGAATACAAGTCAAGTAATCCGGGTACGCTCACCACACTTTATAAAATAAACTCCATGCCGGCATGGATAGTAAGGGTATGAACAGGCCGGGAGGACGCGTATCGCGTCCGCTCACCACGCTTCGGGCTGACGTGGATAGTGGGGGTGTTTCAGGAACACATTCACACCTGTTATGTCAGGCAGGTTAAAAATGGTCAATGGTTCCCACACAACGTGATAAGCACTGACACAACGCTAACTGACTATGCTAACTGCGTAAGCTCCGGTTAGGCATGAACGTACACAGTCAGACACTACACTGGCCGCTGGAACAGTACGCCGATGCCGACAGGGACACTACGCTGACTACGTAAGTGCCACCATGAAAATACATAAGTACCCACCTTTCTTATACATGAATCTGAATAAAACATGCAATGGCATTCACACATTAAGAGGGAAGTCCAGAAACAGAGCATTGTGTCCCTCTGTGTTTATCTGAAATCATTGTAGCATATAGGGCCAGATGCACGAAGCTTCAAAAAGTGATAACGTGGAGAGTGATAAACAACCAGCTTCAAACTACCATGTTAAAGATTGGGCCTGAAAAAATGACATTTAGGAGCTGGTTGGGTGGTGGGTTATCACTCTCCACTTTATTGTTTTTGAAGTTTGGGACATTCGGCCCATATTCTGTTCTCTATATTTTATGAAAAGCTATTCTGTACTTAACAGATTTAAAATAATATGGTATAAAAACATTAAAAACCTTGAGCCCTATTGAAGAATGAGCAGAATATTAATATTATGCTCTCTTAGCTAAATACATTGGTATTGTATCACTTACTGTGCTCTCTTGTGCATCACTTGGTAATTGGGAAGGGGAGCTGGGTTTGTCAGGCTGGCTTGAAGACTCCTTAGTAAAAGAAATAATGTATATGTTAATTTGCACAGTGTTGCTACATCACATTTTAGGGGGTAATCAATGTTGATTCCAATTGTTGGAATATTGTCCATTTCAGACTTCAGTCAGAAGATTGAATTTCAACCGTTGAATTGACGATATGCCAACTGTTGGAAATGTTCAGCAAAGTCAGATACACAATTCAGTCAAAAAGTGGAATCTGCAATATTTCCAACAGTCTGGCATTAGATGTGTGCTGATATTTCAGTTTTCGACCACATTAAAGGCATGCACACATTGATTGCCCCCTTAGTAATTTAGGGGCAGATTTATTAAACTTGGAGAAGAGATAAACTGGAGATAAAACTGAGAAAAGGTAAAAGGAGACAAAGCACAGCCAATCAGCTGTGTTTGAAAAAGACAGTTGGGAGTTGATTGGCTGTGCTTTATCTCCTTTTACCTTTTCTCTGCTTTATCTCCAGTTTATCTCTTCTCCAAGCTTAATAAATCTGCCCCTGTGTTCCAAAGGCTTACACATGTTCATACTTTGTTTGTTTAGGACATTCATATAAAAACGCTACAGTACATTTACATTGCACTACTAACACCTCGAGGGTCACCTTCCAAAAATGTCGATCATACCCATTTATACCTTCTTACAAGCAGTGAAAAACCTGGTATAAAAAGTAATGGAATATGATGGTGCTATATAAGTAAATAAGATTATCTACTTTTTGGTGTGTGTATACTACACATTCAAAATGAGGGAGAATAAATCTGATCTCATATTAGTAATTCCCTGAAGCAGCAATGCTTGAATAAAAGTTTGTCAAATATAATCAAGATTCAAGTCTAAAAAAAAAAAAAAAAACAAAAAAAAAAAAAAACGAATTCAGACTTTGAAAATGGTATTTTAGGCATACTACTCCAGGTAATGGTTTATCCTGCAATTTAATAGGGTCAATGCTCAAAAAGTCCATACACTGTATACTCCTGACCGCTGGTCATCTGTAAGTATCCAGACAGGGGTAAGGGAAGCATACTTATCCTCCCCTTAACCCTCCCTTCAGGCGGCCTAAGCCTAACACTCCCCCCATTAGTGACTAAACCCAACACACACAGCCTAACACCAAGTCTCTTCACTAGCGTAAACCTAAATCCCCCTTCCCTGGCCACCCATTACTGCTGTAGGGCTAGCAGGAGATATTTATATTGGGGCCATGCTGTGGTATACATTGTTTAGTGTGTACCCAAATTTACAATTTACCTGTAAATGGCAATCAGGTGGTAAGAGACTTTAGTAGTAAGTCTGCAAAGTTGCTTTGCATCTTGGATTAACACAAATAGGATATGTAATTAATGTCATAGCAACTTAAAAAAACACTGCTATTTAATCTGCACACTGTACCATTTTGGCAAAAATGTGACTTCAATTATCTGTAGCACGGAAAGAAAATTCGTATCAGCACTGCAATCTGCTACTTTAATCCCTCAGAAATAACTAATTGAAGGGATGTTACTAGTCACAAAATCCCCATATTTAAAAAAAGATGGTCTTGATAAAGTTACCCCTAGAGGTAACGAAACGTGTCAGCATCAAAGGCAGCAGCTCCATGATGCTGCTTGTGAGAAGCTGCCGCCCAGTTGTCTGTGCAGTGCAAAGAGCCTGCTGCCAGCGCAGCTGCCTGTCTTTGACAGATGCAGGCTGTGGCAGCAGCAGTGTCGGAGAGGAGTGGGGAGAGCACCTCTCAGGGACAGCGCTTACCTGCTTTGCTGAGCAGGTGGCCCTGCATGGACAGAGCTAAAGTGCCAGTAAGCCAGCTTCTGTAATATGTCAGACACAGCCTGTCACATAGCAGTTAGTAGCTGAATAGCTGGTACTTTCTCTTCTCTATCCAAGGCTTATTACATGAGCCATTCATGCCTTGTTGTTGTGCATTATTATTATTTAGGAATTCTATTTACATTTTTTTAACCTTGAGATAAGTGGATTTGACAGGCCTTCAAGAAGATGCACACATTTCACATTGTCAGGTTAATTTACAAACCTACTGCAAACTTGGTCATTCGTTATGTCCAACAACATGTTGAGTTAGTCATTCTCAGCATAGAGGGGTATTCAATCTGTGTTACCGTCTGTTGGAACGTCCCGACAGTTGGAATTCCAAGTCATTCTCAGCATAGAGGGGTATTCAATCTGTGTTACCGTCTGTTGGAACGTCCCGACAGTTGGAATTCCAAGCCATTTTTGTCCCACTCGACAGGCCCTCGACAGTTGGAATTCAATGTTCCGACTGTTGGAGAGTGGGCGTGTCGGCAAAAATGTCCACAGATTGTCGAAAAATTAGAGAATTTGACAACCTGCGGGCATTTCCGTCAGATCTTACTTATTTTAAAGGATAAGCTGACCACACACCTAAAGATTTACGGTCCATTCTGACTGGTTGGAAAAAAAATCTTATAATACAATATATGTAGATCATGAATAATTTGGTCTTAAACCGTGGAAAACAAAAAATGGTCAGACAAATTGGTTAAGTCTATTTGTCAGCTTTCTGTGATTTCAGAACAAATGGTCAATTGTCCCATGCTCCCATACAGTGCCAGATATTAGAGTCAAAGTGCCCGATTGGACAATAAATCTTGTTCAGGAATATTCCTATAAAAAAACTTTCCATGGTATTCCAATTTATCCATCTATAAAGCAGTTAACTCCTTATTGCCATCGGTCCTATCAGGGAAAGGAATAATCCTTATCAGCTCACCCATTTCATGATCACCCCTTTACAGGATCACTCATTTGTAATCATATTATTCATTACAAACTGCAGCTCAATATGTATAGGCTGCTAAGTGAACTTATTACAAGGAAAACAAAGGTTTAAGGCTGCCTAGAGTTTTTTTCTGAAGACTTCCTTTATCTACACGCAATTTCTTCGTTAAGCCCACTACTATATCCTTATTGGCAATGGGAATGTTGATGACATTATTAGACTGCACAACTACTGAAAATGGAGACTCCGCTCACTGTATCAAGAATGACAAAACAAAGTACTACTGAAGGGTTATTCCTACCTGTGGCTTTTTTCGTGGACGACCTCTACCACGTTTCTCCGTTGCATCTGCTGAATCCCCTTTTGCAGTTGCTTTAGCTTTTGAGTCACTCATGATGAGATTTCTGCAAGAGGGTGCAATCTCAGTTATATTTGGAATTTATAGAGCATATGTTTATCTTTGGTCTTGTAAAGACACCTCGTCACAAAATAATTTTAATAAATAAAAACATGTGTGAAAGTCTGACCAGACAGATTACACTCTTTATATGGTTACTGTTCTTGCATTGAACACAACTGCAACACACAATTCTGTACAATTGTAAATTCATTGTTTATCGGTATGCAGTATTGGTTTAGACACTTTACTGTACACAGCTAATCACAGCCGCAGCTTTAGTGATTTCAGCACAGCAGCTACTAAGAACCACCCTAATTCTCATTGGCTGCTGCTGGATGACCTCGGCGACCAATTGGTTAAAAGGTCTATGGTCGAAGCTTTGGCCACGACCGGTATAAGTCCTTGCATTTTCTGTCTATGTATTATAATGGGCACTATTGCAGGCAAGTCCTGTACACATTTAATGCGGCCGGCAAGGGGATTTGTATAGTGAGGATTGCTTGTTTTTGGCAAGGATCCCCGAAAACAAGCCATCCATGCCATCTAGACCACTCGCCGTATTCTTTGTTCTGGGGAAATCCTCACCATCAGAGTATGGCAAGAATTACCCTGAACGCTGAGGTTCGTCACAAATGCAGCATGCTAGAAGCATATAGCCAGGAGACTCGCTGTTTTGACAGCAGCACTCGCTGTTTCCGCCACGCTTTTTAGAAACTGCGTGGTAGAAATGGTGAGTGAAGGGGGTGGGTTGAATACAGAGGGTGGGCTATGACTGCATTGAATATACCCCAATGCATCAGCATTAGATGTTAGGACCAACCTGATTTTACCATGAGGTGGGCATGCATTTTTAAAACCACCAGAATCTCAACTGTGCTCCAGTTTAAATTGTAGAGTTTATTATAATAGCATTTTCCAGTATTCTTAACACTTAAATGCAGGCGTAAACTTAACTTTAACTGCAATATGCCATTTGGGTTAAGACCACTTATGACTTTCACTACAGTAGTACGACCCTTATCCAAATTATTCTGAAAACCATAGTCTCCAAAATGTACCTTTTCTTGGCTTTAAACCTACTGGGTACATCTTACTGGAACTAGAGGGGGAAATGGCACGAAAAGTGTGCAAGAAAATGGTTGCTTGGCACTCAAATTCAGTGTCTGAGGTAGTACACAAACTTTGATTCAAGTTTTAAAACTTTGTTTTCTGCACAGATAAAATATATGTGTGTATTTCATGTGTTTGATGTGCTTATACAACATAAATGCAAGAGACCTCAAATATAAAAATATACCAAAATACGGAATAATCCATTATCCAAAATGGTCAATATCAACTTAAACATCCTGATCAGCAGTCAAAACACAGGTGCTAGAATCCCGACAGCATGACCTGCACTGAAAACATGACAGGGTCTCTTAGCATTAGGCAGTGAGGGGTACAATTCAGTTGTACTGAACTATTTCTCCCATTTAAATAGGCTGTTTATACACCCACAGTATCAGGATTTAATGGGTTTTATTTTTATGAATTGCTGCTCAGCCAGTGATTCCCAGGAGGTATTGCTACTTGTACTGCTCCATAATGCCAATGAGACTGGGAAGTGAATAGGATTTATGTAGCCAGCTTGTCTACACAGACACATGCATGCAAAAATGCAACATTTATTTAAGACCGCACTGGATGGAGTTGGCGTTAGCCCATCTGCATTCAGTGGGGTCAATCTTTTTAGGTGATGAACTTGGGTGCCGGACAGGGTCCCAACAGTCATTTACCCAACATGTCAACACTGACAGCCCGGATCCCGACAGCCACTGGCTATTCTCCCTTGTGGGGGTCCATGACCCCCATAGAGGGAGAATAGAATAGGTGGTGAGCGTGGTGAGCCACTGTGCCCACAAGGGGCTTTGTTGTGCTCACCATGCTGTATGAGTCCAGCCAGGCGGAATCCCAATGTCGGGCTAATGACTGTCGGGATCCCGACCGTCAGAACCATATACCGCACCTGATGAACTCATGGGTGCGAGCCTTTGCCGAGGCCACATTTCATGGCAGCTGAGATTCTCAAAAGTAGGGCCAATTTCAACAGCCCAAAGGGTGATCGTGTGGAATTGGATTGACCCCAGTGTTTGTTACAGACTATTAAAACATTCCAGGATGGAAGCCAAGCATTCTTCCCAACATGCATTGCTTTGGACTTGGGGCTGTATTCAATGGGTGTCAATATTTTCAACAGCTGGAAATACTGGCACACACCGATTCAATGCAGCCGTTTTCAGCAGCATTTTCACCCATGCAGATTTGACTTTGTTAAAAGTCGAATCTGCATCGAAAATGGCCGCCAAATTGTGAAAATTGGCCTTTTTCACCGAAAAACACGCTGTCCATGTGTTTTCCGACCGTCTGATAGACTGTATACTGTAGGTCAATATACTGTAGGTCAAATGTCGGAAGTATCAGCACAGTGACTAACCGCTGATCCTTTATAAATGGAAATTGCATTATAATATTTATTAATGAAATATTAGCAAAATTCATATTCCTCACCACCATGAAAATCAAGCTTAAGCATCATACACATGGGCGAATTGTGTTGCTGAGCGATCTACTTAGCAGTATTGCTGGTTAGATCGCCCATACACAGCAATCTGTGCTAACCACTGCTTTCTTTAGCACATGCAGGCGATCTATCTTGAGCTTGACTGCATGTGCTAAAGATTTGAATGGTCGATGGCGAAACCGCGCATTGCCATCACTATAGACTGGGTGATGTGTGCTTAATTTCTAAGCGATGTAGACAGTGAGCTTAATGGAACACAAATGCCAAAATCCATATGCGCATAGGGTAGATCTGGTAAGATGCATGTAGGTAATTTATAACTTATTTAGGCTAATCGCATGCCTTGCTATAGAACTGTCCGTTACCCAGTGTTTCAGTTGCACACTATGGGCGGGATTCTCTAACATCCTCCGCCACACATCACCGACATTCGCATGGTTAATAATCACATTTGCACTAAAATATGTGATTATTAATGCAAAGGACAGCTCTTGTGTTAAGAGCTGTCTTTTGCATTGTTGCCGACAATGTGCAGCGGTCCCCCCTCCCTCTCTGGATTCTTACCTGGCTGGCAGGACTCCGCTTCCTCCTCCCTGCACGGAAGAGGTGCAGGGAGTAGGAGGTCACTGGTCCGGGAGTACGAAGGATAGCCCATAGGCTTCTATAGGGTTACTGAAAAAACAAGGGCTTCCCGACAACACCGCACCTCCAAAATCTGCAGCTCGGTTTCTATCTCAGGAGCACCACTCCTCCACAATACAGATATACAAAGAAAAAAAGATAGAAACCAAGCGCTGATCCTATTCACAATTGGTGGGAGTAGGTTCAGGTAGGACCTTGTCTCAAACCGCCCCCAGAGTGTATTTCTTCAGCTGTAACAACCTAATGGACCACACTGACCTTAGTGATGGTCCCTATGTACACATAGCGTTTTCTTTTATTCTTTTCATTCAAAGGTCATCTACTGCTTCAGAGGTTAAGGGTGGATGTACTGACCTGGGTATTGGTCCCTATGTTCACATAAGGGTTTCTTTTCTGAGCTCAGGTTCCCCCAGATCACAACACCAGTACTGATAGCAGGTTTCTTTTTCCAAAGATGTTATTGCTCCAAATAAAAAGTAAATCCAAACCAGATAAAAATAGTATTAAAAACTGCACAGGAGCCTTCACCAGGTGGAACCAACAAAAAACATTGTAATCCTCCTCACCCGGGATGAGATTGGGATGGAATGTCCGCCCAGATGGAATAAGGCAAATGTTGATCCTTCCTGGTTCTGGCCTTCTGATTACACCAACGCGTTTCTGACAGGGTCCTGAGGAAGGATCAACATTTGCCTTATTCCATCTGGGCAGACATTCCATCCCAATCTCATCCCGGGTGAGGAGGATTACAATGTTTTTTTGTTGGTTCCACCTGGTGAAGGCTCCTGTGCAGTTTTTAATACTATTTTATCTGGTTTGGATTTACTTTTTATTTGGAGCAATAAAACTTTTGGGAAAAGAAACCTGCTATCAGTACTGGTGTTGTGATCTGGGGGAACCTGAGCTCCGAAAAGAAACCCTTATGTGAACATAGGGACCAATACCCAGGTCAGTACATCCACCCTTAACCTCTGAAGCAGTAGATGACCTTTGAATGAAAAGAATAAAAGAAAACGCTATGTGTACATAAGGACCATCACTAAGGTCAGTGTGGTCCATTAGGTTGTTACAGCTGAAGAAATACACTCTGGGGGCGGTTCGACACAAGGCCCTACCTGAACCTACTCCCACCAATTGTGAATAGGATAAGCGCTTGGTTTCTATAGGGTTACACCATCTTGAACTGGCGTAACCCCCCCCCGCCCCGAAGCCTGGTGGTGGGGCTTTGCTGCATATGAAAATGCAGTAAAAAACCCAAGGTTATGGCATTTGTGCACCTCGCCCTATGGCTTTAGTCACATGAAATAATTGCACAAGGGACAGCCTCTCGCAGTGCCAGGTGACTTGAGTCTTTGCTGAAAGTGTGCATAAATAAAATAATTGAAGTAACAGCTATGATAAATTGCATTAATTTGAAAGACGACATTTGTAAGTGAGATCAAATCAGTCTTAAGCAGCCCATACACGCTGCTATGAGGGCGTGCTTTCCGTGCTGTACTAGCACAGATCACATTGCATTGCATGTGCATCCGTTGTGCATGCAATGCGATGCACATACTTTTTGTACTTAGGTTTCATCACATTGCATCGCATTGCATGCACAACGGATGCACATGCAATGCAATGTGATCCGTGCTAGTACAGCACGAAAAGCACGCCCACAAAGCAGCGTGTATGGGCTGCTTTATTCTATGTACAAAGTGCTACAATGGAGTCGTAGCATCTTTGATTTTGTACAGGTTTCATTCAAAGGAGAAAATGTATCAAAGCTTGGAGAGGTACCACCCAATCAGCAAATGTCAGTTTTCAGCACAGACTGCACAGTGACAGTTAGAAGCTGATTGGTTGGGATTTTAGCCCTTTGGATGCATTGATAAAGCTCCCCCCTAATTCCCATAAGACCCAAAATTTAGTTTGACATCCACGTAAACTACAATTGGGAAAGGTAAAGTGTGTTGAACGTAGAGGTAACAGGGCCAAAGCATGCTAAGGGAAGTGAGCCATGCCTCTACTCATGTCGATTGCTTGTGTCAACCTTTTTTCCATGTCAACTATGTAACATAGCAACATAGTAGTTTAGGTTGTTCAAACTTTTATAGGACCTTTTAGTGGGTGTTGTCTAGATGTTAAATCCCCATTTGAATGTTTTACTTCGATTCCAACTTGGGCTAAATTTTGTTTATTAGTTGTACCCCTGGATGTTTTTATCCAATAGATGCTTGTTCAACCGTAAGTTAAATGTATTTATTGCGTCTTCTGGCAAAGAGTCCCGTACTTTTATTGCCCTGATTGTAAAAAAGCCTTTCCTTCAGAGGGTACAAAACCTTCTCTTCTCCAGCCTGAGCGCATGCCCATGTGTCCTAGGGCGGGATGTATTAATATACATCGCCGCCCTTCGCCGGGTTACCGCCGCGATGCTGCCGCATATGTACTAACATATGCGTCTGGCATCGCGGTGTGGTAACAGACCCCCCACGATATCTGTACTGTGGTCTGCGGGGGGTCTCCTCCCTGCCGGCTCCTGATGCCTACACGCCGGGGACAGCTAAGCAGGCTGTCCCCGGCGCGTCCTCCCGCCTGCAGCCGGAAGGACGTCCAGCTGCGTTGAATGGGGTTGAGGAAGGGCTTACCTTCCGGGGTCCTGGAGGACCTGCAAGAAGGTAAGCCCAAGGGAGGGGGAAAGGGGGGTCGGCGAGGCGGCGGGGTTGCGGCGAAAAGAAGCCCATAGGCTTCTATAGGGTATCGCCACCCAGAGGGTGGCGATACCCTGCCTGGCGAAAACGGGGCGGACGGGTAATAGTACATAGGAAAATGCGGTAAAACCCCTGTTTTACCGCATTTTCCCTTTAGTACATCCCGCCCCTAGTCTCTAACTGTAAAGACAATAGGGTGTCTGACCGTTAGATTGTCCCCTGATATATTTGTGCATTAAGCACGTGTCCTTAAAAGTCTCTTTTCCAGCGCAAACATTCCTAATTTTGCTAATCGGCCCTCATAGAATAATGACTCCAACCCTTTTGTTATCCTTTTTGTACAGGCTATTACCTTGTTGGCTGCTACATGACACTGAGCACTGCGCTCCAGTTTGTGGTTAGTTTGGACTCCTAGGTCCTTTTACAAATCTTTATTTACCCAATTCTAGCTCATTTAGAGATTGTAAATAGTACACTGGTGAGGTCTTCCAAGACGCATAACCTTACATTTATCAACATTGAACCTCATTTTCCATTCACTCATCTAGTTTATTTAAACCCCTCTGCAGCTTGGATACATCCTCGTCTGTTCTAATCACCCTGCACAGTTTTGGGTGATCCGCAAAGATGGATACTTTACTTCGTATTAGCTCCTCTACATCATTAAGGAATGTTAAATAGAAGTGGCCCCAGCACCAAT
Organism: Crinia signifera; assembly: GCF_055691185.1. Taxonomy (NCBI): domain Eukaryota; kingdom Metazoa; phylum Chordata; class Amphibia; order Anura; family Myobatrachidae; genus Crinia; species Crinia signifera. Next base: position 150,976,812 of record NC_139218.1, on the reverse strand, counting down.
CCCTTTGGAACAGCACTTAAAATAGGTATTCAACCTGAAGATCTACCACTACTTTCTGTATTATCCTGCAGCCATTTTCTTACCCATCTGCAATTTTGTATCTGCTTAAGTACTGTGTGGTAAATTAGTATCCCTTTGAGGTGTTTCGCTGCATCCAGGCAGATGGAGGCTAAAGTGGAGTAAATACTAGACAATATGTTGTTTGATACGGTGGATTGCACAAGCATATCAGATACATCTAAACTGTAGTTACCGAGAATGCGCGGTCCCACGGGTCACCAGCGACATACTCTGTAAGCCCTACATGCAGGTTTGACTGAGAATGTCAGGCTGGGTACACATCATATAGTGCATGAGGTAGGGTTGGATATCAGAAGCCCACCATCAAGCAATGGCTGGGCATCAGCCATCAAATCTTTTGATTTGATGGTAAGTGACCATCGCATTCAAAGAATTTGATTTGAAAAAAATAAAAGGCCATGATGTATACCTGCACAAAACCTCTGCAGTGTGTCTGGGGATGGGACCATTGCAACACTATCAAATGTTTACCATTTGATGGCGGAAAAACATCTGAATGCAGCCAAATGGTAAAACCACTACCATCGCAACAGAAACACTAATTGTTGTGAACCATTGAGATGTGATGTCCATCATTAGCAGAACATACCTGTAGGGCTTCTGACCATGTAATATAAGCTTAATTTAACATAAATGTTAGATAGAGGGAAAGCTAGCTGGATTTAGGGCAACATGGTCCTAAGTTGAAGATTATGGAAGTCTATATATAGGGCCAGATGCACTAAGCTTCAAAAAGTGATAAAATGGAGAGTGATAAACAACCAGCCAATCAGCTCCTACCTGCCATGTCACAGACTGTTTGAAATAGGTAAGGCAGGAGCTGATTGGTTTGTTTTATACCAGTATCCATTTTATCACTTTTTGAAGCTTAGTGCATCTGGGCTGGCCCATAATGAGAAGCAGAGGAGCCGTGACCAGTGGTATATGGGTGTGGTCCACAATATCAGCCTGTTGTCTCCCTAAATGTGTAAAATGTGTAAAAGGTCATATTTTTTTCAGAAAAAGAGGACACGTTTAACATTATGATTTATGGCCAAATGTGTGACAAGCTGATAATCTTTCCATCACGTACATGCATAACTCATAACATGACTCACCTGGAGGGACAGGATGCTCTATTCCTGGACTTCCCTCTTAATTTATATACAATTACCATCACCTGTTCTAACGTTCATTATTAAGAAAGGTGTCTCACCACAGGTGTTGGTCATCATAAATTAAGACCGTGCAGGAACAGAGCATGGTGTCCATCCTGGAATGGTTCATGTTGGGAGATATGTATACATGCCTATCGCTACTTGTAGACCTGGAGCTGTAGTCCTATCCACCCCATTGTTAGAGATCATTACTCACAGGAACAACACTGTCAATAATGATGTCCTGGATACATTTTTCTGCTGCAATGGATGCTTCTGCTATTGTTAATATATACTGTATGCTCAAGTCTTAAATATGCCAATTGCATTTAATGGAATTAAAAAGGGACCTGGGAATAGTAAATTTGTACGATAAAAAAAAAAGGGATCCACAGAAAGGACATTTTCAGGGACAACTGTACCACAAGACACTGGACTCTCCATGGAAATTAGGAACACTTCAGAAACTAGAAAAGGAAATGAGAGAAATTCTATTTAACACACCCATTCCCTAGGTAAGTGAAATGCAACAAGCCAGCCAGTGTGCAAGTTTGGTCACAATGAGAATGGAGGACTTTATCAAGTAATCATTCAGCGACCGGAGTCCACGCCACAGCATGCATTGCAAACTCATTCATCTTCCGCGCCTAACCCACCAGATCTCCATGACGTCCACATAGGATTTCAGGTATAATCACACACAACAGAGGATTTCCCATCCACACTGTGGGGCATAGACATTACGGACAATAAACCTGCACTAGGTCGCCCATTCCCGGCACCCTTTTTTCCCGGTGGCCGTGCAATCTATACGGATATATAGGTCTCTCGGGTAGGAGCGTTCTTACACAGCAACATTACATGTCACCGCCACGGCACGTCTGTATATAGCACATTCTCATAGAATATTGGCAAAATAACGATGAAAGCGCATACCTTTTACCTGGAAATGGGCACTGCTAGATCCTTACCCCCTATTATATGTGTAGGAAAGGCCAATTCCCTCCACTCCTTCCCGAGCCTATATTTATGCAATCAGACCAGATTAAAGGCTTGAGAGGGCGTGTTTGTGTCCCGGCGATGTCATCTGTGGGGAGGGTTTATACAATGCATAGGGAGGAAAGGCGTAGTCATTTCATGCTGTAGTGCAACGCAACCACCATATTATTATTGTTACAATGCACTTAGCATAGTAACCGTGGGGTTTGTGTTGTAGCCGTGTATTGCAGGTGTGCAAGAAGTACACACTTGACATAGCCACGCCTCCTTCTGCACACACCAGTGTAATGCCACAGTGTAATGCTAGTGTAAAGCCACAGATTGCATTTGGGGGTGATGTGTGCTGTGTGTGCTGTACTTTTAGGTCAAATCAAAAAATGTGTTGCCAGAAGTATGGAGACATGTTAAAACATGAGCATCTATTAAACTAAATGGTTAAAAGGCTCCTATTACCTAGTATAGCAAGAGCCAGATTAATATTTGTGGGGCTGTAAGTAATTTTAGGGGCCCCCGTTACTAAACCTTGATTGACCAAAATGCTTGACCACATATACCAAATGGTTATGGGATAGGGGGTCGACAATGTCTAAGTTGACAGTCACTAGGTTGACCACATGGTTGACACCTAAAAATGGTTGAAATACCATAGGTGGACATTGACTCAAGCTTAAGGTCAACATGGACATGGTCGACATTCAAAATGTAGACATACGGTTGTTGTTTTTGTGTGTGTGTGTGTATGTTGACATATATGCAGTATAAGTGCACTGCTTCCCCTCGCATGCTTTGGACACAGTGGCTCGCTGCCCTAGGCACTCTATTATAGTCTCACTCTATGCCCAATTGGATAGTAAAGTATGAACCCATTTGGTCTGAACAAAAAAACACGAAAAACCTGTGTCGACCATGTCCATGTTGACCTTAAGCTTGTGTCGACCTTATGTCATTGTTGACCATTCTTAGCTGCTGACCTAGTGATTGTCGAGATCCATGCAAGGAAAAGTGTTTAAAAAAACGGCGTAACCAGCCCCAAGCTCTTTGAGCCAGTCCTGGTTTCAGAAATATGAGGGACCAAAAAAGTAGGGGTACCTGTATTTCAAAAACCAGCACCCGGCTCTTTAGTCAAAATAGTCCATTAGTCAAAATCTCCCCTTGTGTCAGCAGTATTATGCCACAGCCGGGGGAGACTTAATACCCGGGAGGTCACTGCAGCTGCCTATTCTCCTGCATTCTGCAGGAGACTCCCTGAAATAAGAGCAATCTCCCAGTCTCCCTCATTAGTCTAGCAATCTCCCTCATTTCACCTAGCCCACATTACACTGTTACTTTTTTTGGGGAAAAAAGGAATGAGAGATAAATACATTTAAATTGAATCATCAGCACCATTTCCCAGCACTTTAGCAAGTATAGTAGCTCTTACTAACTGCTTTGGGGCTCATCTACACTTGTATATAAGTCATTTTAAAAGATTCCTCTTAGATGTAGCAGTGCACACCCACGCTTCTAGGTGCCGCGTTCATAATCTCTTTTCACAATCTCTAATTGTATGGAACCAGACATACCCTTTGGGTGGAGCATGACACGCCCTCTCAATGGGGTGCTGTGCAAAATTCTGCTACCAACTATAATCTCCCTGAAACTAGTTTCCAAAAGTAGGTGATACCCTTTTTACACTAAAAACCCTGGTGGGACCCTGGTCTTTGAACACGGTTGTTTCCAGGGTCGGACCCTGCATCATACCCCATTTACACAGCAATTCGTCCTGGGTCGGACCAGGGTCTACACACCATTTAAACTGGACCTGGGTCAGCCCTGCCTTTCCTTGTGGATGTCATTACAAATGACCTACAGCAGCAGCACCACATTACCCCCCTGCACATCATCACCCCCCCTAGCAGCAGCAGCATCACCCCCCCCCAGCAGCATCATCACCCCCCCAGCAGCATCATCATCCTCCCCAGCAGCAGCACCCCCCCCCCTAGCAGCATCATCCACCCCCCCTAGCATCAAATCGCCCCCCCTCCCAGCAGCATCATCACCCCCCCCGCCCCCCTAGTGGCAGCATCACCCCCGCAGCAGTATCATCATCCTCCCCAGCAGCAGCATTACCCCCCTAGCAGCATCATCCCCCCCCAAACATCAAATCACCCCCCTGAAGCATCCAATCACCCCCCCCCCCTGATCATCATCACCCCCCCCCTCAGCAGCATCACCCCCCTAGCAGCATCATCCCCCCCAAGAATCAAATCACCCCCCTGAAGCATCCAATCACACACCCCCCTGATCATCATCAACCCCCCCCCCCCGATCATCATCACCCCTCCCCAACCCAGTGCGGGGTCCAGCCTCCAGGCAGCGGGGTCCGGCAGGGCAGGCGGGCAGGGGGTCCATCCAGTGTATAGGAAGTTGCTGGTGGGGTCCCTCCAGTGTATGGGAAGTAACCCGCTACTAGTAAACTAGTAGCGGTAGTACCCAGCCGCCGCAGGGACCCTCGCCGGACCCCGCTGTCTCCACGTCCCGACCCGCGGCTGCAGGGGTGAGTCCGCGGCTCCGTCTCGCCCCTAAGCAACCTGACAGCTCGCCCCCCCCCCTCTCCTCCCGGGTCAGGACCTGGGTAGAGGACCCGTGTAAATGGACACGGCTTGACCCCATTTACACCGCCGAAGGTCCGGATCTGACCCGCCACTGACCCGGATTTTTCGGCAGTGTAAAAGGGGTATAAGTATGCCTTGTATTATCATGGTAGGTACACATGGGCACTCCTCAACATCTCGGTGTATACACAGAACCCTGACAGAAGGCAGGACCTGGTCAACCCCTGGAGGTACCATGCTACCAGAGACAACGATAAGTTCACTGCCAGTGTCAACTAATGCCCTTATCTCCTAGCCTTCCAGCTGGACCATTATAAGGAACAGGGTGGACTCTGCTTAAGATATGTTTCCAGCAGCCATGCTGACCATTGGCCGAGCTGCTTTCCCCACGCTGCAATCCATCGGTTCTCCCTGCCTTGGGCAGTTCTGCCATACATGACCAGGCTTGCTACATTCAAAGCACACAGTGGGAGGCAGGGCCTTTGTTAGGGTATGCATCATAGGATAGACAGCAACTAGGTTGACAAGCATGAAGGCCCACATGACTAAAGGTCAACATGCAGGAAGGTTGACATGACTGAAGGTCGATGTGGGTTAGGTCGACAGGGTCATTAGGTCGACACAAGCATTACGTAGACATGGGGAAGGTCGACAGTCAAAAGGTCGACATGGGGTTTTTCATGTTTTTTTTACTCGAATTTTGACACAATCGACACTGAAACGTAGCACCGTGTCCCCTCTCATGGCTCGTTGCACTGGCCATGCTTCGGGCATGGTGCCTCGATACGCTCGGCACACTATTTTATTCTCCTACCACGCCCTAGTGCAGGGCTGGGCAACACCGGCCCTCCAGATGTTAATGAACTACACATCCCAGGACGCTTTCCATTAGTTTTGCTATGTGGCCATGCTGAAACTGATGCAAGGCATGCTGGGATGTGTAGTTCATCCACATCTGGAGGGCCGGTGTTGCCCAGCCCTGCCCTAGTGGATGGTATAGTAGGAAATACCACCTGTCGGCACATGTCGGCTCATTGTGGTCTAACTCACAAAACAGATTTAATCAATAAAGCAAAGAAATAACAGCAAATATAGATAAGTACAGTATGACTATTTACAACAAACAGAAACGTATAGCAAACTAGAAAGAGATACAGCACAGCAAAGAGATACTTATCCTAACAGCCTATAGTATTACAGCAGATGGATATAACATATATAAGAATTACAACCAACAAATATATATATATATATATATATATATATATATATATATATATATATATATATATACAGTGGCAAACGCAGGATTTTCAGAAGGGGGTTTCCAGAGGGGCGGAGCAAAGCACGGAGATGGACACTTAGGTGACCCAGTATATGCCGGGTCAGTTAAAGTATTATAGATAGACCAAATGTATATAAATAATAATAATATATATATATATATATATATATATATATATATATATATATATATATATATATATATATATATATATACATACAGGGGCATCAACAGCAGTGTAGACCCCCGGGCATAGCAATGTATTGGGGCACTTACCGATCCTCCAGCGGTAGGGGTGGGGGAAGCTTTTATGTCCCCCGGGTGGTAGGGGGTATTATATCAACCGCTCAGCATGTAGGGCCTGGATCAGTAATTTCCACTAATTACACCTTTACTGCACAGATGGTGGGAGATGGGGTGGGAGAAGGGGGCATTGGGCTGAATGAAAGGGCCATGATACATAACTTCCAGGGTGGTAGAGGATGTTTAATATGCAGAGGAGGGGTGTATAGTGGAGTGGGCTTATTATTCATAAGATATCTCCAGTTCCCAGAAATAGATTTTTTAGATTTTAATGGAATTAAAAACTAGAGAATCCCACCTACCAAATGGTATTGGGGACTAGGGGATCAGAGTTCAGGAGGCAGAGCAATCTGCCAACGAGAATATAAAACTACATACCAGGTGTGTGGAACTGGAGCAGTAACCAGCTGCTGGAAGGCTGATATCTCTGGCTCTGGGCACAGTAGAGACAAGCTTCTAGTGTCCATCAAAGGGGGAGAGTCCCAGATTTTGGAATATACCCTCAGAAAAACTCTAAGTCAGACAGAACCTGAAATATCTGATTGGGAAGAGCAATTAACAGGCTTGGATGGGGACCACTGCTTTGAAGTCAGATATCTCCGGTTTCCAAGGGCCGATTTTTAAAATTCTTGTACCCATGGAAAGAGGGGACCCTCAGCTTTCAGCCTAGGGTCCTTAGACTTCTGGGGGGGTTTCTGAGTACTCAGAAACCCCCCCTGCGTGCACTACTGATATATACTATACTATATACTACTAAAAAAGTTTAGGGATTATATAACCCCTTATAAGGTATCACATCTACATAGCCCACTATTTATTTAAGATGTAATATTCTATATATTATAAATATGATCTCACACAGCCCACAATTAATATTAATAATATATCTAAAATGGAACATTTGATATTCAATTGAACTTGATCCTTTAGCCTATTCAGTTTATATTATTTAAAGGGCTCCCATTCACATAGTCACTAATATTTTTCTCTTAGTCCAGCTCAATCTAATAATTATTGATGCATGGTTTGTCTATATGCATAGAATAGATTATAGCCAGTATGTTCATACATAGTAATTTTCTACCCCTCCGGTAGGTAGGAACCTTTATTCATAGGAACCTACTTTCTATATACCGCATCCCATTAGGAAATATTTAGCACTGCGTGCAATTATCCCAGACCGGAAATCGCGGTTACCACTAGCCAGGCGCTAATAGGCGCTACACCATATTATCCCCATCACCAGTTAGCCTGTTTGCACTGACTAACGGGGATGGAATATTAATACCTGATCCCTGGAACACAGTAAGGTTCCAATAGACAAGGTTAGCTGGCCGGCTTTGGAACGCAAAACGCCCCGGAAATGCGTCCCAAGGGCGCTTACATTACAGTACAGTGCCCTGGAACGCATAGCATCCCGGAAATGCGTTCCATTGACGCCAGTATAGTTCCACTAGATGCGGTCAGGTGACCGGACATACATACTGGGGATTTGGAATGCACAGCGTCCCGGAAGTGCGTTCCACGAACGCTTATTACCTCCTAAATCACTACTTTTTAGCTACCCCACAGTCCCAGTTTTTTTCAGCATATACTATTTCACTCAGCTACTCCCTCTGTTGCTTATCCCATTTACCGTTACTCATTGTTAACCCCTGTTCAAGAACATACCCGAGATAATAGCCTACAGGAAGTGACGTAGGACAGATCAGGGTATTTAAACCCATGCCTGATCATCAGCAGATCTCGCTGCACACCCACAGGAGTTGGATATCATTTCTCCACCAGTAGGTTGCTCTTTATTGGTCCCATATACTGTGTTGAAAGCTACCCTATGTATGTCCCATATACTGTGTAGAAAGTGACCCTATGCATGTTCTGAAGTTTATGCCTGTGACTTATTGTATCATTAGTATACACTGCCTTCTGTAATAGGACAATATCGTATCCACATCTGGCTTGATGTATCTGACTTTATGTTGTACTACACTATCTAATGAAACACACTAAGGTTGAATATATGAACCCTATAGTTTAACATGGTATGCCATTATGAATTATGTGTTGTTGTCACTGTACATTAGTAACTATATATGCCAGTCATGAATTATCAGCATAAATGTGTCTTACACCCCAGATGACACTGACATATATCAGACGACAGGCCTGCTCCAATTTGGGTCTCATAACATTTACGTCCTATGGTTACATCATATTATATTAGTATGCATTATTATTTGAATAATGTTATATGCCTGCCCACGTCACATAAATGCATTCACCTGTACGTGGTAGCCAGCACCCTATAACCCCCCATTGGTTCTAATTATATACCTAACTTGCTCCTGTGTGATATGGTACGCATATAACATGAAATATTGCATTTTGACATTTGGAGCAACATATATACTTGTTAAAAGGACTTTGTATTAAGTATTATATGTATTTATTTTTAGTATTTGTTAACCACTAACGTGGACCTCTGTGGTTGAGCAGTTCCGCTTCAAGCTACATATTGGCTGAAATTGGTATGTGTAACCCCAGAAACTGACCCCCACCCATAATATTTAAATATCCGTTAGGACAACACTAACGATCACTACATTTACCCATAGGACTCTTTTTCGAAGTACTATACCTCTGCAGGACAGAGGTTTTACCAGAACTGACGTGGTCAGTTATCTTATCCACTCAGCATCTATACCCAGCTTTTATCGTTGGAAGAAACTTTTATGTATGGCACTGTCCAGACTTGGTATGTAAAATACACCACCTTTTTCTCCCTCACTATTAAGGTGCTATAATGGATATCACCGAATGGAACCTACACCCACACTAGGGGAATAAAGATCTACCGAATTATCCTAGTCTTTTATCTTTCACTTTACTTGGTCTCACACTTTCTGTATATTGTAATCAGTTATATACAACCACTGGCACATCCGTCTCTTTCTGGATTCTTCAATAACCCCACATTAAGATGGGACGTTCGTTATTCTTATTGTCCTCTCTTTCTCTCTGCCTCACCATCCCACCGGATTTTTGTTCACATTGATAAAATGGATTTTGATTATATTAATTATTGCATCAATGTACAAATAATTTATTGTGGAAAACCAGCAAAGACATATCAAATTGTGACTTTGAAAAGCTATTGCAAGCTACTATCACCTGTTCCTGTCAATCAAAGACCAATCAACAAGCTATTATGAGGATCACCAGTTGTTCCTGTCCATAGAAGAGATCGTGAAGTGAATGTATAACTTAAATGAATGTATAATTACACATGTTTACGTCAGAGAGCCGATTAGAACTGCTGACCAATACTAAATATGTTCTTCCATATATGTAATGATTTAAATAAAGGTAGTTAGCATGATCACCATATATGAAAGCACCCCCATACTATTTGTGGCCGTAGGAAGTTTAGAAACTATAAATTGGATGATGTGACGACAGCAAAGTGGGAAGTGCTAGGGGCCCGCCCCTCACACTATCCTCACACTACACATGCTTTTGGATGCTGTGCTGTCCAGTTCTGTCTGTCTGGAATTGAGCAATATTGTATAATATATTATTTTGGATAAATATGTAATTACGTGTCATTTATTTATCCTCGAACTTAACAGTGGATTTATTCCCAACTTATCAATGGTGACCTCCGACGGCTGCTGCCTTCTACATTGGACTGCCTGCTCCATACTTATACGTGACTTTCCACACAAATAAGGTAAGCGTACCTTTTATTTACTGTAATGTAGTTAATAAGTCACGATGTGGGGAGTAGGTGGTCTAGTGGAGAACGGTATGTAACACGATATATGTTATATTATGTGATATTGCTTATTCTTATTCTAAATTGGAAAACTTATTATAAAAACTGAAGCTATTTTCTAAATAAAAAATTATAGGCTAATAACAAAATAGATGTCATTTAATCGCAGTGAGTGACGTTACGTCAGCTCTAGTATGTGATAGGTACAATGACTATTGTGTCATAAAATATAAGCCTTTCATTTGTACGGGTTTTTAAAACCTACAAAACTTCGATGAGATATGTCTGGGACTATCAGTTTGAAGTTTTATTCTAGTTCATATAAGTCTTAGCAAGAGACGTCTTGCTCGGATATTGAACTGGATTGTTCTGAATATGGTAATTCAGTAATCATCTATTAACTAGATCAAAATTATAGCCTATTCTAAATTGAAGTAACATATGGTATACAGTTTTTTTAATAAAGCAAATTAAACTTCAGTAACTTAAGAAGAAGTGTTAAGATAATCATAACAGGTTAGAGATTAATTTAGCTTAAACTTAATAAAATAATGTACACTGAGAGCAATTAAGAATAAAATTAAGTATCTTAAGGACAGACAGTATAAAAATTCAGATAAAACATGCCAACTAAAGTAACTAGTTACAATGAAATTAAAGTTTTTAAAATCCTAGGAATACATAAATGTGTGCCCAGATCAAACAACAAGATCTGAGAAAGTATAAATGTCTAATACGACTTATGTTTGAAGTCTGCAATTTGGTAAGATGGGAAAATGTATCCTGGCCAGGAAAATACATTTATATCTTTATTTAGTTTTTTTCCCTTTACCAATAAACAGTCAAATGTATTGCGTTACGCTCATGAGCTCAAAAGTAACAAACTAAAATTATCTAAGAAATCTTGACATAAGTTTATGTCATGTGTCTAAAGTAATTTGTAATGTTTCATGTGAATGCCTAATTCTTACGTATGCCTTTGTATGCTCTGCCTTTGGTGAATTTTACTACTTAACTGTATTTAAACATTCAGTAAGTGCAATGTTTTAACATTTGAGCATGTACTGATCTAAACAACTGCATGTGAGAACTCAGGTCAAACAGGTCACGGTGCTGCACTATTTTTAGTACCAGTGTGTGAATTGAGTGATGTCTCTCTGTGTTAAAGCATGTGACATCTGTGCACGGAAGCTGAAGCTAGCTGAACACCATTCTGTAAGATCAAAAGCGCTAACTTTGAAAACTTTTTTTTTCTTTTAGAAATCTGATCAGTATGTAAAATTGTTTGTTTCATTTGTTTTTGAAACCATTATGTGACAGTAACATTTGTTTTTTCTGTCTCCTCAAGTCAAGTAGAAATACGATCTGACTGCTATTTCTGTTCTCTTTTTTTTTTTCAAAGTTCAAAAGCAAATTGCAGTTACATTATGTTTGCAGATAAGATATTTCTTATATTTCATTGATTATTTCTACTAGAATTTTTCCTTAAAGCAAGAAATATGTGATATGTACACTAACACACATTATGTGTGCATTTAATTAGAACTGACAGTACTTAAAAGATCAGTGGTATAATTTTAGACCATCGCTAGTGTAATGACTTAGTATACAGATTGCTTAGAATGAAAAAACAAAACACGGATTATGTGACTACTTATCCTTCATAGCCTAATATGAACACTGATACCTTACATTGTTACAAGCCACAGAGTGGCTCATTCCTGTTTTGGGATTTTGTTGAATTTGTATGTTCTGTGTTTAGTTTGTATGTTCTCTCCAGATAAGTTTTCTGGGTTTTGCCTTATTCACTTGTCATTGTTCTTGTATCTGTGAGCACAGCTGCTCAGGTGTAGCTTGTGTGCTTTATAGTCTGTTTTGTATCATTTGTGGGTTAAGTCAATTTTCCAATTATGACCTCATAGCCTCTACGGGTGCCTTGTATATAACGATAAATCCATGCTGCAACGGAGTTTGGGCGAACCTAATTTGCCCTTCCAACCGCGGCGGCCACAGGTGAAGACTAGTACCTTGCAGGCACCGGTGGACCACTATGGGGATATAATATAATATTATTATTATTATTTTATTTATAAGGTGCCACAAGTGTTTTACAGCACCTCAAAGGGCCCAGTCTAGGGCTTCAGACTAAGTAGAGCTGTTGAAAAATCACTGCTAATCACAGCTTCACAGTTAGTTGTAATACAGCTTCCTAACAAACATTGATACTTGAAATTATGTCATAGCCTATATTGACAACTGTGGTATGCAATCTCTTGATTAATTGGTTTATAACTATGCTAGTGGATTAATCTTTTTCCATAGTATGAATAATGCCCAAGTTTCATAATTATTTTCTCCTTTATATTTGTATGGTTAATTACACGCTAATTGTTTTTAAAAAAAAAAATATATGTTTCTTACGTGTTTTGTTTGCTCTATGGGTGAACCATTGTGCAAACAAACAGGGGATATATGTAATAAATATATTTTTAGTTTTATAATGACATAACTGCTGCTGTGCAGTTTTCAATGTTTTATTTTGTTATACAATAACCAGGCACATTCAAATAATGGTTATTTACAGAACACAAATGGGAAAAATAATGTCTAAGTGTTATTTAATAAGTATATATGCCTTGATAAGATTCCTTGTTTAGGGCTTATCATGTGTGAGACATTATTGATTATATGTTATTAAATGTTTTATAGATAAAATCCAAAATATGTAAATTATGAAGTTAAATCTACAAAATAGTCAGACAAAAAAGATTTGCCTTATGCTACCTCATAGAAACATCTAGACTGCTATTGGGTATAAAATAGTAAGTAAGTATTTGCACTGTACAGAGACAATTATTAAAAGTTATTCAGTAACAATAGTATCCATTATGAAATGGAAGATGGATTCTCTGCTGATATAAGGATTGCAGAAGTATTTTACATAAAATCTATTGTGTGAAACATTATCCTATGGTCAAAAGGTAGTTGTATATGTACTAAAGAAATATTGTCTTATTTCAGAGCAACTATTGGTAAGTGTGGGGAATTGTGACCTGTTCACAGACTACACCTCAGGACAATAGTGTGTGCCGTGAAGATCACGTGTGCTCACATTGATAAGGCAGGCCAGAACCCAAATTTGGGTCTCCGTCAAAACAGATGGAAGTTAGAATGGAGAACCGCAACCGTACACACACAGTACATGGAATACCTATCTAGGGTCTTGAAGGAGATCTGAGGTAGGAAAGCCAGTACTAAAGCACTTGGAACTCCATGCTCTAAATAAAAATAAAAAATACAGGTAGAAAAGGCTGTCCAATCCTGGACGTGGTTGTGAGCGATGGATATTTGGTTCAAGTTTCCTGGTATTACCAATAGCTTCTCTAGTCTGTGTTTATTGCACATAGCTAGGGGTACTGATGTGGATAATGTTACACAAAATTAGATTTACTATAGATATAGATTAAATTGCTATAGTTTGAGAATTTACATTGTCTCAATCACACTAAGTGATTATAAGTACAATGGCCTTATTGTCTCTGGAGTGCAACATACTACTGACATTAAATTAAATGAAAAACATCTTTGATTAAGAAAAGCACAATAACTATTCGATATTATAAGTAAATTCACGATTTAAGGTTCAACGAAGAGAAAAGTAATTTAAAGCTAATGACACTGGTTTAATGTGTATAATAGTCTAAGATATTAGTCGACAGTCTATTTATCATATTCGTATTGTTCCTACATACTGATAATATTACTAATATCCATTGATTGACTATATAATTGATACAATGATGAAAAGATAGAGTGATAATTAACAATTTTCTTTTCACTTACACTTAGCTGAACATATGGTATCCATAAGAAAGAATAATGCAATGGGTTTATTCTTAGTAAGATTCTAATAAAATGGTTTATGAATCAAGACAATAGGTTACACGATTATTAATGCATTGTGCATCCCTCAAGTGTTGAAATGCTTCCGTTTGTGTGGAAAGAAAATAAATGCAACAGTCACTAATGCGTTCTCTTCTAAGACTGCAGATATCCGTATGATGACAGTGACTAGTCCACCGCCTACTGAAACGTATGCAGCCTTTATTGAAAGACAAAATGGACTCAGAAATGATTTCTAAATTGCTGCAAAAAGTGGGGACTGATAAAATGGATTTTGATTATATTAATTATTGCATCAATGTACAAATAATTTATTGTGGAAAACCAGCAAAGACATATCAAATTGTGACTTTGAAAAGCTATTGCAAGCTACTATCACCTGTTCCTGTCAATCAAAGACCAATCAACAAGCTATTATGAGGATCACCAGTTGTTCCTGTCCATAGAAGAGATCGTGAAGTGAATGTATAACTTAAATGAATGTATAATTACACATGTTTACGTCAGAGAGCCGATTAGAACTGCTGACCAATACTAAATATGTTCTTCCATATATGTAATGATTTAAATAAAGGTAGTTAGCATGATCACCATATATGAAAGCACCCCCATACTATTTGTGGCCGTAGGAAGTTTAGAAACTATAAATTGGATGATGTGACGACAGCAAAGTGGGAAGTGCTGGGGGCCCGCCCCTCACACTATCCTCACACTACACATGCTTTTGGATGCTGTGCTGTCCAGTTCTGTCTGTCTGGAATTGAGCAATATTGTATAATATATTATTTTGGATAAATATGTAATTACGTGTCATTTATTTATCCTCGAACTTAACAGTGGATTTATTCCCAACTTATCAACATCCATCCTCCACTGGATCTTCCTCACATCTATGTTCCTCCCTCCACCCTTCATGCTAAGATGCTCTCCATCTTCACCACCCTCCTAATAGGGACTTATAAATATACATATGCTTAATTATATCACTTACGGCTTATATACATTTTTCACCATTTAGATTCACATTCAGATCTTCATCTTTGCCCCTGATGAAGTCCTAAGGGACGAAACGCGTAGGGTTTCGTTTGTTAAAGAAGTCTATTTGTTTTGAAGTCGGATCTTCTTCCTGTCATTCATTTGAACAACATCTTATCTGAATCTGGAATCTACATTGCTGTCATTGTTTTTATTGAAAAACTATTTCATTTATACTGTAAAGAAAGTCTGAATAAATATACATTTTATGTACCAATGTATGGTTATTAAGTGGTGAACAGAGCGCACATCTATCTCTCTCTATATTTCTACTTTTCCCATCTGGTACCTACATTAACAGCTAGGTACGATAGAAGTGCAGCCCACAAACCGCCGCGGAAAAAGGATCACTAAACCCCACTCCCTTTCGATATATATATATATATATATATATATATAGCTGGATGTAGTTGGGTGGCACTCGCGGACTAATAAATAATGACAACTGGGACCGTGGTGTGGTCCCAGTTGTCATTATTTATTAGTCCGCGAGTGCCACCCAACTACATCCAGCTATATTCGGAAACCCGCCGCTCAAGCAAGTTTCCTTTTTGGAAGGCACCGGGCAAGGAACCAACTACAGCACTACGAGTGCCGGCCAGCTACACTAAGTATATATATATATATATATATATATATATACAAACACCAGAACATCCCAGATCCAGGGATTATCAATCTTCAGACATCATGTAAGTGTGTGTTACCTGATTTCTCTGGTAAATGATATTTATGTACTGTATGCAATAGCATATAATAGAACACAATGCACTCATGAAATATCCTTACATTGGTCTAAGAGACACACACCCTCCAAGTCATCAATGGTCCATAGGCTGGATTTGTTCAGTATATAAGGGGTTATTCTAATCGCATCAGTCCCCCGCGCGTTTGCAGGGGTACCTATGTTTATCGTCTGTGCATTTAAGTGCATGTGTATACGCTAGGTGTGAGCGGGCACGGTGAACTGCATGTTCGCCATTCTGAACGCATCGAGCAGCATTTCATGGGCGTTTCCATGAAAACGCTCTGCATTCCCATGCAAATGACCCAGTGACGCAGGTGCAGGGGGCAGGCAGCTGACGTCAATGGATGTCAGCTGCCCACCCGGTTCCTGCAAAGGGCGCTTGCAAATGTAAGACACCATAGAGGTGTCTTACATTTGCAAGCGCTGGAGAAGGCATTCGATGTGTTACATCAACAAATATATATTGGCAGTCCGATTTTGTTTTTTGCGATAATTAGTAAACAAAATGGCGTTTTCGCATTTTTTCATCAAATGGTCCATTTAATAGTGTGTGCAAAGTGTGTCGCATTTTTTGTGCGGTAATTCGCACCTTCTAAATATGCGGAAAAAATCGCATTATTTTCGCATCCAGATGTTTTTGCACAGAAAAGTATACAAATCGCTTATTTAATGGCATGCGCAAACGGAAATCGCCCTTTTGAGGTGTCTATAAATCGCACTTTTTTCAGGTTCTGATGGGCGAATTGGCCCAGAACTAACTTTGGTCAAGTGCACAAATGGTTTATTTGCTCACAGGTGTCTTAATTTTTACTCATAAACTCCCCTACATATACCCCAACATCATTAAGGACACCTGTGAGGGTTTTAGAAATGGAGATTTTGCAGTTTGTGATTTTGCCCATTTGGAGGAGCTGCGCAGGAGGAGGGAGGAAGCTGCGCACCAGATCCAGGTACCCCGACCACTGCATGATTCACGTAGGTATCGTGCTAGGCTGTACCTGGACTCCCTCTCGGATCAACAGGTTGTGGGGATGTTTAGGCTGAACCGCATGAACCTGTTGGACTTATATGAGCAGGTGAGAGATGATTTGGACCGCTACGGGGGGCCAACTATGCAGTGTCTGGGCTTCAGAAATTAATGTGTGCCCTCTACTACTTGGCCACAGGCTCCACTCAGTCTGTGACCTCATGGTTGTTGGGGGTCTCACAAGCCACTTTCTCTAAGCATTTCAATGAAGTGTCACTTGCTTTAAAGACGTTGTGGCGCACATACATCAGATTCCCACGCTCTGAGTCAGAGAGGCAGGACCTTAAGGTGGCTTTCTCTCAGCATTTCCTAATGTGCTGGAGCTATAGATTGCACACGCATTGGACTTCGGGCACCACACGTCAGGGGGCACATCTACGTCAATAGGTGTGGGCAGCACTCCCTGAACGTACAGGTGGTATGTGATGCTACCCTGAAAATCCTAAGTGTGGTTGCAGGCTACCCATGGAACTGCCATGACGCCTATATTCTGAGGCACTCAGCCCTCTGGGACCGATTCCAGGACCAACAAATGCCAGAGGGCTGGCTACTTGGTAAGTACATTTTTAATTATTAAAATCTAATCTGTGTAATGGAAAAACAAAATTATTTATTTTACTCCTGTGGAGTGTCCCAATAGTCTGTTAAATATACCCACAACTCCATTAAATCCTCATTAACATTACAATGGCTATTAATTGTGGCTAAAATATGCTGATAGTTGTTGTTACAATCAGTCATTACCAACAGTAAGTGTTCCCTGAAGCAATGTGCATGTTGTTTTACATCTAAAGTGGCACTGTAGTGTGTACTCCCCTCTGATATGTGCAAAATGTAGGTGGAACCAGTCCCTCTACTTTAACAGTTTGTCATGCATATTGCTGTTGTCCCACGTACTCATGTTACCCCAATGCACATACCTTACCATATACTGCACTGACCTCATCTTTTCTGTAAAGGTGACTCAGGATATGGGTGTCTTCCGTGGTTCACCCTTTGGGGTGCTGAAAAGTCATTTTAGGTGTTTGGACAGGTCATCAGGAATACTGCTTTACCACCCAGCAAAAGTAGTGATGATTGTCCAGGCTTGCTGCATGTTACACAACATAGCCCTCTCCCAACCATCCTATGTGGAGGATAACAATGCAGCAGTCGTGCAGGAAGCAGAAACTACCACACCTATGGTAGTGAGGGGTACGCAGAGATCATCAGCTGCTACTTCTCAGGTAATGACATGTGCACTTTATACTAACATGTACCTTTGCTGTAAGTGTCCTCACATACAATATACCACATACCATATATTTTCTATAATATTTAGGGGAGTAGTCAGAGGCCTACAGGCGAAGCTGGTGAAGCTGAGCTATCCCTTGGTGAGTTCATCCTGGTGAGTACATTATTAACATCTTGTATCCCAGTGGTGTATAAATCATGGGTCTCCAGGTGTTGTGGAAATACACGTCCCAGCATGCTCTGACACACTTTAAGCAATACATTCTATCAAATTAGTGCCAGAGCATGGTGGAATGTGTACTACCACAACAACTGGAGGGCCATGAGTTTGACACCGCTATTATTCATCTATTCCATTTACAAGTAAACCTCAAAAGAGCAATGTACACCCATACCTATACATTAACGTATACCATTAAACCATGTAAGTAATATTAAAAAACACTCGCATACAATAAAACACAGAGACCTTGGTATGTGTCAATACATTTTTACTCATGTATGTGAAAAATAGGCTCCTTTAAGTGGGCCACACATTTTGCATGTTTTTCAAGCCAACAATAACAAGTGCTTAGTAACAACGATAGAAATATGTTGAAAAATGTGTCATTTTTTGGATGTGTCAGCCGCGCACATCCTCCCTTGGCACCTGCCCCCAGCCCACCCCTGGTCCTAACACTCCGACGGGGTGTGTGTGTGTGTGAAGTGGGTGAGCCACTCACTGGTGTACTGGAGACACTACTTACAGTAGATGTAGGGGCCCCTAATAAATTAAGCTCCATATGATGGATTTGACCCTACATCGCAATTAAGGCATTGGTCTGTGCAGTACTGGCTTGATAATGCCCAATAAGAGTTTCACTAAGGGTGGCAATATGACTATTGTGTTCCCGTAGAGCATTACTAATGTCTGCCAAATGGGTGTCCAGGGTAGTAGCCATCCAAACTTGTGTGCCCACAGCAACACGTACACTGGTGGTTTACTTTAGAGCAGAGAAGGGAAAGGGGGGACATAATAGAAACTTTCAAATATATCAAGGGCTTTAACAAGGTACAGGTGGGAGACATTCTTCACAGGAAGAGGAGCAACAGAACACGAGGACATGCACTGAAACTAGAGGGAGGAAGATTCAGGGGAAATGTGAGGAAGAATTTTTTCACAGAAAGAGTAGTAGATAAGTGGAATAGCCTCCCAACAGAGGTGGAAGACGCAAATACAGTAGTACAATTTAAACATGCTTGGGATAAGCATATTGATATCCTTACATAAAAATAAGGATCAAATATGGTTTGAGGTAACATGTTTAAAAAAAGGGGCAGACTAGATGGGCCAAGTGGTTCTTATCTGCCGTCAAATTCTATGTTTCTATGTTAATTTTTTAACTTGCTGAAACAAGTTACGGATGTACCCTTGTATGTTTCCAGTTTGTTGGCTTTGCATGCCCATAAACTCTATCTGCTTACTTTTAAAATTTTGCAAAGAGTTAGCTATTTCTGCTGCAGTAGTTGGTGTGTGGGGTGATTGTGTGGGTGGGGGTAGGTTGGGTGTCACCACAGTTGTTCCCTTAGCAGTCTGTGATGTTGTGATGATTTCTTCCTCAGGTGAAAAGGACTCCACTGGCTGTAGAATGATTTTCATTTTGTCCGGATTCATTTGTGAAGATTCTGTGGGTTGCAGCCCTAGTTTTGATGTTCCTGTGGACACAGATAAATTGGTAAGTAATGAAGCATACTAGTGCAGTATATGTGCAGTTAGATGTTACAAAGGAGTTTGGAGGGTTATGTCACATAACAATGGGTATTATGTACTTACACATGTACCCCGTGACTTATTGTAACATTGACATTGCTACTAAGTGTGATGGCTGGGTCTGAATACATTAATTTCCGTTGGTATGTAGCAGCAGGAGATTAATGTAATGTAGGATATTGTGTATGTGACATGGGTGTGTGTACTGTATGTGTAATGGTGTCCTTTTTTATTTCATTACCTGCAGCCTCTGGATCGCCGCCAATTTGTCTGTTGCGCTGTGGTGCGGTAGCACTTTGGGATGGATAATCTGCAAAAGAAATGATGGACATCCGTTATACACCTTTGCATGGACAGCAATTATTACCAGCATGCTGATGTTTGATACAAATAACTAAAAATACTCACATGGGTGATGGGCAACACTATTTTTTTCCCCCTTTGATTACAATTGTTTTTTTACACTATAAGTGACTGTTATAATAAATAATAAATCTGCTGCATGTAGGTGTTTAAGCTATATCAACATGACACCTATGTTTGGGCCCACAGGCATGTTAACCTGTAACAAACACTGCTAAACTTTTGTCCAAAAGCAGCAGTTGTGGAACTACATGGCCCAGCATCATGACCAAATTCTAACTCTGAGCATGCAATTAATGTAGAATAACCTTGCTGGGATAAAGCTGCAGTTGGCAGTGGACAGCTCTTTCTTCACTCCCAGAATTACCAGTGTGGACCTCTTCACCCAGTGTGGACTTACTGACTCCAGGTATAACAATAACAATACCAACCCCTGCCATTTTTCATTGGTCCTGTGTGGTGGACACCGTTTGCTGAACTCCCTAGTGGCAGAATTCCATCTAGCCACTAAGGGGGATATTCAATCGCCGTCGAGCATCTCCCGTGGGGGAGATGCTCGACGGGCCCTATTCAATGCTGTCTTCCCCGACAGCATTGAACAGGGTTTCCTGGCAGAACGAGCCCGACATCT
Source organism: Crinia signifera (assembly GCF_055691185.1). Lineage (NCBI taxonomy): Eukaryota > Metazoa > Chordata > Amphibia > Anura > Myobatrachidae > Crinia > Crinia signifera. The sequence goes on along the minus strand of NC_139218.1, from coordinate 150,955,949 downwards.
CTAGCTGTCGGGCTCGTTCTGCCGAGAACAGCCGGGAAGTGACGAGCTGCCGGCTGCATCTCGTCACTTCCCGGCCGCAACTCGCGGCCACGCCCCCTTCTCGTCCCGCTGCAGGCGGGACATTGAATCCCGCCTGCATGTTCTCGGTCGAGCTGACCGAGAACGGGACTGGGTCACGGCAGGCGAGCAAGCTCGTCTGTCGTGACCCGAAGATTGAATACCCCCCTAAGTGTGAGGAAACCATCTTATGAGAGCAGATACCACCATTCCACTTGTTTATTGAAATTATTGGCGGACACCGTATTTTGGACCCCTTTGGTGGCCCTACCTCCTCCAAGACCACCCGAGTGAGGGGGCACAAACCTATGCGGAAGCCTCTTTCCTCCAACGGCTATCACAGTGCCGTATCCAATAGTGAGGACTGTACCATCTAACAAGTGGAAACCATCGAACAACAAGTTCTCCAACTAACTGGTAAGTGCACTTACAGATGGAGCGGGTCTCATCCTTTCTACCTATGGCGATTGTACCGCCAGCTGGCCATGGCGGGCCCCGGCGCACGGCATCGCAATACATTTTTTTTTTAAAGATTTTTATTGAAACATTTGCATCACATTGTAATAAGTCATTCACATCACTACATCCAACATAGATATATATTGCTGATACATGTGCACTACGCATATACATACATCTAAAAGATGTAAGCAGTATGAATGTAATATCAAATGGCACTAAAAATCTCAAAAGCTGTATGACATCAAAAGAATGAAGGCAGAATTGTTGTTTACAAAAGAGATAGAAAGGTTACAATATAGCAACATCGGTGAACTAAATAATGCAACGTTTCTCTACCACATTTTCTTCATTTTCCTAACCTGGATAAGAGAACAGGAACCGTTTCTTCATTATTATATAAACCGAACATAATATGCTAGGTAAGGATGGGAATGCTATATATATATATATATATATATATATATATATATATATATATATATATATATAGGGGGTGTCCAGAGTGCGCTCAAGTGATACCACTTAGCCACAAACTAAAAGTCCCAAATAGATGTGATCCTGGAGTCACTTTTATTCAGACGGAGTATTCGTAAACTTCAGAAATGAAACCGAGGACCTCGAATATAAAAAAGCAATTCTTTATTGGAAGCCCAACGCGTTTCGTCTACATGACTTCATCAGGGGCATGGCATGGCCTAATACGGGCCAGAAATCCAGAGAACAATGGCAGTAATGGACAATTTTCCTTTACACGTACAGTCAGTTAAAATCAGAGTGGGTAGGGACGAAGAATAAAGCCAAGGATAAAAATCCAAGGTTAGGTATCCAGAGACACTTCCTTCAAAGGTGAACAGGAAGGTACATATAGCCCAAGAGGTGAGATCCAGAAATATGGATATAACCTACAAACTTGGAGGTAAGGACTTCCTTTCTCACACTCAGTAAAAAATAGTAGTGAAATCCGCAGTAGGGGAGTGTAGATGCTTACTCCACTGCAACCTGGACAGTGTTTTTTATATTCGAGGTCCTCGGTTTCATTTCTGAAGTTTACCAATACTCCGTCTGAATAAAAGTGACTCCAGGATCACATCTATTTGGGACTTTTAGTTTGTGGCTAAGTGGTATCACTTGAGCGCACTCTGGACACCCCCCATCCGTGTATTCTATCTTTTGTCTCTCACTAACAGGAGAGTCGCTCCAGAGGTGCAGCTGGTCGAAAGACCGTGTCTAGCGCAATTCCTGACCATATTGTTTGTTATATATATATATATATATATATATATATATATATATATATATATATTCCAGATATATAGAAGATTATGTCTAAGGCACAACCCTGTATTGAACATCAAGAAAAATTATTCCCAGCTGACAGGTAGTAGGTGATTTAGTGTCCGGAGGCAGATATAACTTGAATAATAAGGATAACCTGGCTACGTTAAACCTATGGCAATATTGGGGTCTAAATATAGGAAAGAAGTAGCCTGCAAAAGAGTACTCCATAAACATCTATAATATTCATGGGATATTTTTATGTTCGAAACAAAATAACCTGGACAATAAACTTTTCAAGTGTGTCATGGCATGTAATTGTGGTCATAACAAGGCAATCAGTCAGTATGTGTTGATAATACCTAAAAGTTTATGTCACTGGACCGAAAAGGCCCTGAAACAAAGGCAATGAAAAACTAAAGGGGCCTGGGAACATAGGGAGCCAATTCCGAATCAGGGTTATCATTTCGTAAGAATGGAAAGCCAAGGGGATTCTGTAGTATGCTGGTTTAAATATGTTTTTGTCAATCAAAAGCTTCTGTTTTAAACCAGGAAGAATCTGCACTGGCAATTCTTTTGCGTGTGCTTCCAAATCATCATTCTTGTTATGGTTCATGAGAGAACCAGAAATCGCAATGTGTGGAGCCATGTAGGGGAAATTAGCATTATGAAGATGGGTGGTGATAGGGATGTTCGCATCTGAGGTATATTTAAGCTCAGTGCCAAGTGGATCATCACTCTCAATAGCATTCCGTGGTATAGATAGGGAGTTGTCAATCAAGGGAGCCTGATCCCTATCAAACATGGATGCCATCTTTCTCAAAGTATGGTAATAAAATCCTGGAGAGCTCTACTGCCACCTGGGCAGCAAAATCAGTGCCCTTCATGACCACAATTCTCAGTGTAACTATTTATGGGTCTAATAAAGACTACAATGCAGGTAGCATACTTTCCATATAGCACAATAGGTCTATTTTCTTTGTAAAAGAAGCAGAAGTACAATTTACAATGCAATAAGAGTATTACACTAGATGGCACCTCTGCCCTGTTATATGAATTTGGTTCAATTCCAGTAGCACGTTCACAAGTATTTCTAGTGCTTGGTAACCATCAAACACCATTAAGGGGGACATTTACCAAAATGGATTCGTAGAAAAAAGGTGTATTCGTAGGGAGAAATACACCTTTTTTTTACGAATTTGTATTTTCGGGATTTACAATCCCAAAAATACAACAATTCGTAGTCCTAAAGATGGAACATACGTATTTGTATTTACAAATACGAATGTCCTACACCATCGATAGAATACGACAGAAATCACCATTCAAAAGAATGGTGGTTCCTGATGTACTAAGCAGCCGTACTGATAATACGGCTGCTAAGTGGTGTGAAAAATAAAAAATAAATAAATAAAAAAAAAAAATCGGCGTGGGGCCCCCCCCACAGCCGTAACCAGCACCAGGCTGAAGGAGCCGGGGCCGGTAATTAAAAATCAGGGAACCCGACAAATAGGGGTTCCCCGATTTTTAACAACCAGCCCCAGGCTCCAGGTCCGGGGCTGGTTCCCAAAATACGGGGGACAAAATGACTAGGGGTCCCCCGTATTTCAAGAACCAGTCCCAGGCACAACCAGCCAGCAGGGTAATGTCACAGCCGGGGGAGACTTTTTATACAAGTCCCCCCGGCCAAAACATTAACCCCCTGAACGGTCAGCCTGGCCAGGGGCCCTGGGGGAGTGGGGACCCCCCCAATGAAGGGGTCCCCCCCCCTCCAGGACTTACCTGACCAGGCTGAAGCCTGGTACTGTCCCCGATGCCCCTGGGCGGTGGGCATCGGGGCTGATTATGGTGTAAAAAAAAGAATAATCTATTGTTTTTTACTGTGGCACTACAAGTGCCAGCAAGCTGGGACTTGGAGAACCACAAGTCCCAGCCTGCTGGGCATTAAAGGGCCCGCTTGCACTTTTAGTTCCACAGTTAAAAAAATAGTACACAAAACACACTGACACACTTTTAAAATAAAACTTTAATACACACAAAGCCCACACATACTAATACTTACCTATCTTCTTTCCGTAGGTAGCCCTGGTCCTGTGTCGTCTTCTGGATCCATGTCGACGTCCTTCTTCAAGTCGACGTCGCTTACGGCGATGGCGTCCGGATCCGACGAAATCCATGTGGAGCTGTGGAAGGAAACCATACTCACCTGTCCCAGCGCTACGTAGTCCAGGTAAGTGTCTTGGCAAAAAAACAAACCGAACACCCGAAACCAGACCGGACAGAGAGCCGCACGGTACTCTGTGTACATCGTGCGGCTCCGCCTCCCGAATGCCGCTATTGGCCGCCTTGCGGCCTAGCGGCTCCTGATTGGCCGCTAGGCCGCAAGGCGGCCAATAGCGGCATTCGGGAGGCGGAGCCGCACGATGTAAACAAACACCGTGCGGCTCTCTGTCCGGTCTGGTTTCGGGTGTTCGGTTTGTTTTTTTGCCAAGACACTTACCTGGACTACGTCGCGCTGGGACAGGTGAGTATGGTTTCCTTCCACAGCTCCACGTGGATTTCGTCGGATCCGGACGCCATCGCCGTCAGCGACGTCGACTTGAAGAAGGACGTCGACATGGATCCAGAAGACGACACAGGACCAGGGCTACCTACGGAAAGAAGATAGGTAAGTATTAGTATGTGTGGGCTTTGTGTGTATTAAAGTTTTTTTTTAAAAGTGTGTCAGTGTGTTTTGTGTACTATTTTTTTAGCTGTGGAACTACAAGTGCCAGCGGGCCCTTTAATGCCCAGCAGGCTGGGACTTGTGGTTCTCCAAGTCCCAGCTTGCTGGGGAGGCTTGCTGGCACTTGTAGTGCCACAGTAAAAAACAATAGATTATTCTTTTTTTTTACACCATAATCAGCCCGATGCCCACCACCCAGGGGCATCGGGGACAGTACCAGGCTTCAGCCTGGTAGGGTAAGTCCTGGAGGGGGGGACCCCTTCATTGGGGGGGTCCCCACTCCCCCAGGGCCCCTGGCCAGGCTGACCGGTCAGGGGGTTAATGTTTTGGCCGGGGGAACTTGTATAAAAAGTCTCCCCCCGGCTGTGACATTACCCTGCTGGCTGGTTTGGCCTGGGACTGGTTCTTGAAATACGGGGGACCCCTAGTCATTTTGTCCCCCGTATTTTGGGAACCAGCCCCGGACCTGGAGCCTGGGGCTGGTTGTAAAAAATCGGGGAACCCCTATTTGTCGGGTTCCCTGATTTTTAATTACCGGCCCCGGCTCCTTCAGCCTGGTGCTGGTTTCGGCTGTTGGGGGGACCCCACGCCGTTTTTTTTTTAACATTTATTTATTGTTCTATTTTTTTTACACTCTGCAGCCTGCACGGATCTGACTGATCCGTGCAGACTGCTAGAAATAATTCGTATTAGCAGCCGTATATATGGCCAGCTAATACGAATTGTTACACCATCGGAGGGTTACAAAGCAGTAGTATATGACTGCTTTGTAATTTCCCCTCCGGAACACGACTTTGCATACGACTAAAACAGTCGTATGCAGCCGTAGGGGAAATACCAATACGAAAAACTAGGTTTTTCATATTGGTAAATTTCCCCCTAAATGGCAATCACACATAAGTATAGTCAGGGCTATTTTTCAGCAGGCTCCAGCAGGAACTGAGGCCCTTATTCTAGTTCACTCATTCTGACAAAATATTTCTTAGATGGACAAAACCATGTGCACTGCAGGTGAGGCAGGTGTAAAACCCCACCCAAATCTAATTATCTCTGCACAAGTAACACCTGCCTCACCTGCAGCTCACATGGTTTTGTCCATCTAAGAAATATTTTGTCAGAAAGAGTGAACTAGAATAAGGGCCTCAGTTCCTGCTGGAGCCTGCTGAAAAATAGCCCTGAGTATAGTCCCCAACAACTAGGACAAAAATATCAAAATGTTCATCAAACTGGAAATACGGATATATTTAGGTCGGAATATCCCCTATTTACCATCAAGTGAATAAAGTACACCACTATATCTTATAACAGTTTTTAAGTGCTAATTGCACTTTAGAAATATGCACAGAACTTGAAAATAACAAACAGTACAAGTATAGATTTCTTGTACTTTCCTGCCTTAGTAGGTAACCACGTACTTAATAATTAGAATCAAAGATCCTTGTGAAATTGTGTGAACCAACTGGTTCTGACAGAGCTCGCACCAGGGCTACCCAGACGCGCAGGTTCCATCCCAATTCAGTTCTTATATTTAATAGGAATAGTCAGTGGGGTGAAACAGGGTGCAGCGAGCCAATAAGATCCTACAGTTCGGAGGTAGCAAAAACCTCTGTTCCCCAGCTCCACCTATATTGGACCATATGAGTCCTGGAAGTGATTATAGATCTATACCACTGTTTCCCCTAATTTATGTAATATAGGGCCCAATGAGGTGTGCATCTACAGGTTGAAAGGGACTAGTTTTCCCCAAGTACAGAACCTCCTGTTGAAAGGGAATTATAGGCCTTTAGTGGGACAAGTCCATCATTCCATCAGGAGAGTTAGAGGCTGTCTATCCCAAACAGGTGTACAGAGGTAGAAGGGCAGGGTCGGGTAGGGGCAGTTGAAGGGGCAGTGGATAGTCAATAGGAGAAAGTCCCTCCTAAAAAGAGTAAAGGGACCTATTCACTGAACTGTCAGGGATCCGTGTGTAACTGGAGAACTTGAAAATAAGAACTTGAAAATAACAGAACTTGAAAATAACAAACAGTACAAGTATAGATATCTAGTACTTTCCTGCCTTAGTAGGTAACCACGTACTTAATAATTAGAATCAAAGATCCTTGTGAAATTGTGTGAACCAACTGGTTCAGACAGAGCTCACACCAGGGCTACCCAGACGTGCAGGTGCCAGCCCAATTCAGTTCTTATATTTAATAGGATAGTCAGTAGGGTGAAGCAGGGTGCAGCGATCCAATAAGATCCTACAGTTCGGAGGTACCAAAAACCTCTGTTCCCAAGCTCCACCTATATGGAACCATATGAGTCCTGGAAGTGGTTATAGATCTATACCACTGTCCCCCGATATATAGGGTAAGCGGGTAGGCAGGAAGCGGGACGGAGCAGCGTCGGAAGCAAAGGGGGGATGCTCTGCCTCTCCCCCCGGTATCAGCCGCCCCTGGCAGGAGGACCTTGAACCTGATGCAGCCCAGGCAGGAGGGCACTTGCACTCGTTGGGCAGGATAGAGCCCAGTTTAACAGCGGGGAGAGCAGTGCAGCAGTGTCGGGGCACCCGGGTGGTCCAGCGCCGTAAATGGCAATCTCAGAGGGGCTGGAGTTCCCTGATACAGACAGCAGGTGAGGGGGGTGGGTTCACCCGGTACTTGAGATAAGTAGTCCTACCGCAGGAAGGCAGCGCAGGGTCTGGCAGCGCAGGGTCCGGGAACGGTTCTGTTCCCACACAGCACCTGCAATATGGCACCGATTTTCACGCCACACTCTGGCGGTCATGCAGGCCGTCTATGCTGAGGGCCAGACTCCGGTGGCAATCCAACTTTTTGGCTCCAAAAAGGTCATCCCACAATCCCCAGGACCTGGGGTGCACAATTGTATATGTTAAGTGCGGGGATAAGGCAGTGATGAGGCAAAGCCTGAAGATTTCCCCAAAGTTAGACGGAGCTCCTCTAAAATGCGGCCGCTCTAGGCGCCCCACACACCGGAAGTTTCCATCGCAATACATTTTAAAAGCTTGGCGATTCGCCGTGGCATCTCCGGATGAGTGCAATATCAGTGATCATCCACCAGATGTCACTTTTTGAAAACCTCATTGCGCATGTGTGAAATTTGTGCTGCAGCGCGTGCATGAAGCACAGGAACTACAGTAAAGTACTTTATTGTCCCTGGCAAGCCTAGTCAGCACCTCTCTCACACCGCCGGCACGAGCATGATCCCGTCTCTTTGGCGGAGAGTGGATCATGCTGACGCAGGCGGAGAGGCGCTCCATTAGTTTGACACGCCTGAGCGTCTCTGACGCTGTAGGAATGAGACGCTTTTACCCCAAAGCAGTTAGTAAGAGCTACTATACGTGGTAAAGTGCTGGGAAATGGTGCTGATGATTCAATGTAAATGTATCTTTCTCTCATTCCTTTTCCCCCAAAACATTTAACAATGTAATCTGGGTTAGGTGAAATGAGGAAGATTGCTAGACTAATGAGGGAGAGGGGGAGATTGCTGCTACTTCAGGGAGTCTCCTGCAGAATTCAGGAGGGTAGGCAACTATGCTGTACTGCTTGTTGCCATGGGTGATTTCCTACAGCATTTATTTTCAATGTGGTCCAGAGCTGGCCCTAGCCTAAATGATGCCCTACTGTAGGCAAGATTTTGGCTGGTGCCCCCTAGCATCGCCACTAGTTCTACCTCTGACCCTTTCCCAGCAACCCTCATCATACAGTAGAAGTCATCATTTTGGTGCTCCTACCCGCAATATTTTAAATAGAAACAGTGCACACATTTGGTGCGCAGCCCAAACTGGGGTGTGTTCTTGCTGGGAAGGGGCATGGCCACACAATAGTACCCCAATTCAAATGATGCCACACAATAGTGCAACTTTATTCACATTACAGTACATCATGCAATGGTGTCCCTTATTCACGTTACATCACACAGTAGTACCACTTTACCTTATACTGTATACATTACTCCTCACATTATTCACATTATACCCTTAGAAAAAAATCCTGAGAAAATATTGTACAGTATTTTAAGCAGCTCCATGGCCACACTGCAACCCAGCACACAGCAGTGTAAGCAGTGTGTGCTGGGCAGAGGAGAAGAGCTGCAGCTGCTGCTGTCACTTAAGGGGAGGGGGCCCGGGGCCCCCACTGGGCCCTTCCATCAGACTTTGGCCTGGCTAATTTGTACCCCTACCCCTTTCTCTCGGCACCCCTGATAATACCACACAGTAATGCCCCTTACACATGACACACATTATTAATGTCCTTATAAACATAATGCCCCTTACACATTATGTCAACCTTTATTAATGCCCTTCATACACATAATGACACACATAATGCCCCTTACACATATGTTGCATATTATTAATGCCCTTATACACATGACACACATAATGCCCATTACACATATGTTGCACATTATTAATGCCCTTATACACATGACACACATAATGCCTGTTACACATGTCGCACATTATTAATGCATTTATACATGACACACATAATACCCCTTACACATATGCCGAAAACTATTGCACAACCAACCCACCCGCACACAGCACTCGCACAGCCGCTTACACCTCTGCCTCTGCTTGGATACAGATGCTTCCTCATACATCTTGTCTCAATAGGCCATGCAGTTCCTGGCCAGTTCTGCTAATGTTGGGTGCCTTTTTTGCTGAAAATTCGTCTTATTTACATTGTTATGTGACGAGGACACACAAGGAGCTTCCGATGATTAAAATGATATGTGGTATGCCTATATACTGTGTGCGACTGTGGCTCTACCTGCATACGGAATGCTATGTTACAGTGATTTCCATGAATACACTATTTCATATGCAGATACAGCCTCACTTACACACAGAATATAGGCATGCTGCATATCATTTTAATCAGCAGAAGCTGCTGGTGCCCATAGGCATTCCAAATGCCCTAGGCAATTGCCTAGTTTGCCTATGCCTAAGGTCGGCTCTGCCGACAAGGGTTGGACGTGGATGGCCCCCCCCCCCCCCCCTTGTGGGCTCGCTGCGCTTGCCGCGCAGCGGGCACGGACCCTCACTACGCTCGGCACACTAATTTATTCTCCCTCTATGGGTGTCGTGGACACACACAGAGGGATTTCGGCAATCAGGATTCCGGCATCAGGATTTTGACCGCTAGGATTCTGACCGCCGGGATTGTGACTGCATCCTGTCACACCTAACCTGTCAGAGCTAGAGAATCTGAAGCAGTTGCTAGCTTCAGCATGCCCCAAAAACAGCGATGGCGAACTTCAATTTTCAAAGCCGTTCCCCTTCTCCGTCCCAAATGCCTGAATCCTGTCAATCAGGCTGTGACAAAAGCTGGGTTTATCTGGGTGTATTTATAAATACACAAATATTTATCTGTCCAACCTGTCTGGTGGGAATGAAAATCTTGAAATGTAAATGAGCAAATTACAATCAACATTTGCTCCTAAATGCTGAAAAACAGTCAAACACTATTTCTTGGAAAAATTTGTTATATCAAATTGATTTAAAGAGTTTGTCTGACTGACCATTGTCTATTTTCCAGCATTTTGGAACCAAATGTCCTTTGCTCCCATATATTTCCAGATTTTTGTTCCCACCAGATAGATTGGACAGATAAAACAGAAGTGTATCCAGCTTTAATCCACACTGCAACCATAGATGCAGCACCATTGCAACCAGTGGTGTAGGGTGCAGCCAGGGCACCCGGAGCTATAGCATGTAACAGCGCCCCCCCAGTTATATGACAGGGGGCAGAGGGCTGTTATGGGCGTGGGGGAGGTCCGCTTACCTCAGTGCCCTGTTTATGGGCCTCCAGCAGGTCCAGGGTGCAGTTTTGGCTGCGATCCAGTCGCGGAGCTCGGCTGCCGGGTGCCCGCAAAAATCGATTCCGCAGCTTGGTGCTGATGCTAGGCCTCAACTTGTGGGGGGGATGAGCACATGGACCCCCGGCTGCGCAGGACGTGTACCCCGCTGGGCAGGCGAGTGATGAGGAAGGGGGCAGGTCACTTGGGGGGCCAAAAGCAGAGTTTAATGGGCAGTTTCTGCGGGAGCTGCGTGCACAATTTCCTGCTTCCTCTATGGCCAGGCCATGCTCCCTCAATGCTCTCCGCACAGGGAACAGCAGGGGGGCGCCCTGCAAACCTCTGGTGGCCGGAGCAGGAGCTACGCCGGCACCACCCTAGCTACGCCTCTGATTGTAACACCTGCTGGAAGTGCGGCTAAAGAAGGTCAATTGGGACTGTGGGCCTTATTCAGATCTGAGCTCAGCACAAATTTGTTTGGAAAATGGGCAAAACCATGCAGGTGGGCAGTGGTGCGAGTAGAAAAAACGACTTAGTGGTACTGTGCTGCGCGCCTCCGGCGCGCAGCGAAAAATGGGCGTGGTCAGGGGAGTGGCCATGGGCGTGGTCATATGACACAAGGGGGGGTGGTTACATGCCACCGCCCCCCCCCACAGAGTCTGTACGCCCGCTGACATACTATATAACACCACAATGCCCATGACATACTATATAACACTCCGCGATGCCCATGACATACTATATAACACTCTGCTATGTCCATGACATACTGTATAACACACCATAATGTCCATTACATACTATATAACACCGCAATGCCCATGACATACTATATAACACCGCAATGCCCATGACATACTATATAACACTGCAATGCCCATGTCATACTATATAACACCGCAATACCCATGACATACTATATAACACCGCAATGCCCATGACATACTATATAACACTGCAATGCCCATGTCATACTATATAACACCGCAATACCCATGACATACTATATAACACTGTAATGCCCATTACATACTATATAACACACTATAATGCCCGTTACATACTATATAACACACTATAATGCCCATTACATACTATATAACACTGTAATGCCCATTACATACTATATAACACCGTAATGCCCATTACATACTATATAACACTCCGCGATGTCCATGTCATACTATATAACACACTGTAATGCCCATCACATACTATATAACACACCGTAATGCCCATTACATACTATATAACACAGCGTAATACCCATTACATACTATATAACACACCATAATGCACATTACATACTATATAACACACTGTAATACCCATGTCATACTATATAACACTACGCAATGCCCATGTCATACTATATAACACAGTGTAATGCCCATCACATGCTATATAACACTACGCAATGCCCATGTCATACTATATAACACTACGCAATGCCCAACACATACTGTATAACACACCATACACATTTGACACATAAGTGCCACTTACCTACATGCTCAATGCCAGGGGCTTCATGCCGATGCCAAGGTGGACTGAATTTGCTCGTTGCTCAGGGGGATAGATCTGTGCCACTGTGCTCATTGCCCAGGGGGATATATCTGTGCCACTTTTCTCGTTGCCCAGGGGGATAGATCTGTGCCACTTTGCTCGTTGCCCAGGGGGATATATCTGTGCCACTTTGCTCGTTGCCAAGGGGGATATATCTGTGCCACTTTGCTCGTTGCCCAGGGGGATAGATCTGTGCCACTTTGCTCGTTGCCCAGGTGATAGATCTGTGCCACTTTGCTCGTTGCCCAGGGGATAGATCTGTGCCACTTTGCTCGTTGCCCAGGGGGATAGATCTGTGCCACTTTGCTCGTTGCCCAGGGGGATAGATCTGTGCCACTTTGCTCGTTGCCCAGGGGGATAGATCTGTGCCACTTTGCTTGTTGCCCAGGGGGATATATCTGTGCCACTTTGCTCGTTGCCCAGGGGGATAGAACCCCCCCCCCCCCCCGGCAGGCAGGCACATACACAGCCCCCTGTGCCTGCCCGCCCGCACGCTCTCGTCTCCCCCGCTGTGTACGCGGGGGAGACGTGCTGCTGCTGCTGCTGCTGCTGCTCCTGATAGTTACAGCTCCTGCTGCTGGACCGCGCGCTAACCAATAGCCGCGCGCGGTCCAGCAGCAGGAGCTGTAACGAAATCATGAGAGCAGCAGCAGCAGCAGCACGTCTCCCCCGCGTACACAGCGGGGGAGACGAGAGCAGGGAAGACCCGGCGGGGGGGAGCGGCGCTAGCGCGCATATGTAAGTGGCCACGCCCCCCGCCACTTACATATGCGCACATGCGCAGTAAATATTTCGGCCTATTTGTTATGGCGGTACGGGGTACCGGCACCATTTGTTTTAATGGTACGCCGTACCACCCCGTACCGCCATAGTTGCACCCCTGCAGGTGGGGCAAATGTAACATGTATAGAGAGAGTTAAATTTGGGTGGGGTGTGCTGAAACTGAAATCTAAATTGCAGTCTAAACAGTAATGCAGCCAGTATTTATCCTGTACAGAAACTAACTCACACAAATCTAACTCTCTCTATACATGTTACATCTGCCCCACCTGAAGTGCACATGGTTTTGCCCATTTTCCAAACAAATTTGTACTGAGCTCAGATCTGAATAAGGCCCTGTGTCAGAAAGCAATCTGAGACAATTAGCAAGTGTAGACAGTTTAGTAACTCTGTAGTCAGTAGATGGCAGCAGAGCACTGCATGTATTTACAATGACAGCCAGCACAGTATGGTCATGTTTCTATCTTTGCTGTCCTCAGACAGACTCCCAATGTTTAGATCACTTTAGTAAGTAAACCTTTCCACACCACTTCCTTAGTGTCAGATAGAGATTACAGCAGACTGATTATCTTAGTATATTGCAGCAACACTCTACTGACACTCATAGTTCATACACACTGAATGATATAGGTCAGTGGCCTTATCTAGGAACATGATGTCAATCATTGATTAGATTTGACTGCATGAAAAAGGTTTTCTAATGGCCCACTGTAGTGCACATCGTTTACAATATAGTACATACACATTAACCGATAAGCACTATAATATCGATAACAAGATCGTTATTGTGCAGATTGTATTTTTTTTTTTTTAAATCACATAATGTGTACCCAGACAGACATAGCCGTATGCAGGAAGGGTGCCTGGTGTGTCCAGGCACACCCTAATGCCTGGCACCTTCCTCTTAATCATCTGCTGCACTGATCGCCGAGTAGTTCCATCCTACTTCTTTTGGGACACAAGGTCAGGACTGTATTAATTGCTGCCTGCTCATTTGTGTGCTGTGGTGAGGGGGATTGTAGTTACTACTGTGTGAGCGGCATCTTGCCCCGTATGTGAAGTGCGGCCACATCTTTGTACTTATGGTGGCCAGGGTGCTATCTTGCCTACCCTCCTGGAATTGCTGGGAGGCTCCCGAAAATCAGGACCCCCTCCTGGCCCCCCGGGAAGGTGGGCAATCCTCCCGCATTGCCCAGACAGCCCCCCTGCAGCCCCCTTCATTGCTGCACAAAATGCCGGCTCTCGTGGGTTCGTGGTGAGGGGCAAATTGCATTGTTTGCCAAGCATGGGGCGGAGCTTGATGACATCTGTCCCACCCCACCCCCCCTGACATGCTAATATCGGGTCTCCTCTTCGGGCTTCTCCTGGAGAGGAGTACACAAAAGTCGGCAAGTATGTGCTATGGATGTGGCATAATATGGAGAGTAGACCATACCTGCTGACATTTGGGCAGGCTACTGAGGGTCAGTACAGCAGGTGGTGTGACGTGATGAGGGTTGCATGGTGGGGGGAACGTAATGCTGAATAGAGAACAGAACAGATGGCATGACTATATGACCATGTCTTTATGGCTGTGCCACCACTGTACAATGCAGAGATCAACTAAATTTGTAGTCAGGAGGTGGAGCCATGATGTTGCAGTTGAGAATAAATCGCTCCATTGACTCCAGACCCCTGGAATGCCCACTTGTGGTCTGTTGACCACAGTTTATGGTGTGAGAAGGCCAGGTTTTTATAGATTTATTAAGCTCAGTGAAATGATAAAGTGTCTGGTTTTTATCACCGGCCAATTAGTTCCTACCTGTCATTTTTCAAACGAAGCATGTAACTTCACAGTTAGAAGCTGATTGGCCAGTGATAAAAAACAGGCACTTTATCACTTCACCAAGCTTAATTAATCTGCCCCAATGTTATCAAAGCAGTTCTACTGGTACTGCTGTTTCATTGTGGGAAAAAGAGTTCTCTGTGACCTATAAAATTCTGGTCCGGTTTTTCTTTCTCCACTGTCTGTATCATAAAGAAATAAAGAATGCTATATGATGCTATCTGAAGTCCTGATCTAATTTTAAGATCTTCTTTGCCATGCCCCTGATTAAGTCGTTAGACGAAACGTTTGCTAGGACCGGCGGCGACAGGGGAGGGGGGGGGGGGGGGAGGGTGCAGCCCCCCTCCCCAGAAAAGTTACGGGCCACCACTGGTAGTGAGTATGATCTATTAGCTTCATCCCTTTTTGTAATTATTTTCTCTTTTTTTTGGAACATGCTCTGACATCGGACAAAGAGATATAGTGATCTCCATTCTCTGGGGAGGGACCTATTAGAGGTTCTGCCTTCCCCTTTCCCTATACCTCTAGCACAATTTGAGACCTCATGTATATATATATATATATATATATATATATATATATATATATACGATTTCTTGAGGGGGGTGGCACTCCAAGCACCAAGGTGGCTGTATCAATAATCAATAATGCAGTGCCCGTCCATGGGCAGCTGAAAGCTGTCAATATGTAAATAAATAAATTGATGCAGCCTCCGGCACTCCTGCCACCCCCGACAGGGTTTGTGCACTCCGTTGCCCTCCTGAGGGGCTATGGTGGACCCAGTAACAGGAGGTAATGATCAGGTGGCACTCGAAGATTTTTTAACACAGCAAAACGTGTATTGAGACAGCAAACACTTCAACGTTTCAGGGAAAGTTTCCCCTTCATCAGGATGGGGAAACTCTCCCTGAAATGTTGAGGTGTTTGCTGTCTCAATACACATTTTGCTGTGTTAAAAAAATCTTCGAGTGCTTCCTGATCATTACCTCCTCTATATATATATATATATATATATATATATACACATATATATATATATATATATATATATATATATATATATATATATATATATATATATATATATATATATATATATAGGTTGAGTATCCCGTATCCAAAATACTCGGGACCAGGAGAATTTTGGATAACGGATTATTCCGTATTTCGGAATATTTTAATATTTAAATTATGTATTTTGAAGTATCTTGCATGTATGCTGTATAAACACATAAAATACACACAAATATATTTTATTACCACATAAAAAACACACAAATATATTTTATTTGTTCAAAAAACAAGGTTTCAAAACATGAAACAAAATGTGTGTACTATCTCAGATATTGAATTTGAATGCCAAGCAATCATTTTCTTGCACATATATAGTGCCAGTTACATATCATGTCACAAGTAGTGCTGTTACAAATGTCCCCAGTGAGTTTTTAGCAAAAAAAATTTTTTTTTTCACTTTCTGGAATGTATGGTTTTCGGAATAATTCGGATAACGGATACTCGGATATGGGATACTCAACCTGTGTATATATATATATATATATATATATATATATGTATATATATATATGTATATTTATATATATATATATATGGGACAAAAGAGAGGTACCCTTTCAATGCACTGGATCTGCTGTAGCCAACCCTAGTCCTCGAGAGCTACCAACAGTGCATGTTTTGCAGGTCTCCTCACAGAATCACAAGTGAGCTCATTAGCTCCATCTGTGGATCTTTTAAAATGTGTCAGTGATTAATGAGTGCAGCTGTGCAGCAGCTAGGTTGTCTGGAAAATGTGAACTGTTGGTAGCTCTCGAGTGCTAGGGTTGGCTACCACTGCACTAGATGAATTTAAGGCAGCAACTCGGTCAGTCCCCCCTGTTAGTGGGGGAAGTGGGAGATAGATAGAGAGCAGGAGACAGAGTGCGCCACTAATTGAGAAGTTCCACCACCAAATATATCCGAACTGTAGTAATTACAGACAAATTACTGTACAACAGTTTTAATACAATTTTTAAAAAATACACAATAAAAGCATTTTCATCCGTATGAAGTCAGTTCGGTATAGCAAGGAAAACACCCAACGTGTTTCATCAAAACGACTTCCTCATGGGTAACTTTCTAGGTGGTGGAAAGAGGCCATATTACTTACTTTATAAAAACAATATTGGATAATGTAATTTTGATACTATAAATGTACATACCCGTAGGTAATTGCACAGTGAATATGAATATTCACTCCAGGTAAGAATCTTTCTGACAGGATGTAAAAAGATGTATAAATGGATCCCTTGAAGATCCTAAATATTGATGCACAACCGCAATTTTTTTTTTCTATTTAAGCTTAATATTAATCTGTGTATCAAAATATGTCCCCCTCCAGGATCTGCAGGACAAGGTAATTGAACTGTATAAAACAGGAAAGGGATACAAAAAGATATCCAAGCAATTGAGAATGACAATCAGCAGTGTTCAAACTCTAATTGAGAAGTGGAAAATTAGGGATTCTGTGGAAATCACGGTCAGGTAGACCAACAAAAATTTTAGCCACAACTGCCAGGAAAATTGTTCGGGATGCAAAAAAAATCCACACATAACTTCAGCTGAAATACAGGACTCTCTGGAAAAAAAGTGGTGTGGTTGTTTCAAGATGCACAATAAGGAAGCATTTGAAGAAAAATGGACTGCATGGTTGAGTTGCCAGAAGAAAGACATTACTAAGCAAATGACCTCATCCCACTTACAATACTCCAAACAGCACAGAGACAAGCTTCAAAACTTCTGGAACAAAGTCATTTGGAGTGATGAGACCAAAATGTAACTTTTTGGCCACAACCATAAACATTACATTTGGAGTCAACAAGGCCTATGATGAAAGGTACACCATTCCTACTGTGAAATACAGAGGTGGATCGCTGATGTTTGGGGGATGTGTGAGCTACAAAGGCACTGGAAACTTGGTCAAAATTGATGACAAGATGAATGCAGCATGTTATCAGAAAATACTGGAGGAAAATTTGCATTCAGCCCGGAAGCTGCACATGGGATGTACTTGGACGTTCCAACATGACAATGATCCAAAACACAAGGCCAAGTTGACCTGTCATTGGCTACAGCAGCATAAAGTGAAGGTTCTGGAGTGGCCATCTCAGTCTCCTGACCTCAATATCTCAAACGTGCAGTTCATGCAAGACAGCCCAAGAATTTACAGGAACTGGAGGCTTTTTGCGAAGAATAATGAGCAGCTTTACCATCTGAAAAATAAAGAGCCTCATCCACAACTACCACAAAAGACTTCAAGCTGTCACTGATGTTAAAGGGGGCAATACACAGTATTAAGAACTGGGGTATGTAAACTTTTGATCAGGGTAATTTGGGTCATTTCTGTTGTCATTATGATTTAAAAAGAGTAAACATAGTTGTTTGACAATAAATGGCTTCACCCAACCACTAACCATGAGTGAAAGAAAAGTTTGTGAGTTATCATTCATAACATGACAAATGGCCAGAAAATCACAAATTCTGTTAGGGTATGTAAGTGTATGAGCACAACTGTATATATATTCTAATAAAAGTAAATGAGGAGAGAGGGCCCTGCTTGTGAGAGCTTACATTCTAAAAGGGAGGGTTAGACAGACAGGGGTGACACAGAAGGGTTAGAAGTGAGCATAAACAGAAGGTTAGGATGCAAGATGGTTAGGTTTTATTCGAGAGGGTGGGAAGAAGATCAGCTCAGTCTTTGAAATTTTAAGTGTAAAAAAGATATTTTAATTGTAAAAAAGTGATGGGTCATCCAAGAATAGATAGCAGAGAGACAATTGGAGATATGAGTGAGAATAGAGGGAGATAGATCAGGAAAGGAGAAGTAGCTTTCAGTATTATCAGTATAGATGTGATATTGGAAGTCGAGTGAGCAAATGAGCTCACCAGAGAGGACGTATAGAGATAGAGAAGAAGATGACCAAGAACAGAACCTTGGGAGACACCTACTGTCAGTGGAAGTGCAGTAGAGGCGGAATCATGAGAGGCAGAGTCATTAGAGGAACAGCTGTGCATTTTCAGAACTGACAGTGCAAATACAAGCATTTATGATGATAGGTAAAGTTTTTGTTCACATGTCAAAATGGTGTTATTATGGCTGAATATCCAGATTAAACAGCCAGGAGTAGTATGTTGTGAGGATGAAGTGAACTCACTCAAAGTAGTCCTTTGGTTTTCAGAGTTGTTGTTATTTTCTGTCCTTCTGTTTCACTTTGGTGTAACGCAGGTATAACGCTGCAGTTATGTTTAAATTATGCCGCACTTAAAAATATAATGCACACAGCTAGACCATGCACACAGCTTATGTAATGATCCTTAAATGCAAAACAATGCATGTGCTCTCCTTAATTGGACTATACCCACCCAAACCCCCCTACTACAATGCATAGTCATAAAAGTGGCTTACATAAACACCCATGGCGTTCCAAGATACTATATATCATTAAAGGGGGCTAGACACTGAGTGATTTTGTGCTATTTTCTAAGCAATCTAACTAGATTGCTTAGAAAGTAAACACAGATCTCTCCGTGTGTATGCCCCGAGAGCAGGGCTTAAAGTGGTCATGCAGAAGTGGGGGAACTAATTTATCTATGCCACCTAATTAACCCCCTCCCCTCCTCCCATTAGGCAGAGACAGGGCCTTTTGTAGGGTTTTTGGCATCCCCCTGCAAACTAGAATACTGCTCTGTAAGAATTATTGTGCAGGGCCAATGTGGAGGTAAAAATGTTCCACCTTACCATTAGAGGTGGTGGAACTCAGGGCCTTATTCTAGTTCACTCTTTCTTACAAAATCCATCTTAGATGGACAAAACCATGTGCACTACAGGTTAGGCAGATGTTACTTCTGCAGAGAGAGATAGATTTGGGTTGGTTTTTACTTCAAAATGAGATCTATATTGCAGTGTAAAAATAAAGCAGTCAGTATTTTCCCTGCACAGAAACAAAATAACTCACCCAAATCTAACTCTCTCTCTCTGCACATTTTACCATCTAAGAAGGATTTTGTCAGAAAGAGCGAACTAGAATAAGGCCTCAGTTCCACCCTGTTCTCCCTCACTTTAACCCCTAAATATTTCCTGCTAAGTCAGTGCACGCAGTCAAAGTCTAGTCAAATTAGCAAGTGACTGCAAATCTCTCTGGGCCAGATGCACTAAGGTTCAAAAGTGATACAATGAAGAGTAATAAACAACCAACCAATCAGCTCCTACCTGATATTTTTCAAACACAGCCTGTGACATGGCATGTAGGAGCTGATTGGCTGGCTGTTTATCACTCTCCACTGTATCACTTTTCAAGCCTTAGTATATCTCGCCCTCTGTGTGTACAGAATGAGAGATAATCAGCGCTATTTTTCTGGCGGAATGCTCCGGAACACCGTTCCTGAAGTTCTGTTGAAAAATTACCTCACCAGGAACGGCGTTCCGGAAGTTCTAATCAGCACAGCACAACTTTCTCTCTCTGTCTCGGCGGTGGCCGGGTGAATGGACTTCTAGCGACCCGCCCCTTGGCCTCCGACTCCATGGATGCATGCACATGACGTCAGTGTGCAGTGTGCATCCATGGTGACTCCCGCCGCACAACTGAGACACGATATCCCGCCCGCCTGTCTGACTAACCTGGGATGCGCGCTCTCCTGCCTGTCTGACTGACCTGGGACGCGCACTGTCCCTCCTGTCTAACTGACCTGGGACGCGCACTGTCCCGCCTGCCTGTCTGCCTGACCTAGGACCCGCACTCTCCCTCCTGCCTGACCTGGGATGCGCGCTCTTCCTCCGCCTGCCCTTTGCCTGGGGTACATCTTTCACTAGATTCTGATCCCTGCAATTGTCTGGTACAGTAGAGAAAGGTAAACCATTATAATTCAATTACATTTTTTCTCACTGCTGTCTGTTGCTGTCTGAAATATCTGAGTGTGGCATATGTATAATGGGCATCTTGGTGTGGGCCATATGTATAATGGGCATCTCTGTGTGGGCCTTATGTATAATGGGCATCATGGTGTGTGGCATATATATAATGGGCATCATGGCATGTGGCATTTGTATAATGAGCATCACTATGTGTGGCATATGGGCATCTCGGTGTGTGGCATATGTATAATGAATGTCATGGTGTGTGGCATATGTAAAATGAACATCACGGTGTGTGGCATATGTATAATGGGCATCACCATGTGTGGCATATGTATAATGGGCATCACGGACTGCACTATTGGGGTCATATGTGTATCACACCCCCATTTTCATTGGCCAAGCCTCATATGGCATGTGGCCATACCCCTTTTTTGTATTGGGGGCATTGTGTAACTGGCACTGCTGGTGGCATGTGTATATATGGCATTACTGGTGGCATTGTGCATTTATGGCAGTGCTGAGGGTATTATGTGCTAAAAAAAAAAGTGTATGCATGAATTGATACCCTGCCCCTTTGGTAGCTCCACCCACATCACTGCCCACTTCTGCCCCACCCACAGTTCCTCAACCTATTTTCCTACAAATATAGCACTGGAGATAATGATATCTATCTCTCATTCTAAACTACTACCGGCCTTTTATTGCTTAAGCAAATTGCTTAGCACAAATCTGTGCATGTGTATGTGCTCCACATGGGAGATCTGGACACCAGGAAATCGCCTACCCTAAATAGCTTAGCAAAATTGCTTAGCACACATCTCTACGTGTGTATGCCCCTTAAGAGTTACAAGATGTTCCTCCCTAGGCAAGAGAGATTTGCTAGTAGGGTTACCACCTTTGTGTTGAGAAATTCCTGGACAGTGGCCCGCCCCTTGACACACCCACTGACCCATCCCCAGCCCCACCCCTTGACCCACCTTATGTTTTTTTTAACCTTTGCTTCAATTTCATTTTTGATTGTTCACACCATAATGCCAGTTACATGTTACATCACACACAGTAATGCCCATTACGCGTTATGCCACACACCGTGATGCCCATTACATGTTATGCCATACATCGAAATGGCTATTACACGTTACACTCAACAAATTTTTTGTAAGGGCGGGAAAACATGGACAGCGCGCGCCAAATTTTTTCTACATAATGCCGATTACACGTCACACACCCATTACATAGTATACCACATGCCATAATGCCCAATACACGTTATACCAAACACCATAATGCCCATTACACATTATACCAAACACCGTAATGCCCATTACACATTATAGCAAACACCATAATGCCCATTATATATAATACCACACGCCGTAAAGCCTATTACATATAAGTGCTGCTTACCTACATGTTCGTTGCTACAGGTTTCATTCTTGATGCCAAGGGTTTCATATTTCATGCTCGATGTCAGGGATTGCATGCTCTGTGCCAGGGGGGTACATACACTATGCCAGGGGTTATATGCTTTTCCAGGGGTTACATGCTTGGGTACTTATGTATTATCTGGGCTGCCGATTTTTTGATTGTATGCCTTAACTTAAGGCATACAATCAGATGCGATGCGACATCGCATCGCATCGCATACGACCATATCGCATGCGATGCGATGACCCGATTTTTCCATAGGATTCAATGTTAAAATGGACTGAGTCCATTTTAACATGGCTGGATATAAACCTGTGGCGAGCGTAGCGAGCCACCGAGCCCGAAGCGTGGCGAGCGTAGAGAGCCCCGCGAGGGGACGGTATTCTGTGTCCCCTCGCGGGGCTCTCTACGCTCGCCACGCTTCGGGCTCGGTGGCTCGCTACGCTCGCCACAGGTTTATATCCAGCCATGTTAAAATGGACTCAGTCCATTTTAACATTGAATCCTATGGAAAAATCGGGTCATCGCATCGCATCGCATGCGATGCGATGGACCCGATTTCAAAATCGGCAGCCCAGTTAGTACATAAGTACCCATACTTGTTGCAAAGGAGGGAGTGAAAGGTGAGTCCAGGCACTGGCAGGGTGAACGGTGAGGCCTGGCAGGGTGAGCAGTGATGCCAGGCAGGGGGAGTGGTGAGGCAGGCAGCCGGGCAGAGAACTGAAGGAACTAACAGAGCAGCCCACCCCAGTGGCTGTATACTATCGCAGTCAGAGCAGCAGGTCTGTGCTATTTGAATCTCGCGCCAGCTCACACGGTCCGGCAGCCAATCAGGAGCCACCGCTCCAGATTGGCTGCGCAAGCCGGCCTGAGATTTAAAATAGCTGCAGTCCTGCTCTATGATTTCTTAGTCGGGCCAACGGGCAGCGGGTATTGTTGCTGCCTGCCGGAACTTGGTTCCCAGGGACGGTGGTGAGGAAGTGTGGCTGCCCGACTCTCCCTCCCTGCTCTGTTCCCGGACCTTGTATAGTCCGGGAACGCCTACTGTCCGGACTCCGGACACCCGGCTTAATTACCGGACTATCCGGCGTAATCCCGGACAGGGGGTGACCCTATTTGCTAGTTATTTTTGTCAATAACACATTTACTTATGATATCTAAAGCACTTTGCAGAATGAATAATTACCTAAGCAGTTAAAAAAATACATCTAGCACATGAGGTGGAATACTCTGCAGCACAGATCAGTATAGTCAATGTTGGGTATTACCTGGATAGGAAGAGAAGAGGGGTCAGTTCATTCGGAATAAGCAGAAGATATGTCTAGAACGCAGGTATCATGCTGCAGTTATGTTTAAATTATGCTGCACTGTAAAAAATTATGCACTTCATAAATATAATGCAGACAGCTAGACCATGCACACAGCCTATATGGCTCACAGTCCACACCAGTGCTTCTCATAAGCTGCCATTTTTTCCTGTCGGGACGTGCGGACCACGGATGCAGGGGTGCTGGTGTTTTGTATAGCTTGATGTGAAGTATGATGTTAGTGAGGGGTATTTCAATTCTTCAGTTACAGTGTTGGGGAGTGGTGGGGAGAGGAATTACAGAAGATAAAATATGAAGTTAAGGCGTGGTGGGGAGTGAGGGGTATTTTAGCCTGGTAGGGGGCTGTGTGCAATGATGAATGAGGAGTATTTCTGTATTTGATGGATGGTATCTATGGGTGGTAGTAAGTAAAACTTTCAGTAAGCATTACTGATGGATGGGAGAAAGATTTTTAAGTGGGTGGTAAGAATTAGGGGCAGATGTATTATACTGGAATGGATTGTGGTGCTATAGATCTTCCTTCTTAACCTCTATTAATGCGATGAAGCAAGAAGCAGTAGCGCTGAGATGAATGAACATCTTTGGTGGGATGTACTGCTGTTTTCTGGGTTTTTACCGCATCTTGGGGCTTCACTGCCGAGGGTTAACCTCATAGAAGCCTATGGGCTACTATCCCCAACATCTGAAACAGATCCCTCCCAGCATGCCCTGCAGCTGCTAGTGTCTCTGCACATGCGCAGAGGGTCTCCGAAGTCACAGACCTGGAAGTCCAGACAACTGTGGGGATCGCAAAGGGCAGCTCTTATCGGGAGAGCTGTCCTTTGCATTACCCGTCGCATATGTCAATGCTGCTTGGTACTTCCCGTCCCCTCTCTGCTGGAGTGGAAGAGTGAGAATTCCCCTTTCTGTTTATCTGTAGAACAGCCTGAGTATGCAGCAACAGATTGATAATTGAAGAAAGGGTATGTACTGTAGCTCCAGGTAATCCAATGATGCGGCTGGCCACCTGAATATAAAAATAGGCCCATCGTTTTGAAAGCAAGATGATAACCACTGCTCATCTCTTGCCACATGTTTGCCCATAAATCATAATATTAATCTTGCATTTCTATTTTTCTGACAAAACCATAGAATTATTTCTACATGCCCACATAACACCGGTCACAGCGCATCTGCTTCTCATTATACTGACTGTAGGAATGTCATAAATTTTAGCCCATTCAATTCAGACCATTTTCAGTCAGCAAATTAGGAGAGGCCAGTTATCAGGTAGATCCCACCCCACTATAGTGAATTCCCACCTTGTGAATTAATGTGCACTGTGGTCCTTATTCTGATTGACTCGCAAGGCTGCGAAATTCACAGCCCTGCAAGTCCATCAGGGCACACCCTGTAAAAAAAAATATTTTTATTTTTAACATACATGAACACCATACATAAACACTTACCTACTTTCCCGCGTAGCTTTTTGGTCCATTTGTCCAGTATAAATCCAGGGGTAAGTTGGGCAATAGAAAGAGAATGTCACTGTGTGGTGCACCAGAATGCTTATTTAAAATGTAATCTTTATTGAAACAGTTTATTAAAATAATGTTGCGAAATATGAGACACATACAAACATGTAAGGCACGGACAGGGAAATAAAAAGGATACACTATCCTCACACCGTGGGGCCCCGATATGAATCTCCCTACTGACTATTAATAGAGATCTTTCTTAAATGGTGCTTAGATAACTTAGATAGTCGCCTGTTGTGTATCCAGTAACAACAATATATGTTACCAATTTGATGGTTTGGTACTGTTCTTAATGAAAGTTACACTCTATTTAGAGGGATGTAATGTCTACAGAAGGTGAGTATTAACAGGTTTACTCGTCCGTGTCTTACATGTTTGTATGTGTCTCATATTTCGCAATATTATTTTAATAAAGTGTTTCAAAATAAACGTTCTGGTGCACCACACAGTGACATTCTCTTTCTTTTGCCCAACTTGTTCCAATTGTGTCCTGTGGTAGAACACCCCTAATTTGTATAGATGTCTATGACTAACACTCCAATATAAGAGGTCCATCAAACAAATACATTGAATAAGATAGTTTCTGTGCGACTGGCCAAAAAAACCCCTTTCTTTTAAATCCAGGGATACCTGAGAAAAACAAACCACTCAATTGCAGATCATGTCCTCTTTGGTCGAAAGTAGACATCCCAGGGGTTAAAAATAACAAACCGCAAATTACCCAAACCATATGGACTGTAGAGGACCCATGTGTACTCATGGGTTATCTTCCACCAACTTCCAGGCTTCCGGGTGACTTATGTCACTTGAAGAACCAGGAGCCAATCAGGGAGCACCATGTAGTCGTGCCTCAAGCAGAGCTCAGATGCTTCTATGTAGAGAAATGTTCATAGATCGTACTGTGGGAACATCAAGGTTTGCAGCAAACCACAAGGGTTATTAGGTCAGACCACATACAGTACTTAACTTTTACACACAGAAGCACTGCACAGATCTCACTGATCTCTCTGTGCATGCTTCTGCAGACGCACCAGCCAAAGCAGTTCTTTTTGAGAAATGCATTTTGAGCTGAATTCATGGCAGAATTTGCAGATACAAATGATAGTAAATTTCAGTGTTGTAGTGATGCCTATAGAAAGTACTGCTGAGTTTGGCCGATAGTCTATTGATTTGTAAATGTGCGTTCTTCCATGATTTTCAATCATATTTGAGCAAACTTTTCCAGGATTTGTTTTTAGTAAATTGCTGAGATGACATGACAATAATTTTCCCGATTAGTGGCTGCCATTCGTACAGAGCCCATGTGAACTGATTGATGTACTGTATACTGACAGTAAAGAATCATTTAATTTACTAATTGGAAATGCTCCAAGATCAGCATTTGTGACTATGCATAGCATATGTAGAGTGACTTTAATACGGACAGTACTGGCGCTTTGAGAGGGGCATGAGCTAAGAAATTTCCAGTCTCCGTTGAGCCCTTTAATTATATGAATAGAGACTCATGTGCTCGGACGGGAAGAGATTGGGAACGTAACTCAATTTTTCAAAACTATTGATCTCTAGATGAAGGAGTCAAATAATTTCTGGAAGAGTGGATCTGATCAACCATGTCTGAGGAGGTACAATTGCTGTTGAATGAGGTACTGATTGATATTATCTGAGCTATTGATTTAACAAGTGTTGAAGTGGAAGTCATGATACACATGAAACATTCAACAAGACCATTAGTGGAATCACTTTTTGATGTTGAATTCCAAAATGTTTCATTACATGGTAGCCCATTATATGTTTTTATTGCTTCTGGAATTCCATAAATAGTGCAAATAGTTTCCAATGCTGGCAGGTATATTTTCTCAAGAACAGGATCATGTAAATAGTAATCCACAGCCACTAGTATGTATGGGTGTGGTACAGGGGTCCGACAGTCGGGATCCCGACAGTCATTAGCCCGACGTCGGGATCCCGACTGTCCGGACTCAGACAGCACAGTGAGTGCAACTAAGCCCCTTGCGGGCTTGATGCACTGGCCATGCTGCGGGCACGGTAGCGAGCGTAGCGAGCCACCTATTCTATTCTCCCTCTATGGGGGTTGTGGACCCCCATGAGGGAAAATAGCAGGTGGCCGTCGGGAACCCGGCTGTCGGTGTTTTGACAGCCGGGATCCCGGCATCCGGTAAATGCCTGTCGGGATCCTGACTGTCGGGACCCCGTCCAACACCCGTATGTATGTACCAGTGTAAATCAGGCATCCTTAATGGTTCTGTGTCATTTTTCTCCACGGAGGCACTACCATACCATTTTATGTAAAAGATGCTTATTCCTTACTTTCCTTAAATAACTGGCATGGGCACTGTCAAATGTTCACTTTCTCCTCTGAGAATACTTCAATAAGCATACACCGTTAGGTCTAGGAAACATTTATAAATTGGTCTAAACTTATGTACCTCGTCTGTTAAAATAAAAATAAAATAAAAACTGTCCCAACCACCAATCATTGGCAATAAAACAGGGGTGTACTGTAGACAGAACGTTATCTGATGAAAAGGATAATATGCTATCACTTGAAAGTGAATCAGCAATTGATAATAAAGTATGCATATTTCGCCACTGAAGTAGACTGCAAGATGTAATGCTGTGTACACACCTAAAGATTATCTGTCCAAATGTCTGGTTGAAACAAAAATCTGATAATGTATGGGAGCAAAGGACAATGGAGTGTGGAAAGCAGACAATGGACATTCAGACAAACTTCAGAAATGTGGCCCTTTTCCAGTGTTTGGGAGCCAATGGGTGTTTCTCCTCTGCTCCCATATGTTCCCACCAGATTGGACAGATAAATCTTTAGGTGTGTATCCAGCTTAAGAATTCAGGAGTTGTCTAGACATGTAATCAGGTGCATTAGCATTACTGTCTCATAGCACTGAGGTCATGGGTTCGATTCCCACCATGGCCCTAGCTGTGTGGAGTTTGTAGAGACTCCCTTTGCTTGCATGGGTTTCCTCCTTGTACTCTGGTTTCCTCCCACATTGGCTTCCAACAAAAAGTAACCTTAGAATGAATGTGTGAGTGTGTACATGTGGTAGGGCGCGGTGCACTTAAAACTGCATCCATGTTGACTGTGTCGACATTTGGGTAAAAAAACCTGTGAAAAACCCCATGTCAACCTTTTGACTGTCGACCTAGACCATTTCAACATAATGCTTGTGTCGACCAAACCACCTGTCGACCTTGTGCCATGTCAACCTAGACACCTGTCGACCTTCCATTATGTTGACCTAGTGGTGTCGACCTAATGACTGTCGACCATCTTTAGGTCGACCCCATGATCGCATTCCTAATTCACTTAGCTACATATTCCAAAAGAAAGAAGGTACAAGGTCAACTACAAATCATAAGGCTCGCCGCTCTATTGTTATTGGATATTATTTTCAGAACAATGGATATAGGGTCTGATTCATGTTTTTAAGTAAAGCAAAAAAAACGTATGTCCAGGAAAAACCATTGCTATGCAAGGGGAACATATGCATTTATATTTATTCTGTGCATGGTAAATACTGTCTGCTTTTTCAAGCAGCCCACCTGCAGTGCAACATGGGTTTTCTCAGTTTCTTTCTTTTTTTGCTTTACTTACTGTAGTGATGAAGCCCATTTCATATCAGACTCAGCATATTAACAATGGTATCGTTAACACTATATGTTATGATTCCCTGTATACTGTATATGTTTAAAATTGCATAAGCGAACCAATTGGCTTGTATGTGTATGCTATCGAAAATTCCCAGCAGTACAAAATGTTTTCATTTATGCAAGAAATAATTATGCTTTAGAGGATGCATCCAATTGTCCAATTTGAATGCCGAAGAAACATACCAGTGTATTGTATAAGTGGTGTGACTAGCAGGGGGCTGAATGGCAAATAGAAATTCATACTTGAAAGTGCTCTGAATTCTAAGCCTGCTTCCTCAGTATGATAGCAGGAAGGAGAAGATGAGATCCTGTTATTATTTCATACTGCCCAAGGTGTCATCTATATTTGCCAAACAGGAAACACTATTCTAAGGAAAAGGTCAGCCAAGTACACCTGGTACCAGGGAAGTAATTATTTTCCAGGCATTTTGTATCTCTTTCCTGTTTCCTGTGAACAGGATGGGGGAAATTTGGGGGTACTTATGTAGTAGCCAGGCGCCCACTAAGCAAATAGCTTAGTGGGTGATTCTGCGTAAGAAAATCGCATCGCCTGCGGTTTTTGCATGCGATGTGATCGCATCCGATGCGATTTTCCTATGTAATTTATTCACTGCTCTCTGGCCTTGGGCGGTGCGATGAGATCGCATCGCACCTCCCACCAAATCGCATGCGATCGCAAGCGATTTTGTAGGGTGCAATGCCATTTAATGTAATATACACTTGTATGACATCCAATGGGACTTAGGCACCCCCACTATCCACGCCACCCAAAAGCATGGCGAGGGGACACAAATTACGTTGCATGTATTCCGCGTCCCCTCGCCATGCTACGGGCTCGCCACACTATATAGAATCAACTCCATGCCGACGTGGATAGTGGGGGTATGAAAAGGTCAGGAGGACACGTTCAGCCGCCGCTCGCCACGCTTCGGGGTGGCGTGGATAGTGGGGGGTGCCTAAATCCCATTGGATGTCATTCAAGTGTATAGTACATTAAATGGCATTGCACCCTATAAAATCGCATACGATCGCATGCGATTTTGTGGGAGGTGCGATGCAATCGTATGAGATGCGATCTCATCGCACCAGTCAATGCGATGTGTATGCAAATTGGGCGCTCGGCTACTACATAAGTACCAATTTGGGAGTTCTATTTCATGTGGGGTGTTGCTATGGGCAACCAATAAGAGTTTAATTCTTATTTATTTTGCACATTCTAGAAGATAAAAAATAGTATCTGATTGGCTGCTCACAGCAACATCCCATGTGAAATTGAACTCCCATCTTAGTAAATTTCCCCTGAAGTGTCCATTTTTGGAGGATATGAAGCAAGATAGAACGGGTATATTAAGCAGGCAAACTGTGCAGCCTGTATCATAGTTACATAGTTACATAGTTACATAGTAGGTAAGGCTGAAAAAAGACTTGCGTCCATCTAGTTCAACCTGGTATAGATATCCATTGCTGATTTGGTAGGTTCTGGTATTTTACAGACAAATTATATTTCTTATTTGTACCCTTGGATGTTTTTCTCCAGTAAATGTTTGTCCAACTTTGCCTTGAACGCATTTAATGAGCCAGCCGTTACCACCTCTCTGGGAAGAGAGTTCCAGAGTTTGACTGTTCTGACCGTAAAGAAATTCTTTCTACTAGCTGAATGAAATCTTTTTTCTTCTAACCTATACTCATGCCCTCGCGTCCTAGATTCCTTTCTAGTAGAAAAGAGGGTACGTGACAGTTCCTTATATTGGCCCTTGATATACTTGTACATGTTGAGCATGTCCCCCCTTAAACGTCTCTTTTCTAATGTAAATAGTCCCAAATTGCTTAATCTCTCCCCATAGCTTAAATTCTCCATTCCCCTAATAAGCTTTGTTGCTCGCCTTTGGACTTTTTCTAATTCTATGATGTCCTTTTTATAGTGTGGGGCCCAGAACTGTACTCCGTACTCTAGGTGAGGTCTCACCAATGCTTTATATAGTGGCATAATTACCCTTGATTCCCTAGTTTCCATTCCCCTCTTAATACATGCCAGAATTTTGTTGGCCTTTTTTGTAGCTACATTACAATGGGCACTACATCCTAGTTTGCTGTCTATTTGGACTCCTAGATCCTTTTCAAGTATGGAATTACCCAGTTCCTCTCCGCTAAGGTTGTAACTTGCACACTGGTTGTGTCTCCCAAGGTGCATAACCTTACATTTATCTACATTGAACCTCATCTTCCATTTTTTTGCCCACTCATCTAGAATTGCAAGATCATTTTGAAGCATGGTGACATCTTCTGATGATTTGATGACTTTGCTAAGTTTTGTATCGTCCGCAAAGATGGATACATTGCTGAGTAACCCTATCCCAATATCGTTAATAAAAATGTTAAACAAAATGGGCCCCAAAACCGAACCCTGGGGCACTCCACTTAGTACCGGTATCATATCTGATACGGCACCATTCACAACCACTCTTTGTTCTCTATTACATAGCCAATTCCCTACCCATCTGCAGATATTTTCACCCAATCCTAGGTTCTCCATTTTATTAATCAATCTCTTGTGTGGGACAGTATCAAATGCTTTAGCGAAATCTAGGAAAATCACATCTACAGCATTTCCATTATCGAGGTTTTTACTAACCTCTTCATAGAACCCTACTAGATTAGTTTGGCATGAACGATTTTTCACGAACCCATGTTGGTTAGCACTGAGTAGACTGTGATGATCTAAATATTTCTGGATACCATCCCTTAAAAATCCTTCAAATAGTTTACCCACAATTGATGTTAAACTAACGGGTCTGTAATTAGCGGGATCTTCCTTTTTTCCTTTTTTGAATATTGGCACTACCTCTGCTATTCTCCAATCTTTTGGTACTATACCTGATGATAGTGACTTGCTAAAGATATAATGTAGGGGGGTAGCTAGTTCATCCCTTAATTCCATTAATACCCTTGGATGAATCCCATCTGGCCCTGGTGATTTATTTGTTTTGAGTTTGCTTAGCCTCAGTATTATTTCCTTCGGCGTGAAATCCACAATGAGATCTGGCTTATTTGTCCCGTTTGTGGTAAATGTTCGTTCCACAGTCTGCTCTCCCTTAGTAAATACTGATGAGAAGAACTCATTTAACAGTTTTGCTTTTCCCTTGTCCTCAGTAACACTTTTTCCACTAGTATCAGTTAGTGGGCCTATGTTTTCCTTAATTAAACGTTTACTATTTATGTATTTAAAAAACTTCTTTGGGTTGGTTTTGCTTTCAGTGGCTATGCACTCTTCATATAATATTTTAGCTGCTTTGATTACCCCTTTACAAGTTTTGTTTGATTCTTTGTATTTTGCGAACGCCTCCTCATTCAAGTTATTTTTATAGAATTTAAAGGCTCTGGTTTTATTGTTGATAGCTGACCTTACTTCTTTGTCCAACCATGGTGGCTTTTTTTTGTTGAATTTACCTTTAGTTACTTTAGGAATGTATTCAATAGTTAGTGAATCAAGCACCTTTTTTAGAGTATCCCACATTTCCTCTGCATTTATTCCCTCCATAACCGTTTTCCACCCAATTCCTGTTAGGGCTTCCCTGAATAATTCAAAGTTCGCTTTTCTGAAGTTTAGAATTTTTGCAGATCCTTTTTGATGTAATTTACTGAAGTTGATTTCCAGTGAAACCATATTGTGATCACTGTTCCCTAATTGTTCAATTACTTTTGTATTTGAAACTAAGTCTGTGTTATTTGTTAAAACTAAGTCCAAGAGTGCCTCATCACGAGTTGGAGTTTCCACCGTTTGTGTAATAAACTGGTCTTTAAGTAAACTTAAGAACCCATTGCTTCTTGCAGATTTACCTGTTTCGTTTTCCCAATCAATGTCGGGTAAATTAAAATCCCCCATAATTAATACCTGACCCTGATTTGATGCTTGTTTGATTTGGTTTAAAAGAAGAGACTCTTCCCTTTCATTTATATTTGGTGGTCTATAGCATACCCCTATTATAAATTTGTTTTTTGGTTTTTTATTATTGTCGGTTATCTCTGCCCACACTGTCTCCGAGTTGTCGTCTTCCAGGTCTGTGCTCATATTTTTCTCACATGATGTTAAGTTATTATTTACATATAGGCACACACCCCCGCCCCTTCTATTTTCCCTGTCTTTCCTGTAGAGTGTATATCCCTCCATGTTTAATGCCCAGTCATGCGACTCATTACACCATGTTTCTGTAATACCAATGATGTCGTAGTCGTCCCTACTGATCACCGTTTCTAGCTCCCCGATTTTACTCACTAAGCTTCTTGCATTAGCCAGTAAGCATTTTAATTTATGTTTATTTTTAGATATGGCTCTAATATTGTGATTAGTTTCACCCCAGGACCCATTTGAATTCTTTACTAGCTTCCTCTTTCCCCTCTCCCCTTCAATAGACTCTCTACAGGCCTCCCCACCATGCACACTGCCTGCCCTCTTTATAGTTCTGGGAATTCTTCCTCTGTCCTTCCCTCCTTCCCGTATACTAAGATCATCTGTACCTAAGAACTGTATTGGGGTAACGTGACTGTTACAACATAACATTTTATTACATGACATTCCTGATGCACCCTGAGAGTTACCCCCGATTATACCCTTGTTATGTCCCAGGACATTGTCTATGTCTCCGTCCCCCCCATCATCTCCTTCCCCCATATGATTCCTGATCCCAGTCTGGCTTCTCTCCCTGATGGTCCCATAATGTCTTGCTGCCCCCACCCCCCCGTCGCCTAGTTTAAAATCTCCTCCAACCCTCTAACCATCCTTCCCCCCAGCACCGCAGCCCCCTCCTCGTTCAGGTGCAATCCATCACGGCAAAAAAGATGGCGCCTGACCGAGAAGTCCGCCCAGTGTTCCATGAACACGAATCCCTCTTTCCTACACCAATCCTTAAGCCACACATTTACCTCCCTGATCTCCCTCTGCCTCCCTGAGCTAGCGCGTGGCACTGGTAATATTTCCGAGAAAATTACCCTAGATGTCCTCGTCTTTAATTTCTTACCTAATTCCCTATACTCTTTCTTGAGGACATCCCACTACCATTGACTTTGTCGTTGGTGCCGATGTGCACCAAGACCGCCGGGTTGCTCCCAGCCCCTCCCAACAATCTGTCGACTCGGTCCGCGATGTGCCGTACCCGAGCACCCGGGAGGCAACAGACCGTGCGGCGATCGCGGTCCCGATAGCAGATTGCCCTGTCTGTTCTCCTAATGATGGAATCCCCTACCACCACTATCTGCCTTGGTACCTCACTAACTGTCATCCCGTTTGAGCTAGAGGGACCGCTCCTCCGGTTGCTAGAGGGAGCCGTATCCTCCAGCTCCGTCATTTCGTCTCTATCCTCCCCCGAAACTTCGTCCAACCGGGCAAATTTGTTTGGGTGTGATAGATCCGAGATGTCGTTCCTGTTCCTCCTGTCCCTCTTGTTTCCCCTTCTAACCGTGACCCAGCTGGCTGCCTGATCCTCCTCCTCTACCAGTGACCCCAACTGCAACTCCTCCACCGTTCTATTTAGGCTTTGCTCAAGATTGGAAATGTCTCTCAGTCGCTGAACAGTCCACTCTAGATCAGTGACCTGGGCTTCCAGGGCGGACGTTCGCTCACATCTCG
Source organism: Crinia signifera (assembly GCF_055691185.1). NCBI lineage: Eukaryota > Metazoa > Chordata > Amphibia > Anura > Myobatrachidae > Crinia > Crinia signifera. The sequence continues at coordinate 150,921,960 of NC_139218.1, read as the reverse complement.
TGCAGATGTATTCGCACTGGGACTCATGCTCCAGGTGCGCATACATCTTGCACAACATGCACTGAGTGAGATTCTCAATCAGGGCCCCACCCATTTTATCTACCTCCCTGCGACTAACCCCCTAGTATACAATAGAGTATCATCTCTTAATTTAGCCACATATGGCAAGGATGCCCAGTTGCTATCAGGGTAGCCTTTACCCCAGGAGATTGTTTATTCAAAGGTGATGCCTGAACTATGTTTTATTATTAATTCTTTTTTATTTCCTCTAAAATGGACTGTAATCTTTGGAGAAAGAGAACAACAACGCCCCAGTTCCCCCAAGTTTCTGAAATATGTGTAATTCTTGAACCACCTTCTTATATGAGTACCTCTTAACCAAGAGACTTTAAACCTTATAATCCAACATCAAACAAGGATTTCAACAACAAATGGAACCCCCAAAAGAGGTATTCTCAGAACTGCAAAGTTTAAAAGTACCAAGGTTGAGTGATGAGTTTTCTGAATGACAGTCTACTGTTGTTAAAGAACAGACCGACCCACTAAAAACAATAAAAACAAATGGATTTCCTGTAGAAAACTATATACAGATGGATCAATTGTCTGTTACAAGGCTTGCCTTGTTGCAAAGGGATTTAATTAATGGTATGGAATTGACTATGGTGAAGTGTTCTCTCCTTTTGAGAGTACAGAATCCTATGTTTAATAATTTATATATCTGCACTATGTCTTATTATACCAACTAGATTTTGATTCAGCATATTGTAATGATGAACTAGCTGCAGAAATATGTAAGGAGCCACCAGAGCACTATGATAAAACTTTACCTACTTAACAAATCATGAAATGGCTAAATACAAGGTGGTAGATGTTGGTATATGAAACTAGACACTGTGTTGCTAGAAATGTTAGCTCCTTGGAGCAGGGTCCTCTTACCTCCAATTCTCACAGCCCTCTTCTCTCACACTTCAAATACAACTCTCTCCTACTCAGTGACATGTACACTCACATTTCTTTTAATGAAAGAAAGAGAGATTAGGAAGAACAAGTTCCATATGTAATAAAATCAAAGTTATCATCACGGATGGTGTAATGGTTAGCATTACTGCCTAACAGAGCTGAGGTCATGGGTTCAATACCCACCATGGCCCTAACTGTGTGGAGTTTGTATATTCTCCCCGTATTTGCATGGGTTTCCTCCGGGTACTCCAGTTTCCTCCCACAATCCAAAAATATACAGGTAGGTCAATTGGCTTCCAACAAAATGTAACCCTAGAATATCTGTGTATGCGTGTAAATGTGGTAGGGAATATAGATTGTAAGCTCCATTGGGGCAGGGACTGATGTGAATGTTCAACTATACTGTACTCTGTAAAGTGCTGCGGAATATGTGTGCGCTATATAAGAAACTGTAAATAAATAAATAATAAAAAGGTTATAAATCTGTCAGTCCCATTGCATTTGCATACATTTTCTCTTAATGAAAACACCTGTAGGAGAGGTTGTGACATGATTAGCTTTTTCGATGACATCTGGTGCATAGGCGAATCTAGGGGGTGGTCCGGGGGTACACCGGACCACCCATTAGCCCATTTTGTAGCTGAGGGATGGGGCTTTCCAACGAGCCCAGCCCTGTGTCTCTAGCCCCCTGGGAACCGGAGATACTGCCAGGCAAAGCTGGAAAGTTTTCCCTATAGGATAACATGGGACCCGCTTATTCCGACCCCCACCCAGTTCAACGGCTGCCAGTTCCCCCTTCGGCTTCACTGAAGCTCGAGGTTAATCTCAGTCGAACCCAAGTTGCTGGGCCTTCAATCTTATGCCAGGCTGGATCCATATGGGTTAATTGGTTCCAGGGATATTGAGGTTAAACCTTTTTTCATTTCTTAAATATAATTTCATGACTGTTTATGTTATTTGAGGGCAGATTTCTCTGGAACCAAACAGCCCAGTTTCACAGGACCAAAATCATTCGAAGCCAACTCAAAAGTTCTTCAATATGATACTGGTCTCATGTAAATGGGTCAGTTGGTTCCGAAGATATAGCTGGTTGGTTAAAAGGGGGTAGGGAGAGGAGAGTGGTTGTCTCTCCCCCTCACACCAGAAAATGCAGGGACTAGGCTGGTGTATAAGGGGTCAGCCTGGGAATGTCCCTGCATGATCCTGGGACCATATTCCCGGGTAAATCCTTGCATTTTCTGTTGTGAAAGGGGTATTATTTCAAACACCCGTGACCTGCAGTGCTCTGAATACAGCCGGGCAGCCCCCTGCTCTCTGCCCAGCTGTCAATGACTGTCACCCCTGCAGCTTCTGCTCCAATTCTTCTCCCCGCTTTCACCTCAGCCCGCCCCCCCCTTTAACCTCACGCACAACAACAGCGTGCACAATATTTCAAATGTCCACTCGGCTAGAGGGAACACCAGGAGGGGAGTGGGAGCGTGCTCTGCGCTGCACTCTGCTCCTCTCCTCATAGAAGCAGCTGCACTGCTCTCCATCTCTCCCTGCAGCAGCAGCGACGACTCATATAAAAAGTTACAGTAAGTGGCACTTTTGGGGGCATTGCTTAAGGGACACTACAAGTGGCGGTATGTGGGGGCATTACGCATAATGTGTGGCTTAATGTGTAAGGGGCTTTACGGTGTGCAGCATCATGTGTAAGGGGCATTATGTGTTCAGCATCATGTGTAAGGGGCATTATGTGTGCAGCATCATGGCCCTTATTCTGGTTGGTGCGGTAATATCCGCGTGCGTTCGTGCCGCCGATGTTTTGTGTCTGTGCAGAGGCGTCTCTGCGCATGTGCGAGCAGGGCGTACGGCGAAATCCCGCATGAAATGTGAACACTCCGAACAGGGGGTGGAGAGGGGCGTGAAGGGCTATTTGGGCTCATTACCATATGCATACGCCCCGCGTTTCATGGGCGTTCCCATGCAAACGCTGGGCGTACGTATGGTAATGCGGCCGTTACGCACGTGTAGGGGGCGGACATATGACATCGCCGGATGTCAGCTGCCCGCCCAGATCCCTGCTTTTGCACGGAAAAATGTCCGTGTGGTCTGAGGTTGCGGGAGCTGGTGGACCACTCGGTCCTGCATTCGATGGTCTGCGATGGAGGAGGCGTATTCCATGAAAAATACACGTGCGGTCCGTTCGGCCAGCTTCTTACCGCGTACGGACGGAGTTGGCGATCCGTATGGAAGGCAGGGTTTCGCACGCACGGTCCTGGCCGCATATTCGGATCCGGCCGCACCGATCAGAATAAGGGCCCATGTGTAATGGGTACTATGGTGCGCGGCATCATGTGTAATGGGTACTATGGTGTGCAGCATCATGTGTAATGGGTACTATGGTGTGCGACATCATGTGTAATGGGTACTATGGTGTGCGACATCATGTGTAATGGGTACTATGGTGCCAACAAGCAAGAACCCCCTAGCAATGAGCACGTAGGTAAGCAGCACTTATGTGGCACAATGTGTAATGGGCATTATGGTGTGTGGCCTTATGTGTAATTGGCATTACAGCATGTGGCTTTATGTGTAATGGGTATTACAGAGTTTGCTAAAATAGGTAATGGGCATTACTGTGTATGGTCTAAAGTGTAATACCACACCCCTTTTTGTGATACCACGCCTCCTTACCATGAGGCCACGCCCCTTTTTGGTGCGCGGCTACGCCGTGCAAAGGTCCCCCTCCTGTTATGTCTAGATCTGGGCCCACCCAATACCATAATTCTAGATTCGCCTATGATCTGGTGGAGCAGTCCTAAGCTTGTGACATTGGATCCATGATAATCATTTGAACATATGGTACTTATATGTTAGTTGGGCGCCCCCTTAGCTATTTGCTTAGTTTTACGCATCCCCTCGCGGGGCTCACTATGCTCTCCAGGCTTCGGGCTCGGTGGCTCGCTACGCTCGCCACACTATATAAAATCAACTCCATGCCAACATGGATAGTGGGGGTATGAACGTACTTACTATAGTGGACGCCCAACTAACATATAAGTGCCGAAACATATTAATATTCCTCTAATATTCCACTTTCTCTCATTTATTTTTTCTACCGTAAACTGTTCCCCATCAAAACAAATTGATCACATATTATACTGTATTGCAACTTCTTAAAACAGTCCCTTCTTCTCATTCTACAAGCTACAGTATTACATATAGTATTACATATAGACTATGGACACATATCAAATTTAATTCCTGACCAGTGTTATTTGAAATTCCTAACATTTGGGAACCATGGACCTCATTTTATAATATCCAGATAAACATGGATTGTAAACTTTAACACACTTTTCCAAAGATTTCGGGAACTAATTTCAACAACAATAATAATAATAATAATAATAATAATAAAAAAACACAAATGAAAATTCCATCAAACGATCACACACTATATTTCATTTCACAATCTACTTATTTAGCCTATTCTAAATTAATAACCTATTTTAATTTTAGCCCATTTATTTACAGTATTTAGAATTATTTGACAACTATACTAGGATGCAATGATTATTTTTGGATACTTATCATACTGAAATTATATTATTGGACTGACTTAGAAGTTCAACATTAAATATAATGTGAATGAGTAGAGACTTTTAACTGTCTCATCGATAAGAAGTGTTGGCAGCAAGTATGCTTCAGTCTCAGTTGGGCAGTCCATGAGAATGAAAGAAACTTATGAAAAAGAAGCCTCTCAGTATAAAGGGCCCCATACATCAGCAATCACAATTTATGGATTTCCAGATAAAGGGATTTTTTGGCCAGATAAATGGATTTTACAATCTATTTGACTTGCCCACACATTACAGATTTATTTCAGTGATCGGCAGATTTTTCCATCTAAAGATTGCATCTTCATATCAGGAAATTGCCCAATCGATTGTCATTTCAGCTGTTCATAATGTAAATAGATGAAGACGAAGAATTGGGAATGCCCACACATATAAAAAAGATCTGCAGATAATACCAGATTATTAAACATGTTTAAAAACCTGATTAAGCAATCGATTGGCGATTTTGATTGGGATTGCCAAAAGGGGGAGCCCACACATCTAAAATTAATTGTGGCAATCATCTCCATATCTGAAAATTGTCACAATTAATTGCTGATGTATGGGGCCCTTAACTCAACTACAAGGATCACAAATGGATAATATGTGAGGATCTTAATGTACTGTCCCAGTTCCTTGAACAGCAATTGGGATGCACAAATTACCTATGTTGTGTGTGTGAATGGAATAGCCAGACAAAGAGATAACACTGGATGAAAGCATTGCTGATTTAAAACCTTGATGTAAAAATTGTATTTGTAAAAGTTTGGTTGATACCATATAAGCACTCATACTTCCTCACGTCAAATGGAACTTATGAAGCTATTCGTAAACGTTTTGTCAAAAGACAAAGGGGGAAATTTACTAAGATGTGTATTCTACTTCACCTGTCTTCTATCTTCTAGAACAGGCATTCCCAACCACGGTCCTCAAGGCACACCAACAGTGCAGGTTTTAGTGATATCCAGACTTGAGCACAGGTGACTTAATTAGTACCTGAGTGATTCTGATTAAACCACCTGTGCTGAAGCCTGGATATCACTAAAACCTGCACTGTTGGTGTGCCTTGAGGACCGTGGTTGGGAATGCCTGTTCTAGAGGGTGCTAAATAAATAAAAAGTAGATTCTGATTGGTTGCCCATAGCAACATCACATGTAAAGTAGAATACACAAGTTAGTAAATTTCAACCAAAGTATTTAAAATGTCTTTGTAAAACGTTTTCTTGAGTGTCAAATGCTAAAAAAATATAACAAGCACTGCGCTAAAATAGCAAAGAAAAGTTTTTTAATAACAAATTCGTAATCATATAATATAATCATAAAAAATATACATAAAATATAACATAAAATAAATGCATTGAGATGTTATTCTGCAGTAAGTCCGTCCAAAAGCAAATAATTAGTATTGTTAAGAACAGGATCCCTATGGAGGTTGTGTTATTATCACTTAACAAAGCAGCTGGAGTTCCATTATAGTAGTAAAGATGAAATCATTAATAATTTTGTTAGACCAAGCAAAAAGGCAGTCCATGCAGCAGCTTAGAAAAGCAAGCAGAAAGTATAGCTGTTAGTTGTTTGTTAGGCCCAGATAGGCTATATTAGCCGCAGTTTTGAGCAAATGTATAGCATGTATTAGGTGTTATACAGCAGTTGTTACCACTCCTTATGATAGGTAGTTTGTAGTCACCAAGCAGGCCGAGGATATTTAGACAAGTACAGTATACAGATGGCCACCTGATGCTAGAGATGATAAAGGGCTCCTTGCTCCCGGCTCATACTAGTTAGCACGCCAGAAAGGCCATATCAGGGTCCGCACACCAGGAGTTGTCTCCAACAGAAAAGAACAAATGGTACCAGAAGAATAAGTCTACCAACGTGTTTCTCCACCTCCTATACCTCAGCGGCTTCCTCAGGGATAGATCTTGTAAGATAGCTTGAATAGTAAAAGCATATTAATTCCTACACACAGCGTATACCTAGCGCACAGTCGCCATCTTTCTGTTTTACTTTTTTAGATTGAAAAACAAATGCATTATTGTTGGGCCAGGCATTCAGAAACTTCTTGCAGAAAAACAATAGAAACGGTTAAAACAAAGACTGGGGGGGTTATTCAATCACCGGCAAGGGGAGATGGCCGCCGGACACTATTCAATGCTGTCTTTCTCGACAGCATTGAACAGGGTATCTCGGCAGAACGAGCTCAACTTCACAAGGTGTTTTATTTTATGGAGAGCTCCCCAGGAAAAACTCGCCCACTGGGGAGGGCTCCCTACAAAAAAAAACCCCCACCACTGAAGGGGTTAAAAGGCATCACAAAATTAAGCTCCATTGAGAAGGACAGTGAATCAGGAGTGGCCTCTTAGATCACTAAAGGTCCATACATACTGGGCGATTTTACCAAGCGTGTATGGACGGTGATGATCGCTATCACACACTGATCGGCTTTCCCCCTGCTCGGCAGCGTCAGCTGGGGGAGGACTGTTTTGCATACCGCAATGCATCTCATCTGTTGGGAATATCAGAAGATGAGCGGCTTTCCCTGCGATGATGCGGGAGCGTGTAGCAGCGCTCAACGCCGGGCCATACACACTGGGAGGCGTTAAGGTTAAAGCCGCTCAAACTTGCTGTTTTGAGTGGCTTTCAGCTCAAAGTTGCCCAGTGTGTATGGGCCTTTAAACAATCACATGTTATGATGGAAAATGGAAAAATAATCCTCCACAATATAGTTTCTGTAGTTGTTTGTCTAGTAACAGCACACCTTAATTTTGCTACAGTAGTTCTCCTCAGTGCAGCAATACTAAATATATGTTCTTTGATCATACTTCTAAAGTTCAAAAACTTAAGTATTTCTTGTATATTGACCATAACAGTTGGCCACATGTGCAGATATGGGCATAATATATGTGTGCTACATATTTCCAGGTGGGATTAATGGGTGGCGGGACTGACAAGTTGTGACAAGAATTAGGGTGAGTAATAGTGTGCTTTCACAATATCTCACAATGTTAAACCAATTTTTTCAAAACCTGATTCTTCCCGGAACCTGAAATCCAAGAATTTGATATGTCATACTCACTGCTCTATACTTTTGCATCTACAATATGAGCACAAATTGAATAACCCCTATGTTTGTTAATTATATTTTATTTATGCTAAATGTTGAATATGTATACTGAAGAAATGTAATACTACACTCGCAGCAACCCTCATGTGGTTTTCTGCTAAAAGATGATATAATACCATCGTTCTTAAAAGATTGTTTGAGAATGCAGGACCAACAAAAAATTGCTACTGTAGATTCCAAATTATGCTCAATGTATTTATTCATGTTTTGTTGGGAAAGCATTTTCCCCCTGCTAGATTAAATTGCAAGCTGTGACATCTATTTCACATTGTTCAGGGTAAATAGATTTACAGTACATACAGTTCCTAACAGATTGAACTGAAACTGCATTATTTTTTGTTTATATTTGTAGCCACTAGGTGGTAGTATCTATCTATCTATCTATCTATCTATCTATCTATCTATCTATCTATCTATCTATCTATCTATCTGTCTGTCTGTCTGTCTGTCTGTCTGTCTGTCTGTCTGTCTGTCTGTCTGTCTGTCTGTCTGTCTATGAGGAATACCTCCCTTTTATAGTATAAGTCTTAAGGGGCATACACACGTAGAGATCTGTGCTAAGCTATTTTGCTAAGCTATTTTGCTAAGCAATTTTGCTGGTGTCAAGATCTCCCATGGGGAGCACATACACATGCAGAGATTTGTGCTAAGTGATTTTGCTAAGCGATTTTTCTAAGCAATTTTGCTTAAGCAAAAAAAGTCAGGGTAATGGTTCAGAATGGGAGATTGTGATCAGTATCTCTCATTCTGCACACACACAGAGATTTGCAGTCATTTGCTAAGCAATTTGACTAGATTTTGACTGCATGCACTGACTTAGTTAGCAAGAGATATTTAATCTCTCGGAGCATACACACGGAGAGATCTGTGCTTACTTTCTAAGCAATCTAGTCAGATTGCTTAGAAAATAGCAAAAATTTGCTCGGTGTGTACACCCCTTAACAGACACTTCTAAACATTAATGCTACATAACACAGTTTTTACTTGATCTATATTAACATGTTTGGTTGTATCCTGTAATACTTTTAGGTTCTGATTCAAAGTTGTACATTAACCGCATGCATTGCTGATATGCAGTTAGACAATGTTTTAAGCATACTTGCCTGCCCTCCAAGAATGGCTGGGAGGCTCCCGCAAATCGGGCAAGTCTCCCGCATCTCTCTTCACCCACCTTCCCTGCAGCACTAAATTCCAAATTTTGTGGGTCCGCGGGGAGGGGACGGGTCTAAAATCACAAATCACCCCATTTTGCATCATTTTAGCTCCTCCTCCAATGCACGGATCCGTGAATTGCAGAGGTTTAGTGTCATCGGGATGGGGCTTGGTGACATCAGCCTCGTCCCGCCCCCTGACACATAGCCTCATCCAGCCCTCCTTTTACTCGTCTCCAGGCTTCTCCCAGAGGGGAGTGAAAAAGTAGGCAGCTATGGTTTTAAGTGATGCACATACAGTATGTATGGCCCTAAGTAAAGGTGTGCGATAAGAGCCATTCCACAGACCTCAGGCACTGGGGGCAGGGCTGGATTAAGCCTTCGGGGGGCCCAGGGCACTTTAGACAGGGAGAATATTGCACTGTCACTGTATTAATATAAACATATATATATATATATATATATATATATAATATATATATATATATATATATATATATATATATATATACCACATGAAAAGCCTGTGTTTGTCCCTCTGTACCTTATTCTGTAGGAGCCCTGACAGGCTCAGTCCTGCCTCTGATTAAAAACCCTCCCATGATGAGGCCGCTGCTGCTGCTATCCTCCATGGGCCTGAGAAGCATATGATGAGCTCCACCAAGCAGAGCTCAGCACAAGCCTCTCAGCCTCTGACCTCTTGTGCAAAGTTTCATGGGACTTAGTCAACTCCCAGTAATGCACTCTACACTTGTGCAGTCAGTGTGCCTTGGCTCCCGATGCTCAACACCATTAATCATTGTTACATTGGCAGATAGGTGAATCTGAAGCCCTACCCCAATCCCATGCACTCCCTTTAGCTAAAAAAAGAATAATATTTTTTAGAAAAATACATGCCAACCACAGGGGGCCCCTAGATAGAGGGGGGCCCATTGGTACTGACCCCCTGTGCCCCCCTTAATGCAGCCCTGACTGGGGGTCGCAGACCCACAACCTTGCTTCTGGCTAGTGCATGAGACCGACCTGTAGTCTTTATCTCTGCTGCAGTGCCACCCTTTAAGCACTCCAGGCACACACTGTGTCCACTGTATAGCTGATGATGATGATTCAGGCAGTTCAGCACTTGGTACGAACTTGGTAGATATGTCGGACAATTTAGATGCAATTGTAAGGCTAGCAGTCACACTTGTCAGCTTTCCTCTGGACCAACACAAACATACAATTTACTATCTGAAAAAAGAATAAGGTTATTATTGCACATTTTTTTTTTTTTGTCAAATGTGAATGTCTATCTACTTTGAAAAGGTGACTTCATTTCCATGTGTATTGTGCCTACACAATGTGACAAGGAATCACATACTGTACACTGAATTGAAATAAAGGGGGAAATTTACCAATATGAAAAACCTAGTTTTTCGTATTAGTATTTCCCCTACGACTGCATACGACTGTTTCAGTCGTATGCAAAGTCGTGTTCCGGAGGGGAATGTACAAAGCAGTCAGATACGACTGCTTTGTAACCCTCCGATGGTGTAACCATTTGTATTAGCTGGCCATATATACGGCCGCTAATACGAATTAGTACAGGCAGTCTGCACGGATCAGTCAGATCCGTGCAGGCTGCAAGGTGTAAAAAAAATAGAAAATTAAATAAATAATAATAAAAAAAAACGGCGTGGGGTCCCCCCCACAGCTGTAACCAGCACCAAGCTGAAAGAGCCGGGGCCGGTAATTAAAAATCAGGGAACCCGACAAATAGGGGTTCCCCGATTTTTAATAACCAGCCCCAGGCTCCAGGTCCAGGGCTGGTTTCCAAAATACGGGGGACAAAATGACTAGGGGCCCCCCTGTATTTTAAGAACCAGCCCCAGGCCAAACCAGCCAGCAGGGTAATGTCACAGCCGGGGGACACTTATGATATAAGGTCCCGCGGCCAAAACATTAACCCCCTGACCGGTCATCCTGGCCAGGGGCCCTGGGGGAGTGGGGACCCCCCCAATGAAGGGGTTCCCCCACTCCTGACCAGGTTGAAGCCTGGTGCTGTCCCCGGTGACCCTGGGCTGTGGTCACCGGGCTGATAGTGGTGTAAAAAAAAGAATAAACTATTGTCTAATACTGGGGAACTATGAGTCCCAGCAAGCCTCCCCCGCAAGCTGGGACTTGGAGAACCACAAGTCCCAGCCTGCGGGGCATTAAAGGGCCCGCTGGCACTTGTAGTTCCACAGTATTAAAAATAGTAAAATAAAACACACTGACACACACTTAAAATAAAACTTTAATACATCCAAAGCCCATACATACTAATACTACCTATCTATCTTCATCCCGTAGGTAGCCCTGGTCCTGATGTCCTGGTCTTCTGGTCCTGTGTCGTCTTCTGGCTCCATGTCGACTGTCGCTGTCGCTGTTGCCGTCCGGGTCCGACGAAATCCATGGAGGAAGCTGTGGAAGGAAACCATACTCACCTGTCCCAGGGCGACGTAGTCCAGGGGGTCTTGGGAAAAAAAAAAACCGAGAAGCCGAACCAGACGAACAGCTGAGCCGCACGGTACTGTGTGTACATCGTGCGGCTGCGCCCCCGAATGCCGCTATTGGCCGCCTTGCGGCCTAGCGGCCAATCAGGAGCCGCTAGGCCGCAAGGCTCAGCTGTTCGTCTGTTCTTTTAATTTACTATTTTTTTACACTGAAGCCTGCACGGATCTGACTGATCCGTGCAGGCTAAAGCCAAATATACGACAGGAACATCAGGGTGTATTTTCCTGTCGTATTTTGGTGCCTGTTTTACACCAATTAGCAGCCGTATTATCAGTACAGCTGCTTAGTACATCAGGAACCACCATTCTTTTGAATGGTGATTTCTGTCGTATTCTATCGATGGTGTAGACATTCGTATTTGTAAATACAAATACGAATGTCCCATCATTAGGAATACGAATTGTTATATTTTCGGGATTGTAAATCCCGAAAATACAAATGTGTAAAAAATAGGTGTATTTCTGCCTACGAATACACCTATTTTTTTACGAATCCATTTTGGTAAATTTCCCCCAAAGTGCCTGATTCAGACCTGCTTGCTAGGCTGCATATATTTGGAGCCTAGCGAGGTGGTTAATGCTGCCCCGCTGCTCGGCGAATGCATGCCCAGTCACCACCTGCATCCCCTCGCTATGGTATAAGCTTACACATTCACTTGCAAGCACCCGCACAGAGGAGAAATCATTCAATGGTGGCTCACCATCGAATGACTTCTCCTCTGTTCGCAGCAGAAAAGTAGCCCAAGACTTCGAATTGGGGACAGGTGCTGATGTCTCAAGAGAATCCTAATGTAATCCCTACATTCCCCTGCCTATTGCCCAGCTGCTAAAAGGCATTGGGAACCCTGACCCTCTGCTTTGGACAAACATATAACAGGAAGTAACAGGCATTGTTAATTAGCAAAAACAATACATCTTAGGAAAACCCGGACTGGATCTCACTAGCCCTGCTGCTGCTCTAAATCCTGGACTGGATAAAAACATAGAAACATAGAATTTGATGGCAGATAAGAACCAATTGGCCCATCTAGTCTGCCCCTTTTTTAAACATATTACCTCAAACCATATTTGATCCTTATTTTTTTGTAAGGATATCAATATGCCTATCCCAAGCATGTTTAAATTGCTCTACTGCTGGGGTAGCCAAACCTAGTCCTCGAGAGCTACCAACAGTGCATGTTTTGCAGGTCTCCTCACAGAGGGGTAGATTTATGAAGCAGTGATAAGGGAGGAGAAGTGATAAAGTGCTGGTACTTTATCACCGGCCAATCAGCTCCTGACTGTTAAGTTACAGGTTGGGTTTAAATAGGAGCTGATTGGCCGGTGATAAATTACCAGGCACTTTATCACTTCTCCTCCCTTATCACTGCTTCATAAATCTACCCCAGAAACACAAGTGAGCTAATTAGCTCCATCTGTGTATCTTTTAAAATGTGTCAGTGATTAATGAGTGCAGCTGTGTAGCAGCTAGGTTGTCTGGAAAATGTGAACTGTTGGTAGCTCTCGAGGGCTAGGGTTGGCTACCACTGCTCTACTGTATCTGTCTCTACCACCTCTGATGGGAGGCTATTCCACTTATTTACTACTCTTTCTGTGAAGTAATTCTTCTTTAAATTTCCCCTGAATCTTCCTCCCTCTAGTTTCAGTGCATGTCCTCTTATTCTGCTGCTCTTCTTCCTGTGAAGAATGTCACCCACCTGTACCTTGTTAAAGCCCTTGATATATTTGAAAGTTTCTATCATTGTCCCCCCTTTCCCTTCTCTGCTCCAAAGTATACATATTAAGATCTTTTAGTCTTTCCTGGTATGTTTTGTGATGTAGGCCATGCACCATTTTAGTTGCCCTTCTTTGTACAGTCTCTAATGTATTTATATCCTTCTGGAGATATGGCCTCCAGAACTGAACACAGTACTCTAGATGAGGTCATACCAATGACCTATACAGTGGCATTATTACTTCTTTCTTTCTTTCTTTCTTTCGCTGATACCTCTCCCTATGCAACCAAGCATCTGACTTGCCTTCTTCATTGCTTTGTTACATTGCCTACCTGCCTTTAAGTCCCCTGAAATAGTGACACCTAGATCCCTCTCTTCCTCAGTAGTTTCATTATAGTGCCATTTATACTATATTTAGTCTTTGGAGTTCTGAGACCCAAGTGTATGATTTTGCATTTTTTGGCATTAAACTGTGGTTATTATTATTATTAACAGTTTCTTATATAGCGCACACAGATTACGCAGCGCTGTACAGAGATCATTTTTGAACATTCACATCAGTCCCTGCCCCAGTGGAGCTTACAATCTATATTCCCTACCACACATGTACACGCACACGCAGACATTCTAGGGTTAATTTTGTTGGGAGCCAATTAGCCTACCTGTATATTTTTGGAATGTGGGAGGAAACCGGAGTACCCGGAGGAAACCCACGCAGGCACGGGGAGAATATACAAACTCTGCACAGTTAGGGCCATGGTGGGGATCGAACCCATGACCTCAGCGCTGTGAGGCAGTAATGCTAACCATTACACCATCCGTGCTAGATCATCAATCATTTGTTTTACCCCTCTTGGTGTGTCTAGCCGCATACCTTTGTGTCATCTGCAAAAAGGCACATTTTACCCTCAATTCCATTTGCACCTCAATTCATCTCATGTGGAAGTATGCTGTCTCTGCCACAATTAACATTTCATATATGTATCATGGGTGCATGTCACATCCATATTTAAAGTATGACTGCCTTCACTTTGGCCAATAAAACTATTTATTCATAGTTTTTATTGAGTGTATTATTCATTTACAGTAGGCTCTACCAACCTGTGTACAGGTGCAACCGAGAGAGAGAGAGAGAGAGAGAGAGAGAGAGAGAGAGAGAGAGAGAGCTGCAGTATGTGCCCAAGTTTAAAAAATAATTGTTAGTGCAGCTATACATGGGATAAAGGGGGAGAGAGGAGCTTGAGGATGAGTTATTTTATGACTGGGGGAAATTAATGTTATGTTGTTGTTATCCAATTAGGGTATACATAAGTTACTTTAAAAGAAATTATGGCCCAATGTTCAAATAGAGGTAATGGAAATACTGTAGATGAATCTATAGGAATAACAGGTAAATAGATATTGATATTAATGCTAAGGTATTAACATTACTTTTGTTTCAAAAGTATGGTAATGATAAGTGGTTAACTGGATTAAGTAAGGTTAGAGAGGGAGGTAATAGAATGATGGTAGATGAGCATAAAGGTTTGACAATGTACTGTAGATCAGCTTTCCCAATTCCATTCCCCAGGAACCTCCAACAGTGCATGTTTTACAGAACTCCTAGTTGGTGCACATGTGTTGTTAGAACTGATGACACATTTTAAAAGATCAATTGGTGCTGCTAATTATTTCCCTTGCTATACTGTAAAACATGCACTGTAGGGGTCCTGGAAAACACTGACAAAATATTAGTGGGTGAAGATATTAGTACAGGTTGAGTATCCCGTAGAATTTTGGATAACGGATTATTCCGTATTTCGGAATATATTAATATTTCAATGATGTATTTTGAAGTATCTTGCATTTATGCTGTATAAACACATCAAACACATGAAATGTACACAAATATATTTTATTTGTTCAAAAAACAAGGTTTCAAAACATGAAACAAAATGTGTGTACTATCTCAGATATTGAATTTGAATGCCAAGCAATCATTTTCTTGTACATATATAGTGCCAGTTACATATCATGTCACCAGTAGTGCTGTTACAAATGTCCCCAGTGAGTTTTTAGCAAAAAAAATAATTTTTTTTCACTTTCTGTAATGTATGGTTTTCAGAATAATTCGGATAACAGATATTCGGATACGGGATACTCAACCTGTATTGACATGTAAAGGAGATATACTATAGAGCAAATAAGTGAAGTAATCACAAAAGTAATTAGAATATGTTCTTTCTGAAATACAACAATATGCTTAATGTACATTACTATATATTGTTATTATAAATATTAGATGATATTATATAGTAGTATCAGAGATGTAGGAGTAGTGGTAATGGTTTGGGTATAAAATTCCAGTAGTCAGAATCCTGGCACATATTGGTATAGTTACCCTAACCATAATCTCCCTCACCACATCTGAAGCCTCACCCTAGAGTCTAACTCTAAAGGTGCCCATACACTAGTAAGATTTATCTTCAGATCTGGCTGGTTGGAACAAAAACATGGTTATGGATGAGTGACCGTTTGTCAGTTTTCCAGCATTTCCAGGCAAATGGTCAACACTCATTTGCTCTCATCCATAACCATGTTTTTGTTCCAACCAGCCAGATCTGAAAATAAATCTGCATGTGTATGGCCACCTTAACCCTGTACTTGCCCTCGGCATCTGTTGGATTTTTTACCATTAGGATCCTGCTGTTGTTCTTCTGTCAGTATTGCAACAGCCTGTTTTTTTACCGCATCCCATTTTAATAAGGTAGTACTAAGTAAATTAGGGGGATAACCCATATAAAATGTGTTTTCCCCCAAAAAGTAATTACAGGCGATCATGGCATATATTGAATATCTGCTGCAATTCTCAGGTTTCATTTGCAAAAGCAGCCCTCATAGAAGCCAATGGAGAATTTACCAAGGGCACTGGTAGCTTCCCACCTTCTTGTTTGGAGCTATCCATTGCAGTCTGTAGGCTACATATCACATAAAGTACCAGTAGAGGATTCCATAGGAACCCTCCTTAGCATTCTCCACTTGTACGTCAGCAGACCGCACATGCGCAGTAGAGTGGTGGCAACCGGGAAATGAAAAGTGAACACTTTTATGTATTTTGCATGTATTTAATTACATCATGATAGAACTAATTTTCATATTGCCATAACTAGCGGCATTAAGAAATTAGACTTGATCATTTGTAAGTATGCCCCATAAAGTAACAATAATTGAAGGAAAGGAAAAAGACAAAAATAAAATAAAACATGGACAAAAATATTGAAATATAATAATACATACATAATGTAAGCAGAAAATATGAATAAAAGTTAAATATGAATAAATTGTTAAATGATATGAGTAAAGTTGAAATCAAACAGCAGTTGTACCAAACAGCAGTTGTACAAAACGCGTTTCACCAATTGTATTGGTTATGACAGCGGGTTATTTTTCAAGATATATTTAATTATTCTCTATGTGCACAGAAGCAAAAATAAAATTTGTTAGATGTCAAGTCAACAATGTGTAACCTTGAGAAAAATCCCTGCTTGTCCGTGATCCCCCCGTCATACCGTTCGTGCAGTTCTATATGATTTTCCTGTTCACTTCTTTTTGATATTCCTCTCTTACACACAATCTCTTACTGTCTGTAACGCACACTCCTTTTACAGTATCTCTCCTACTTCTCCTAGTCTATGCATTTTTAATGATCTGAACATATTGTATATAAATATCTCAGAGGGTCAATAAAATGTAACCTCCTCCACCATAAAAAAAATCTATCTGGCAGTGCAATGGTTAATTGGTCCTATTCATCCTGTCTCTATTTCATTGCTTTTACTAAAATAATCTTTCAATGAACTAATTATTTTTTTGTGTCTATTCGTCATTTCTTTCTCCACCCTTTGCTCTCTCTGCTGCCCCTGGCACTGTATAATTAGCAGAAGTTTCCCTATTATTAGCACAGGCAATCCTGTGTTTGAGTCCTTTAAGAAGAATGTGCACAAGGGCATTGTTAGCCTGGAATCCTCAGGCACTAGAGTAGTATACTGAGGAACCGCAGACTTTAGTGACTTTCTCTGGGTTAATGTGTGTTTGAGCCCTGTGCTTTTTCTTTCCACTTGCATCAGTCAGACTCCACATCCCCCACCTCCATCGCTCTGTGCCTGCAATATTTTACGGTCCTATTAAATATTTTACATTATTTCATTTGTCCCTGGTGTTGCTTTATACACTGACATTTTAGCACACAGCACTGCCTATTCCAAAAGATCTGCATTAGAGGAAAGCATACTCTTTTGGATACATATATGCATTATATCACATTAACAGCATATGTACTATAAGGTCATCAAGGAGTTTCATTAATAAAATATTATCTTTTAAAACAATTGGATAAGAGACATTCAGTACTGTATAATATATGTCACTTACAAACAGGCAGTTACAATGGCAGACCTCATTCAATGGCAATTTCTTATATACTGTAAGTGCTAACCTAACTCGGCCTACAGGGCAACCTAACAGTTTTAAGGGAACCCATGGTTAAGTAATCTGTCTTAAGGACCAGGTTTGAGACACCATATCTTAGCTGTTTCTATGTATTTTTTTACCAACTTAGTAGGTGGCTTGCCACCAGACCCAAGTCTCGGATACAGGTGCCATGGATTGGATAGGTGCCTGGTCCAGGCGCATGTGCAAATCCCCACCTTCTATGGACTGCTTTGGATGCAGCTCACAGAAGTCAGATAGGGCTGATGATCAGACAGGCAGATGCTTCCCACAGGATTCCACTCCCAGGTAGGGCTGATGATCAGGTTAATTACATTCTGGTCCCTCCTAATGGGACTCCCTGTAGTATCTGTGACTGACAGGTAGGTCTTCGAATAGGAAGTCACTGTCAGTTATACCCCTTTCACACCAGAATTCAGTTCCCGGGACAAGCAGGGACCTTCCCGGGTTTGGACCCATTCACACCAGAAAAGTCCCTGCATTTTCTGGTGTGTGAAGGGGGCCGGAAGGAGGCCGGCAGTCGGCGGGATGGCGTTGGGCAGTCGGCGGGATGGCGTTGGGCAGTCGGCGGGATGGCGGCGGAGGTGGACAGGAGGTGGGGACAATATTCACCCCGGTTTCTGGTCCTCCACACAGGCCAGGGATCCACACAGGCGGCGGCGCAAATGACGGGACAGGCGGTGCATGAAGATGACTCAGCTCTCCGGCACCCTCACTGCCGCCGGAGAGCTGCGTCATTATCATCCACCGGCTGTCCCGTCATTTGCGTTCGCCGCCTGTGTCAATTCCCTGCTGGACAGGACACAGAGGACCCGGCAACCCGGGTAAATATACCCTAAACCATTCACACCAGCCAGGTCCCCAGGTTGAACCTGGGAACAACCCTGCTACCTAGGAGGGTTGGATTGCTGGCAAATTAGCCCAGTAATTTGTCCCGGGTACCTTTCACACCAGAGGTAGTAGCAGGTTGTTCCCGGACTCAACCCAGGAATTTAGGCTGGTGTTAAAGGGGTATTAGTGTGAAGTCGGTGCCGTCACGAATTGCACCTGGCTCTATAAACTTGAGCGGGATGACGGATTTCACTGCGAAAGGGGAAGAGCTACAGTCCATAGGGAAAATCTTTCATTGGTTATACTTACCTCACCACTGTCTCTAGTCCTGCATCATCTGGCAATCTGTTGCTGCAGAGCAACAGAAATGAGAAAATAGTGTGGCGGTGAAGAGTCCTGAGAAACAAGCTGGGTACTCAATGTTCTCGGAGACCTGTGCACAGTAACAGAATGGGGCCTGAAGGGCCCACCAGGGGAATGCAGTGGTTGAGGCTCATGTTTAAGGGTGTGGCCAGCCACCATAGAGATTTGTCCGAGCCCCTTGATAATGATCAAACAACTTAACTGTCACAAACCGTGGGTCTCAGCCCCGTCTGAGACCACGTCCATTACCTTCCCGGTGGTCAGCGGTGAGAGTAAGGCCTCTGGTAGCTGTCAGCGCCTGGCGAGATGTCCCATGTTTGGCTGGTGTTGACCCGTGCAATCGACATGCCGGCACGCTGGAGCCCGCGCGTCATGGGCGCCGCCATGACACATGCGCTCAGCTGACCAGAGGGTCCAATCCCGCGGTCCAGCCAGGGTGACCTCTGACCCACACACCTGCACACCTCTCAGGTGTATTCACTCTTTCCCTGGACTGATTGGTGCTGCTGACGCTAACCAATCAGTGCGCAGCAAGGGGGATATATTCCGGCTTCTAACTCACAGTCATCGCCTTGAATATGTGTTCATCTGACCTCAGTCCCTCCTGTGTTCAGCTGTTTCCAAAGGCTCCTGGTTATCCGGTCTCCCCGTGTACCTCTCGCAGTTTCCTGCATACTACCTGGTTTGTCATCTCCAGAAGACTCCTGCCATTCCACTCTGCAGTCGAGTATTACTCCTGTTACCATCTTTACCTGGCATACCATCTCCAGAAGCCTCCTGCAAAATAACCATCGTGCAGTTGAGTGATCTCATCGACCCTGCTGTCGACATCAGTGTTGACACTTTCACACTGTGCCCTCCAGAGACTATTCCAATTCCCAGTGTCTCCAATATCACTACCACTCTCCGCCTACGTCCAGAGGACCAGGGCAGAGGGCCGCGACCTGCCTGTCAGACGCAGCGAAGTCCATATCCCCTTGCGGGGGTCTCTGGTGAATACCGCTGGCAGGTTAGACTCCGCGCCTCTGTTTCTGGTTTCAGCCAACACTCTGGTACGCAAGGCAGTGCCTCTGTGCATGTCATTCATCAGGCCTCCGGCCTTCCGCTACACAGCGCCCTCCACTGGTCCACCACGGTCAGGGCCGGGAACACAGCAGACCCAGAACCTGACAGTATATTCAAGGCCGATGGACTCGGCCCAAGACCCAAGTGTGGGACCAGCGGTTCTTCAAAATGTTGCTGCCAGAATGGAGACCCAAGAAGCTACTCAGCAGCAGGTGATTAAATTCTTACAAGATGTATCCAGTCGGTTGGACACCCTGCAACAGTCCCTGTCGACTTCTGTGTCAACCACTACCGTAAGATCAGCAACACCAGCTTTATCATCCCGTCTCCACCTGCCAGCACCCACCAAATACGATGGTGACCCCAAGACCTGCAGAGGGTTTATCAACCAGTGCCAAATTCAGTTCGAATTGGTTCCTCATAACTTTCCTACGGCCAGAATTAAAATCGCATACATGGTGTCATTATTAACTGGCTCGGCCCTGAAGTGGGTATCACCCTTATGGGAAAAAGCAGATCCTCTGCTGACAGACTATGACCAATTCCTCCTGACCTTCCGCCGCATATTCGACTTGCCAGGTCGACCCGTGTCAGCAGGTACCGACATCCTCCAGGTTAAGCAAGGGTCCCGCCCCATGGGGCAGTATGTAATCCACTTTCAAACTCTCGCGTCTGAATTACAGTGGAACAATGAAGCCCTGACAGCTGCCTTCTGGTTAGGAGTTTCTGACCGGATCAAAGATGAGCTGGCATCTCGCGACCTTCCTACCCCCTTGGAAGATCTCATATCTCTATGTGTCAAGATTGATCTACGTCTTCGTGAGAGAGGACTAGAAAAACACAAGAAGTTAATTCCCAAAGTTTCTCCCAAGATTCGTTCTGAGTCTCCTACGCGTGAAGAACCAATGCAAGTGGGTAGATCACGACTGACTCCCGAAGAACGCACCCGTAGGCAGCGCAATCGCTTGTGCATATATTGTGCTGCTCCTAGCCATTTCATTAACAATTGTCCCGAGCGTTCGGGAAACGACCGGGCCTAACCTGCAAGGGAGGAGTCAGGTTGGGTCAAGTGGCAAAATCTCCTCCAGAATATGACTTTGTCTTACCCGTATCTTTGGATACCCCTACTGGTACCCATTCCAGTACCGCCCTGGCAGACTCCGGCTCGGCCGGGAACTTTATTTCTCAAGACCTGGTTACTAAACTGAAGATTCCAATGGAACCATTAGTTCCACACCTAGCTGTGACAGCAGTTGACGGCAGCAGAATCCCAGGCAGTGAGGTTCGCTTCTGTACCAGTCTCCTCACCCTCAGAGTCGGCATGCTGCACCAGGAACAGATCAAATTTCTCGTTATTCCCAAATCTTCTTATGAAATCGTCCTTGGTCTTCCCTGGTTTCGTCTTCATAACCCAAACATCAATTGGAAGACGCTACAGATCGAGCAATGGAGTTCTCATTACCAACAGCAGTGTATCAAGTCAGTGGTGCCTACTCGTTCAGCCAATGTAAAAATTCTTCCTGGCCTCCCTGAAGTCTATAGTGAATTTGCTGATGTGTTCTGCGAGCAGTCCGCTGATACTCTTCCTCCTCATCGTGATTGGGACTGTAAAATTGACCTTCTCTCAGAGAAATTCCCCCCTAAAGGTCGAACTTACCCATTGTCCGTTCCTGAGACACAAGCCATGTCGGCATACATACAAGAGAATCTTCAGAAAGGCTTCATCCGGCGCTCTAGTTCACCAGCAGGCGCAGGTTTCTTTTTTGTAAAGAAAAAAGATGGAGGCCTCCGTCCGTGCATCGATTACCGGGGTTTAAACAGTATCACAGTCAAGAACAGTTACCCCCTTCCTCTTATTACAGAACTTTTTGACCGAGTGCGAGGTGCCCAAGTCTTCACCAAATTGGATCTCCGTGGGGCATACAACTTAATAAGAATCCGTGAAGGTGACGAGTGGAAGACCGCATTTAACACCCGGGATGGTCATTACGAGTACCTGGTAATGCCCTTCGGTCTTTGTAATGCCCCAGCAGTATTCCAGCAATTTGTAAACGAGGTCTTTAGGGACATGCTCTACGTTTGCCTTGTGGTATACCTCGATGACATCCTCATTTTTTCAAAAGACTTATCCTCTCATCGAACTCATGTCAAGGAAGTATTGTCTCGTCTTCGCAGAAACAAACTGTATGGCAAAATCTCCAAATGTACTTTCGAAGTCCCTTCTGTGCCCTTCCTCGGATACATCATTTCTGGGTTCGACCTACGTATGGATCCAGAGAAGTTAGAAGCTATTAATGGGTGGTCACAACCCACTTCCCTCAAAGCAGTCCAACGCTTCATAGGGTTTTCCAACTACTACAGGAAATTCATTCGAGGCTTCTCCACGCTGATTGCACCCATCACCGCACTCACAAAAAAAGGGGCTAATCCAGCCAACTGGCCCTCAGAAGCCATCGCAGCCTTCCAGTTTTTAAAACAAGCTTTTGTCACTGCTCCTATCCTGTCCCAGCCTGATGTCGACAAACCCTTTTTTCTTGAGGTAGATGCCTCTCACATAGGAGTCGGTGCTGTACTATCTCAAAAGAACAGTGATGAAAAACTCCACCCCTGTGGGTTCTTCTCTCGCAAGTTTCTTCCAGCAGAAAGAAATTACTCCATTGGAGACCAAGAATTACTGGCCATCAAATTAGCTCTCGAAGAATGGAGATATCTTTTAGAAGGTGCTAAGTTTCCCGTGACGATCTTCACAGATCATAAAAACCTCCTGTACCTCCAGTCTGCCCAGTGTATGAACCCCCGACAGGCTCGTTGGTCCTTGTTTTTCTCTCGTTTTTCTTTCAAGCTGTTATACCGTCCTGGCACTCAGAATGTGAAAGCGGATGCCCTATCACGTTCCATGCAAGAAGATTCTGACCTACAGGAAAATCGGCCCATTCTGGACCCCATCGCCTTTGCTCCCACTCAGGTGTCGCCTGTGCCTCCTCCTGGTAAAATCTTCGTTCCCACTGAATTACGTCCGAAGCTTCTTTCCTGGGCTCACAAGTCATTATTCTCTGGGCATCCTGGCGCTCAAGGGACATTAAAAATTCTTCAGAGATCCTATTGGTGGCCACAGATTGGCAAAGAAGTAAAAGAGTTCGTGGCATCATGTCCAGAATGTGCACAGCACAAAGTATCCCGACAAGCCCCAGCCGGCCAGCTCCATCCTCTGTCCGTTCCATCTCGGCCCTGGACTCACATCTCAATGGACTTTATCTGTGACTTACCCAAATCCCAAGAGTACAACACCATATGGGTAATAGTTGACAGGTTTTCCAAGATGGCCCGATTCATCCCATTACCCGGCCTACCGTCCGCTCCCACTCTGGCTCAGCTGTTTGTACAGCATATCTTTAGAAGTCATGGCTTGCCTAGCGAAATTGTGTCCGATCGGGGGGTACAATTTGTGGCACGGTTCTGGAGAGCCCTGTCTCATGCATTCCAAATCAAATTAAAGTTTTCTTCAGGCTATCATCCCCAATCCAACGGTCAGACAGAAAGGGTGAACCAAGATCTGGAGACCTTCCTTCGTCTTTATATATCATCCTCGCAAGATGACTGGTCGAGACTCCTCCCATGGGCAGAATTTGCTCATAATTTCAGGTACCACACAACCACTGGTCATTCCCCTTTCTTTATAGTCTATGGACAAAACCCCCGGGCCCCCAATTTTGAAATGTTACCAGCGATAGAGGTACCTGCAGCCGCAGCAGCCATTAACCATTTCTCTCAAATCTGGCGAGAGGTTCATTCCAACATCACGAAAGCCTCAACAAGGTATAAATTCTTTGCAGATCGCAAGAGAAGAGCTGTTCCTGAGTTGCACCCAGGAGATAGAGTGTGGCTTTCCACACGGAATCTCAGACTGAGAGTTCCCTCTATGAAATTTGCTCCCAGATTCATTGGTCCCTATACGGTTCTACAAAGGATCAATCCTGTCGCATACAAACTGAAGTTGCCCAAATCTTTACGCATCCCCAACTCATTTCACATCTCTTTGTTACGTCCTCTCATCCTGAATCGCTTCCATACTTCCTCATCCTCACTACCCAAAGTTCAAACCAGCAGGGGAGTAGAATTCGAGATTAATAAAATTGTTGATTCTCGTCGGAGGTATGGGCATCTCCAATATCTCGTTGATTGGAGAGGATATGGTCCTGAGGAGAGGAGTTGGGCAGATGCAGAAGATGTACATGCCCCCCGACTAATCAAAGTATTTCACGAAGAGAACCCGTCCAAGCCTAAAGGGTGTTCGGTGCCCACCCTAAAAGGGGGGGGTACTGTCACAAACCGTGGGTCTCAGCCCCGTCTGAGACCACGTCCATTACCTTCCCGGTGGTCAGCGGTGAGAGTAAGGCCTCTGGTAGCTGTCAGCGCCTGGCGAGATGTCCCATGTTTGGCTGGTGTTGACCCGTGCAATCGACATGCCGGCACGCTGGAGCCCGCGCGTCATGGGCGCCGCCATGACACATGCGCTCAGCTGACCAGAGGGTCCAATCCCGCGGTCCAGCCAGGGTGACCTCTGACCCACACACCTGCACACCTCTCAGGTGTATTCACTCTTTCCCTGGACTGATTGGTGCTGCTGACGCTAACCAATCAGTGCGCAGCAAGGGGGATATATTCTGGCTTCTAACTCACAGTCATCGCCTTGAATATGTGTTCATCTGACCTCAGTCCCTCCTGTGTTCAGCTGTTTCCAAAGGCTCCTGGTTATCCGGTCTCCCCGTGTACCTCTCGCAGTTTCCTGCATACTACCTGGTTTGTCATCTCCAGAAGACTCCTGCCATTCCACTCTGCAGTCGAGTATTACTCCTGTTACCATCTTTACCTGGCATACCATCTCCAGAAGCCTCCTGCAAAATAACCATCGTGCAGTTGAGTGATCTCATCGACCCTGCTGTCGACATCAGTGTTGACACTTTCACACTGTGCCCTCCAGAGACTATTCCAATTCCCAGTGTCTCCAATATCACTACCACTCTCCGCCTACGTCCAGAGGACCAGGGCAGAGGGCCGCGACCTGCCTGTCAGACGCAGCGAAGTCCATATCCCCTTGCGGGGGTCTCTGGTGAATACCGCTGGCAGGTTAGACTCCGCGCCTCTGTTTCTGGTTTCAGCCAACACTCTGGTACGCAAGGCAGTGCCTCTGTGCATGTCATTCATCAGGCCTCCGGCCTTCCGCTACACAGCGCCCTCCACTGGTCCACCACGGTCAGGGCCGGGAACACAGCAGACCCAGAACCTGACATTAACATTTCAATTTCAAAGTAGAAATTCTCATCAGAAGTCAACAAAGAACATCACATACCTTCACCAACACCCGGTCTGTGCATCTCCCTGCTGCTGAATTCCGTCCCCACCCTTGAGCACTGCATCGTGTCGGAAGTGACATCCCCAGGGGTAGTGGGTTGCTAGGTAATAAACATAAACAAAAACTGCACAGAGGAACACCATATACAGTAGCTGACATTACTAAAACACTAAAACAACTGTAAACAGGATGGTAACCACTATTGTAACAACTGTTAACATGATGGTAACCAGTATAAGAAGCAATTTATGTTCAATTGTTGATTAAGACCGTGTCCATTTACAGTGTTAAGTTCATTTGTCCACTTCCCCTTCCTTTGCAGCAGCATTCTTGCCCCCCCCACCCTCGTAAGGAGGGCGTTACCCCTTCTATAATTTTGTAGCAGATGGTAGAAAGGCCATGTTGGAATTTATAGAGAAGCCTGGCTGCCGGTTGATCGGATGCTTTTCTTCTAAGACCTAGCATATAGCGTGGTGATGCAACACCAAACATTCTTTACATTTTTGTGTGGTCTAGCTAACATATGCAAGACAACGTATTAGGCATACCACAAATGAAGAGTTACATGTATTTTTATACATTTTTCCTAAATGCAGGTGGGGAATGAGTCCCCGGGTTCCAGGTACAAATATGTAGTACGTTCTAGTCAATGATAGATGCCTGTTTTTTTTTGTCAAAAAATTATTGCGGGTTTGGCTGAGGGTCTAGTGACATCTAATTTTACTACCCAATCTTTGATGTTGCGTCCTCAAGTTGAGAGTCTTGAAGAAGTGGAAGTTCAGGGTCAAGATTATTGATTGGCCAAATGTCAGCTGTTCAAACAATATTATGACTAGCTGGAGAGAATTTAATGATCCAGATAGTATTGTTTGTAGAATCTTTCAGCTTATTCAATGCAAGGAACTCAGATTTGGGAATCTTAATGGTTTTCTCCTTTGCTTGCTGTAGGTCTGTAGGTGCATAGACTCTTGTGAGGAATTTTTTGGTCATCGGCTCCAGTTGTAAGCATTCATCGTCAGAGGTGCATATTTTTCTGACTACAGTACAGCCTTAAGGGGAGGGGGGGGGGGGGGGGGGGTTTGAGGTGATTGGGCGAGATTACTGCTGCAAAAGGAGGTGAGGCAGACATCTGAACTTAACAATGTGATTCCCCATGGTCTTAATGAACAATTTAACTTAAATTTGTTCTTGTAGTGGTTACCATCATGTTTACAGTTGTTACTTTTAGGTCAAAGGGACAGATGTATCAAGCTTCAATAAGTGATAAAATGGAGAGTGATAAACAGCCAGCCAATCAGCTCCTACCTGTCATGTTACAGGCTGGGTTTGAAAAATAACAGGTAGGAGCTGATTGGCTGGTTGTTTATCACTCTCCATTTTATCACTTTTGAAGTATGATACATCTGGCCCTTAGTGTTTCAGTATTGTCCGCTATATGGTGTTATTTTTGCAGTTTTAGTTTATTATTTATCTGTCACCCAGCAACCTGCTGCCCCTGGCGATGTCAATTCCGGGGCGATGCTGCAGTCACATGATCAATGTCAGGAACGGAAGTCAGCGGCAGGGATATACACACAACAGGTGTTGGTGCAGGTATTTAAGGTATGTCATGTTGTACTTCTGATGACAATTTACACTTTGAAATTAAAATGTTAAGTTACTGAAGTTCTCCTGTTTGATCATTTACACCAGGGCTGGGCAACACCGGCCCTCCAGATGTTAGTGAACTACACATCCCAGGATTCTTTGCATTAGTTTTGCCATGTGGCCATGCAGAAACTGATGCAAGGCATGCTGGGATGTGTACTTCATCAACATCTGGAGGGCCGGTGTTGCCCAGCCCTGATTTACACTCTCTCTCTAGTAAATACTGCTGGTGGATGCATTATAATGTACTAGTGCATTGCTGTACTAATTAGAGATGAGCGGGTTCGGATCCTAGAGATCCGAACCCCCCCCAACTTACCTGATCTGAGGCCGGATCCGAGGAGTTCGAAGGTCGGCGCCATTTTTCCAAGACGAGCCCGGACGTCATCTTCCCACTGTCGGATTCTCGCGAGACCTGGGGATATATAGTTCCCGGCGGTCAGCGCCATTTTCAAACAGGCTGGTGATTTCAGACAGCATGGATGTGTCTGTGCTGTCTACTGAGCGGAGTGAGGGGGAAACATGATGGGGGGGATGACATGCTGGGGGGGGGGATTATTTATGCATAGGGGGCTGCTAGTGCTACAGAGGGGGCTACATTATTTTAATTATTTTAATTAAATAAAAAAATTTTTTTTAATTACTGCTGCCAGTGCCCAGTATAAGTCCAGGATGCCCGCATGTGTGCTGCATCAGTCCAGGGGTGCCTGCATGTGTACTGGATCCATCCAGGGGTGCCCACATGTGTGCTGTATTTGTCCAGGGTGCCCACATGAGTGCTGTACAAGTCCAGGGGTGCCCGCATGTGTACTGTATCAGTCCAGGGGTGCCCGGATGTGTCCCGTATCAGTCCAGGGGTGCCCCCATGTGTCCCATATCAGTGCAGGGGTGCCCACATGTGTGCCATATAATTCTATGGGTGCCCCCATGTGTGCCGTATAATTCCAGGGATGCCCCCATGTGTCCCGTATCAGACCAGTTGCCCCTTTTTTAAATGAAAATAAAAATACGTTTTTTTTTTGTTTGTTTTTTATTACTGCAAGAGTTGTTAAATGCGCTGTAGTCCAGGAGTGAGCCAAGAGTGCTGTATAATTCATGGAGTGTTGCTAAGTCTGCCATATAATTCCAGGTGTGCTGCTCTTTTTTTTAATTAAAGGAATACAAATTTTTCTTTTTACTGCAGGAATTTGTCTGCCGTATAATTCCATGCCTGCCGCCATGTGTGCCGTATCAGTCCAGGGGTGCCACCATCTGTGCCGTATAATTCCATGTGTGCTGTATCAGGTATGGGATGCTCGCATGTGTGACGCATAATTCATGGGGTGAGCCAAGTGTGTCATATAATTCATGGGTTGCTGCAAAGTCTGCTGCATAATTCATGGGGTGCTGCTAAGTGGGCCATCACAGTCCAGGGGTGAAGCTAAGTGTGCCGTATCAGTCCAGGGGTGAGCCAAGTGTGCTGTATAATTTATGGGGTGCTGCTAAGTCTGCTGTATCAATCCAAGGGTGCTGCCATTTTTTTATTCAAAGAATAACTCTTTTTATTGCAGGAGTGTCACTATGGGGGTTATTCTAGTTCACTCTTTCTGACAAATTCCTTCTTAGATGGACAAAACCATGTGCACTGCAGGTGGGGCAGATGTTACTTGTGCAGGGAGAATTAGATTTGGGTGGGGTTTTACTTCAAAGTGAGATCTATATTGCAGTGCAAAAATAAATCAGTTAGTATTTTCCCTGCACAGAAACAAAATAACTCACCCAAATCTAATTCTCTCTGCACATTTTACATCTGCCCCCCCCTGCAGTGCACATGGTTTTGTCCATCTAAGAAGGAATTTGTCAGAAAGAGTGAACTAGAATAACCCCCTATGTGTGCTGTATAATTCCATGTGTGCTGTGTCAGTCCAGGGGTTCCGCCATTTGTGCCGTATAATACCATGTATGCCGTCATGTGTGCTGTATCAGGTCAGGGGTGCCACCATATGTGCCGTATAATTCCTGGGGTAAGCAAAGTCTGCCGTATAATTCAAGGGGTGCTGCCAAGTGTGCCATATCAGTCCAGGGGTGATGCTAAGTGCGCCATATCAGTCCAGGGGTGATGCTTAGTGTGCCATATCAGTCCAGGGGTGATGCTTAGTGTGCCATATCAGTCCAGGGGTGCTATTAAGTGTGCCGTATCTGTCTAGTGTTTGTGCCGCCCACTTGTGTCGCTTTCATAGTTATCTAACTACTTCGGTGCAACCTTTTGGCCTAAAAGCAATATTGTGAGGTGTTCAGAATAGACTGGAGATGAGTGGAGATGAATGCTATTGAGGTTAATAATAGTGTAGGAGAAAAAAAAAAACTAAATTTTAGTGTTGTAAAAAAAAAAAAACAGAACCCAAAACCCAAAAACCAAAATGTTGAGGGATGTTTTGGTAAAACCCAGTAGAACCCAAACCCTGAAGGTAATCAGAACCTAAAATGCAAAACACGAAAAGTGGACGGTGCACATTCCTAGTACTAATCTATTACAGCAATGCACTGAAGAGAATACTCCATAGTCTATGGAGTACAATGTAACATATGTAACATATGTAACATATGTATAATGTAATTCAAGTGCACAGTCTGGAACCTGATCCCTAGAGGAGGAGGTGGTCCTCCAGGCAGTGAGTCCCATTGGGTGTTTTCCACTGCCTATCTTGTACAGTAGACTCTGGCACTAAGCCAAGGACCCCATACCGTCCCTTGTCTAAATGCAAAAAAACATACACTTTTACAACTCAATTAAATATTTTATAAATTAATAAGTGCTGAGTTTTTTCTCCCTTATATTTTGTGCTTCATCCGGATTCTCTAATTTCAACTTCCCTTCTACTCTTCACCTAATGCCATTTCTACATTTATTTAACTGGGCTACACCTCAACAGGCAAAGGGCCAGATGCACTAAGCTTCAAACGTGATAAAAAGAAGAGTGATAAACAGCCAGCCAATCAGCTTCTGCCTGCAATGTCACAGACTGTGTTTGAAAAATGTCAGGCAGGAGCTGATTGGCTGGATGTTTATCACTCTCCATTTTATCACTTTTGAAACTTAGTGCATCTGGCCCTCAGTGAGGTGATGTCCTGAGTACAGCAGACAAAAGAAAGATTGGCCGCCACTAGGTATGTTTAGTTTAACAATTGGGCAGATGGAGCGGCTAGGGATGCCAATCCTGGGATTGGCCTCACTGCACATTTACTTACGTGGGCGGGTGGGCGGTGCAGCTGGGAGCTGAGAAGACAGGAGCAGGGAGTGCGGCAGCGATGTGGGGGTTCCCAGTGCCACCAGGAGAAGGCGGGTGGCAGCAGTGCGGATGGGTGCAGGGTTGCATCTGTGCAGCGTGACTTCTGATCACGTCACGCTGTGCAGAGCTGCACATCGTGGTCAGGAACAGCAGTTAAATCCCCAAAATTGTGGGATTGAGAACTCCAGTCCTGGGATTGAAATACCAGCAATTTTATGGTCAAATCCCAGGATCCCGCTGATCCCAATCAAGGGATTGGCCACCCTATGGGTGACTGATAGCTGATGTCACAAGGAGGCAGTGGGTGGGGCTTAACTCCCAATGTAGCCAGGTTTTACACATTTTTATGCATTTTTTTTTGTATTTTTGTATTGTTCTTTTAATTTAATTTATTTAATAGATTAATTATTTATTTGCTAATATGCATCCTTTTGTTCCTTAGCTTACTCTTTTTCCTCTGCATTTGTTTCCTTTGTCTTTTCTTCTCTTCCCTGTAATCTTTTACTAGCTTTCTCTCTAGCGTTCAGCTATACTCTGTTTTCCTTATGTTTCCACGAGCCAGGACCACGACTGGGGCAGGTAGCAGTGTCATGCCTGCACGTAAAAGCATTCTCATGCCCTATTAGAGTAATTTGTAGTCTTTGGAGCACAGGAGAAGAGGTGGTAACCACACAGCATTGATGTAGTGATACCATTTTTATATGGAGATAAAGAGGGATGGGAGCAGAATAGCACATTGAGGGGTAGATGTATGAAGCAGTGATAAGGGAGATGTGATAAAGTGTCTGGTACTTTATCACTGGACAACCAGCTCCTGAATGTTAAGTAACAAGCTGGGTTTAAAAAGAGACAGTTAGGAGCTGATTGGCCGGTGATAAAGTACCAGGCACTTTATCACTGCTTCATACATTTAACCTTGAGACCTTTACAGAGCATGGACACTTCTCTCTCCTCTCACCCATATATATTTTTGTCTTTAGTCTGTTCTCTCTTTTCTTTCCTATTACTGTCCATTATCAGTCTCTCTGCTGTCCTGTACCCTCTTTTTATTCTAATTGCCTCTAACTCATTTCAGGGGAAGGAACAGGGTGTGTCTCAGAAAATGGAGGCATGTTGCTTCTGTTTCCAGTGCATGTAGAAACCATCAGTTGCATCCTCAGATTCACTGGACTCTGCTGCTTAGTTGCAGTGGCTATTCTGCATCCTAAATTTGTCTCTTTAGGGCACTCCAGTCTTAAGTGCCACAGGTCCCCCAAAGCCATAATCCTGATTTGAAACAAAGTACCAAGGAATCAGCTCATAACTGTAATTTTACAAGTTGTGTTTGAAAAATGACTGTTATGCCCATACACACTACGTCAGCGGTTCTCAAAATATTTTGCTCTGGGACACCGTCAATCAATAAAAATGATTACAGGACCCCAGCCAATTACCACAGAACAGTCATCACACATGTGAGGCCAGCAGACAGCACATGCATGGGAGCATTGTTGTGGCAAAATAATGTAAGGATTCTGAAGTATCAGACAATTCAACAGATTTTTTAAACTCCTTGGATCACTGGCTGAGAGATGATAGAAGTCATCAGCCTGATGGTCAGCAATATGGAGTTGCGACCCCAAGCAGAGATGGTCGCGACCCACTTTGGGGTCAGGACCCACAGTTTGAGAACCACTGCACTAGGTAATATAATAATAATAATAATAGTTATATAGAGCTTTTCTCCCAATAGGACTCAAAGTGCTTTACCATTGTCTTTACAGCTCAAACTACAAAACAAGATTAACAGTAGATATCAGTAAAATGCTTGAGTAAATATGTAGGTTTTTAGTCTATTTTTAAAGGATTCTACAGTGGGGGCATCTCGCACTGTGCGAGGAAGAGAGTTCCACAGAGTTGGAGTAACAAAGTTGAAAGCTCGACCCCCAGATGAATTTAGGGAAATTCTGGGTACAGTTAGTAGTCCTTTTTCAACGGATCAAAGTAATCGAGTAGGAGAGTAAGGAATCAGCAGCTGCTGCAGGTACCTTGGGCGTTGGTCATGTAGGGCCTTGAAAGTGAGTAAGCCAATCTTGAAAACAATTCTCCATTTTACAGGTAGGAGTTATGTGGCAGAATGAGAGTTATGTGGCTGGAGTGGGGCTGCTTAGTTAATAGTCTGGCGGCTGCATTTTGTACCAGCTGCAGGCGGTGCAATTCTTTTGATGGGAGCAGGGCCGGATTAACAATGGGCCTGATGGAGCTACAGCTCCAGGCCCACTTTCCAAATAGGCCCATTTTGTAGCTGAGGGTCAGGGCTTTCCAACAAGCCCAGCCACGCGTTGCTAGCCCCCCGGGAACTGGAGATACGGCCAGGCAAATCTGGAACATTTTCCCCATAGGATAACATGAGACCTGTTAATTCCGACCCCCATCTGGTTCCAACGGCATCACAGAAGCTCGAAGTTGATCTCTGTCTAACCCAAATTGCTGGACCTTTAATCTGATACCAGGTTGGTCCATATGGGTTCATTGGTTCCAGAGATATTGCGGGTAAAACAATTTTTTCGTTTCTGAAATGTAATTTTATGGCTGTTCGTGTTGTTTGAGGACAGATTTCTCTGGAACCAAATGGCCCAAATTGACTCGAAGCCGCAACGGTGATGTAATAGCTTGGCTCTGAGCCGCAACGGTGATGCCACAGCTTGACTCTGAGCCGTATAAACAGTATAAAGGGGTTACTAATTTGTTGCATGATTTGTATAAGGAGTATATGAGGTCCGGTATGATATGCCGGTGGTTGGAATCCTTGCGGTCGAAATATCGACGCTGGAATCCCGGCAGCCGCAATGCCGACAAGGGGGGGCTGTGGATTGCTCCCCCTTGCAGGCACACTATGCTGGCCACGCAGCAAGCCCGGTGCCTCGCTGTGCTCGGCACACTATTTTATTCTCCCTCTATGGGTGTCGTGGACACCCAAAGAGGGACAAAGTGCCGGCATTGCGGCGGGCGGGATTCCTGCATCAGTATTTCGACCGTCGGGATTCCGACCGCCGATATATTATATGGTGTGGTAAACTTGGGTGACCACATAAAAGGTGCTGAAATGTTGTCTACCAAGTTTTGGCTTTCAGTATTTTTTTTATGACTGGAGTGCCGACTCACCCCGCAAGTATCTTAGGATCTTAGAACATCAGCATCCTGCGGGTGCACCTTTGGAGGGCACCCACCAATATATCTCCCTGCATTTTTCCTATGCCAGCCCCCTGCCTTTTCCAGGCATATGTAATTAGTTGAAAGTAGTTACACAAATAGAGACACACCCATGAGCAGACCACCCAACCAGAACACTGACCACGCCCCCCACATTATTAGGTGCTGGCCACAACCCCTATTATTGCGCATAATAGGCCCTTGATAATTTTCAGCTCCAGGCCCATTTAGACCTTAATCTGGCTCTGGATGGGAGGCCCAGGTAGAGAGCATTGCAGTAGTCTAGGCGTGATTATATAAATGCATGTATGACTTTAGGCAGGTCTTCTGAGGGAATTAAGTGCTTGATTCTGGCTATATTCCTTAGATGATAGAATGAGGATTTGATTGTGGCTGACACCTGATGTTTAAGTGTCAGGCCATTATCCAGGACCACACCAAGATTCCGCTCATGATCAGAGTTTTTTTTAGTGCTGTGCTCCCCAGCGTAAGACCTGTCAGTTGGCTATGCTGTCGCTTTGTCCTGTGATTTATCATCAGGACTTCTGTTTTATCTGGGTTCAGTCTCAGCCAACTGGCACTCATCCACTCCTGGAGCTCAGCAAGGCAGCCATTTAAGGTTGTTATTGTGTTATCGGTGCCTGGAGCAAAGGAAAGTTGTGTATCATCTGCATAGCAGTGGTAGACCAGGCCATGACGTCTGATTATGTCACCCAAGGACCCTTCTTGGCGATATATTTTACTATATTGCCTAATGTTTACACTAATTATTGTTAACGATGCATGCTCCAGACGAGGGAGGTCCTTGTTAACAACGGCCAAGCTGCCACTCCCCTGTTGCCCCTCCTTTCCGCTGGCATTGGCAATTTTGTATGCACTTACCGATGCTGGCACCCTGCTGGTCCCAGTCGCAGCCAC
This sequence comes from Crinia signifera, assembly GCF_055691185.1. Lineage (NCBI taxonomy): Eukaryota > Metazoa > Chordata > Amphibia > Anura > Myobatrachidae > Crinia > Crinia signifera. The sequence continues at coordinate 150,887,745 of NC_139218.1, read as the reverse complement.
CGATACCGGCGGTGGCGGGGATCGTTTAGTGTGCATGGAGCTTTTGTTAGTACTTTATCTCTCTCTGAGCTTTGATAAATCTGCCCTTGGGAGAACCCTTTTTCTTATCAGATGTTCTCTTGGAAGAATGTATATAAATATTTTATAACACAACTGCGATAATTGCCAAAAATTCTCTGCAGTCATTTGCACTGCAACTTTTTTAAATAAGTCTTCATATTTGGTAAATATTCATGATGATTGGACTTTACTGTATGTTGGTGTCAGCGAACATAATAGATGTAGACAATGTAAAACCAGTTCACCTTTACAAAGCGGACCATGCCATTCAGTCAAACACTTCATTTATAAATATATAGGCAAGTTTGTCTGGAATGTAGCATCAGACTTTTATAAATAGCCCACCCAAAGTGTGCATTAATAATTAACAATTTGTAATTAGTGTAGGTAATGATGCTTCTCACACAACATATACATATAAGGAAGGCCCTTGCTTATTCATTCCACAGACTGGCTTGGAGGTAGCATTCCATCTCTTCATCCCATAGCTGTGCTGTTGGAGAGAGCTGATGCTTATTGTATACAATTCTCTCTGTGCTGATACTGCCTGTACTGATCACATTTCACTTTTGTTGCCTTATGCAGGAATCGGGATGTCTGTGTCTGACCATAAGCGTCACCCAAAGCATTACCTACCAGAGTAGTTGCTGCAATTTCAAAGTATCTGCTACGTTTAAACATGAATATCTAGAAGAGTTTGGTCGTTTACACGGGGTCATGTGTTCCCGTTACCGTATATGCAATTGTCTGGACTGGGGAATTGTCATCAACACCTAAAGTCAGCACAAAAAAGAAACGTGACACTGGCGTAATATATTTATTTTATACCATATTATTTCCCATCAGACGTATGCGGATTGATAGCACACTATTATTTTTTAGTATTAACCTCATATGACCATAGACGTGTCTCATTGCCTAAGAAACACAGTTAAGAGAGAGTCTTCATTCCCTCCTCCTGACCCCAAGCTCGTCCCTATGTACAGTAGGGTCCTCTCCGCTCTCTGATCAGACACATAGAGAAGCCATCGCGTGTATATCAGCCAGGAGGGAACCGTCCCCATCCACTCCCCCACCCACGCCCTGACCCCCGGCTGTGTGCGAGGCTGTGACCCGTCTCTCAAGAGTCCTGTTCCGCCTGTCACCAGAAGACACATTTTGCGCTTGATGTGCACAGAGCTGGCCTCCGTATTATTGCAGGTGACTGGAGCAGCTGCAGTCTCTGATAGGAGAAAGCACAGAGCTGTGCATCTTTCTGCCGAGAGCCTGCAGCCTGTACATTGTGACTGCTACTATAGTATGTGCACGGGGTGCAAAATTCCCCTGCTCTCTAAAGTCCTATTCATTCTGGCACAGCATCTAATGCACAGCCATCCTTGCAATCTGTGGACCACAGGACACTCATTTTGGCAGCAGAATCCAGCAGCATCATGCTGGGACAGGTCACTAGCTCAGCCCCCTAATCCAATCGCATACTGTAGGTAGCGAAAGAGCCCTGGACAAGGAGGGGTGACACAGGGTGGTTGTGTAAGAGTACAGGAATCTGAGGCTTGGAAGGGAAGGACCAGCCTTCTTAGAGGAGGAGAGGGAGGGTGGCTGCTTCTAGATCACAGAGGGAGCAGCAGTGGTTTGTAGACAACCTTCTCCTCCTGGGGGTGGGGGAACAGGAGAAGACCTATACCGTTCCCCACCAGTAAACTGTGCAGGAGACCTAGATATCAGTAGATAGCATCTACCAAGCGTAAAGAGGGATGCAGGATACTAAGCAAAGTGTCTGTGGCACCGATGAGCATTTCACAACTGGGTACCTTGGACAGCAGCCTTACATATTTTCACTGGACAGCTCCTTCCAACTACTACAGTGAGAGTGGCTGGTCAAGACCTCTAGGGGAGAGCTACATACAGTGGCTCCAGATAAGTAGGAGAACATTCTCTCTGTTGGGTCCGGGTTGCAGCTCTTCTGCTGTCACTTCCATTTATCCTCCTTGGGCAGCCCATTCATCTATTTACATGTCCGACCCTTGATTTGTTTGGACCTCTATGACTACTATGCCTCCTCCCAGGGTATTCAGGCTGCACTTCCTGGTTACGTAGAGCCCCTAACTGCTGCAGGAAAAGGGGAAATCCATCTGTACCTCCGCCCCCTTCTACAGAAGATGACCACTGAAGACTCTGCTCTGTAAATTCAAATGCTGGTAAGTTATCTGTTCCCAGTGGAATATTGAGCTGCTATTATATCTTATCTTAATATTTGGTTTCTAATGAGGGGTCAGAACAAACATCTGTAATTGTGGATTGACTGAAAGAGTTAAATAATCCTAAAGGAGCCTTTAATCTGCCAATTGTCAGTCTGTATCACAAGAAAAAAGCCCTGGTGTTCATATTCTATTATCAGAGGCTCCTTTACAACCTGGAAGCTGAGAGAGGGAAGGAGGGAGAACCTGGAAAGTGAGATGGAATGTAGAGGAGGGAGAGAGATGAAATAAAAATTTCAATAACTGTGTGCTTGGTCTGAGCCATGAGTAGGAAAAATGCAGCTGTGGTGTATGGGATATGTCCGGATCTGGGGCATTGCTTGTTTTATCTTTTCTGCAAAGCATCTCGTTTGTACGTGATTATCTATCAGACATATTGTCTCTGTTAGGTGATTAATTATTTCTATCTATATATTTATGTATCCATCACTATCTAATCTATCTATCTATCTATCTATCTATCTATCTATCTATCTATCTATCTATCTATCTATCTATCATCTGTCTGGTGTCACTCTGATCATATATCTACATGTATCAGAGCCCTGATTTTATTCCTCCAGTAGTCCAATCGATTCCTAAGCTTTGCCTGTCTCTCGGTCACTCTCGTTCTGAAACTCAGTTTCAATCCTCATCTTCTTATCTGCATTTTGGCCATGTACAGCTGTCTTCTCTTACCTGTCATTCCTACTTTTACACAATCTACTCATTTTTTTCTTTACCTCATTAATCCTCAGTGTTTCTGCTTCTATCCATCATACCTCTCTGTTCATTCCTTGTTTGCTATTTATCATATTTATCCCAGGCACTCTCTGTCCATTTCCTTTCCACTCTCTCCAGCTTCTGGCGGAGCTCTCCCTCTCTCTGCTGTACAACCTCCACCCCCTCCTATGTTTTCCTGTGCGTTAAATATTTTCATCTGCTCCTCTGAATTGCACTCATTTACCATCTTTAGGGCAGACTGCTCCAGTCTGTGGTTGGCAGCAAGAAGTCTTGATTAAGATCAGACCTTCTCTCTTGCAGTAGAGAGATTTACTGGCGAATATATTGGGTAATTAAAAATCCATTTTAGTTTGTGGGAGGGGTTGAGAGTATGGAGAGGAAATGGGTAACATTACCCCAAGGGGGAACCACTCATTAATATATTGTATTCTTGGCCAGGTTACTACTTTAATGAGATTTTACATACATTATAAATATATTATATTCAGGATATATGTGCTATTTCTAAACTAAAGCTGTATCACATTAGACCATTATATATTTTTGTGTCAGGACATTATGGTGTGTAGTATTTATATCAAAATTATTACCTGAATCACCTACTCAGATCACCTCCATTTTCAGTTGATAGTGGTACAAATAAACAGTCTTATTTTATGTATCATTGGTGGATATCACCTCAGAGCAAATTCATAGACACAGGTTAAGCATTAACTCAAACAGTTTATAATATTACTCTAAAATAGCTTGTGACTTCATAGCTGTGAATTATTGGGAGTGGCTGGGAGGTGTTGGTTCACACATAATGACTGCAAATTATAAGGACACAATGTTGTAGTTTATAGTAAGTGTAGGATTACAGCCCTACTGATGATGAGAGGGAAAGACTCAGGCACTACATGTTCAATTATCATGCATTAAAAAGTACCAGTTGCTAATTTTTTGATGCGTTATTTATTTTTATTAAAAGCAGGAGCAGACGTTCGCTATCCTCTTCCTTCCTAATTACAAGTTACCAGAGGCAGAATCATTCTTGACATTGCTTTCCATAGAAACACTAATATTGTTATGTTTTCTCCTCTAATGTACAAATGATTGATCCTTACCCTGCAGATTACAAGAGACTAGTTTTATTGTGCATACTGTGTTTAGTGGAGAGTGCATTATAGGAATGCAAATGTGTGCAAACTGCATTATGGGGCCATGCTTTTATTACGTGTATGACACCACTGTGCTTCTCTCAAATGACCTCTTCAATATATATTACTGCAACATGTTCAGATTAGCATATTGTTAAAACAAAGGGTGCATCGTAAGAAAAAGAAAAAAAAAAACAATAAATAAAAACCCCGCAATAATCACATCAAGCTAAAAGGTGTGGAAAAAATGTGAAACAATGTTTCAATTCTAGTTAATTATACCTTAAACAGAACAATTGTGTAAAATTTCCACAAGATTCCACAATCTCCTAAAACTCATTTTAATGTATATCCCAGTTTCTTTTAACACCTGAGTACCAAAGATTACTTGAATGACTGTTTCAGTGGGATCAGTTCAGACTGTTGAATGCCAGGGTTATGCTCATGTGTAGCATTGTAAGGACTATCCCATTTTTTCCCTATGCACAATCAATGCATAAAAATACAAAATTTACACTAAAACCCTTCTAGTACCTGATTCAGAGTTGGTCGCTATTGTGAGAGTTCCCATCCCTATCAATTATTCGAAGACTGCTTGCATATGGGAGCCAAAATAGCGACAGAAGTAGTGAAAATATCTAATTTCAATCCCTTTGCAATTTCTACGAGTGTCAGAAAAAAATGAAGGTGTGCTCAGATGTTTTAAGGGAGGGTGTGTGACATCAGCGTTGGCCTTGATCAGCCCGTGACTGTTGCAGAGTTGTGAAAGGGTCAGACTTAAGTTTGTACAGACTGTTAGTGAGTTGTGTATGGATGTGCAACAGGATACCGGATTGCAAGAATCTCGCAATTCTCTCGTAGATTTTTTTCTGTCTGGGCAGTGGCTAACTACTCCCAGTCATCTGCAAATTTGCAGATCGCAGATGCTGAGCCGGCCCTAGGCATAGGCAAGGTAGGCAAATGCTTAGGGCCTCTGAATTGCTATGGGCATGGTTTTCACGTCTAGGGAGGCTCAGTTTGACAGCAATCAGCAGTAGGTGATTTGGGCAACAGGCCGTCCGGCTTACACTGCTTGCCTGGCCAAATGGCGCTTACTGTGACAAGGGCTCAGCCACGATCAGGTAGCAGGCAGGGGTAGACACTTGAAGGTAGTTGCTAAATTTTAGTGGGCTAAAGGACCTTTCACATCCAGGGGGAGGAGCAAGGCCAGGCGCTTGCTCCTTCACTATCCATGCCATCACTGGTTGCCTTTGGCGGGCGAAGTGGAGCGGAGCGAGCCACCGTGCCCAAAGTGTGGCGAGCGTCCAAATCCCGGGAGCGACCCCAGCCTTTGCAGTATGAATGGGGTATTATATACATTATAAGGGGTATGTGCAGTAGTCTGGGGGGTAAATTATAACATTATAAGGTCAATGTACAAGTACAAGGATGGGTGTCTGATGGACACTATAATGCGTATTTTATTTATATATAGTCAGATGGGACTCTCTACTCCTTTATAGATTATATCATGTCCCATCATATTTTAATTCCTTTGTTTGTTTATGAATTATATGCATTATGCAGATCATCCCCTTCCTTTCGCATGGCCTGGCGTGGTGATCGTCTGCTCCTATACCCCTGAAAGAGATGGCAGCCAGCAGACAGGGAGCTGAGATATGCACAGACTCAAAAGGGTCCCAGGCTATAGACAGACTGGAATGTAGTCCACATCCCTACTCTCAGGAACTTGGCAGACAGAAGACTGGTGCCAGTATTCCGAAGCCAGATTCATGACAACAGACATCCCAACCCTAAGTATTGGAGAAGGGGGGTTAGGCTGCTGTAAGTGAGGTTAGGGTTAGGCTGCAGAGATGAGGATCAGAGTTAAGCTGTGTACACACGGTGAGATTTGACATTCGATTTTGATTATAAGAGTCAAAATCGCATGCAGATCGTATACTGATCGTAAGCAGATCGTACAGGTTTTTTACCTTTCGATCCTCATGTGCGCTCGCATGACAGCACAAATCGAAACCCAGATAGACAGGGCAGCAAATACTATATAGTGCAAATCTAAGGGTCCCAGGCTATAGACAGACTGGAATGTAGTCCACATCTCCTCCCAAGTGACATTAGCCCACTTCAATTTAGATCTAACCTACACTTGAAAGTGAATGTAACGTAGTCTGGAGGGAGGGGGGGGGGGTGTATTATATACAGTGCATTATAAGGTGGATGTTATATACATGAAAAGATGAAGGTGCAGTAGTCTGGGGGGGGGGGGTTATATACATTATAAGGTGAATGTGCAGTAGTCTGAAATGGGGGGGGGGGGGGTTATATACATTGTAAGGTGGGTGGGTGTGCAGTAGTCTGAGGTGGGTATTATATATATTATAAGGTGGTTGTGTAGTAGTCTGAGGCGGGTGTTATATATATTATAAGGTGGGTGTGCAGTAGCCTAAGAGGGTATTATATACGTTCAGTGGCATCTTTATAATGGTTGCAATGTGCACAGAGCACACGGGCCCCTGAGTCCCAGGGGGGCCCACATAGCACACACTGCACCCATTTTTTTTAATGCTTATCATCCGGAGTCCCGTGATAAAGGCAGCAGCGCTGCTGGAATCGCTGGCAAAATGGCTGCCGAGGTCTGTACATGTACAATAGAGACCGAGCACTCTAGTGCTCAGACTCTATATCCCTGCAGAGATGAGGGGGCCCGGCCGGTGGAGGCTGCACACAGGCCTACTCTCTGCATGCATTATAAGGTGAATGCTGTAGTCCTTTGGTATGGTGCGGTGTGGACGGGTAACCCGGGTCGAGTGACGCGGGTCCCGCTCAAAGTATGGAGGAGGCAGCACTGTCAGTACCAGGCACTGCCTCTTTCCCTCCCTTTGAGGATGCGCTGTCACTCTCCACCCCATTCATATCACAAATGCTGGGTCACTCCTTGAATGGACCCGTGTCCAAATCCCGGGAGCGACCCCAGCATTTGCAGTATGAATGGGGTATTATATACATTATAAGGGGGATGTGCAGTAGTCTGGATGGGGGGTAAATTATAACATTATAAGGTGAATGTGGATAAGTACAAGGATGGGTGTCTGATGGACACTATAATGCGTATTTTATTTATATATAGTCAGATGGGACTCTCTACACCTTTATAGATTATATCATGTCCCATCATATTTTAATTCATTTGTTTGTTTATGAATTATATGCATTATGCAGATCATCCCCTTCCTTTCGCATGGCCTGGCGTGGTGATTGTCTTCTCCTATACCCCTGAAAGAGATGGCAGCCAGCAGACAGGGAGCTGAGATATGCACAGACTCAAAAGGGTCCCAGGCTATAGACAGACTGGAATGTAGTCCACATCCCTACTCTCAGGAACTTGGCAGACAGAAGACTGGTGCCAGTATTCCGAAGCCAGATTCATGACTGCAGACATCCCAACCCTAAGTATTGGAGAAGGGGGGTTAGGCTGCTGTAAGTGAGGTTAGGGTTAGGCTGCAGAGATGAGGATCAGAGTTAAGCTGTGTACACACGGTGAGATTTGACATTCGATTTTGACTATAAGAGTCAAAATCGCATGCAGATCGTATACTGATCGTAAGCAGATCGTACAGGTTTTTTACCTTTCGATCCTCATGTGCGCTCGCATGACAGCACAAATCGAAAACCAGATAGACAGGGCAGCAAATACTATATAGTGCAAATCTAATGCTGATTGTATGAATTTTATGTTGAAAGTACAGAGATAGCAAAGATTGTATAGCAGTCAAATCTTAAGTCGAATAGCAAGGGAATCTCACCATGTGTACAAAGCATTAGGCTGCAGGGGTGAGGATCAGGGTTATGCTGCGGGAAGAGAGAGTTAGGGTTGGGCTGCAGGGGGGGGGGGGGGGGGGTAGTAGGTTGCTCCTGTGGAGAGTTAAGGTGGCCATACATCTACAGATCGATTGTCAGATCTGACTGGTTGGAACAAAAACCTGGTAATGGATGAGTGACAGTTTTTGGCAGTTTTCCAGCATTTCAAAGCAAATGGTAACCTGTCATTTACTCTGATCCATTACCAGGTTTTTGTTCCAACCAGCCTAATCTGACAATCGATCTGTAGATGTATGGCAGCCTTAAGGGTTAGTTTGAGGGTAAGGAGTAGGCTTATGGAAACACTGTTGAGATTCTCACCATTGGATGTCAGTTTTCTGACTGCTGGCATCCTGAATGCCAGGATGCTGTTCTACACCCCATCCAGCCTAGTGGCATCCTCTGCAGGTGTACACTGGCTGTACAGGCAGATATACAAAAATCTGGGCTCTCCTGCATTTCTTGTCTGTTTTAATTTTGTAACAGGATACCTGGCATGAACAGAAGAGTGTGGAATAATCTCTGCTTTGTCATTGGGGCTCATGAGTTTTGTATTTGTTTATAGCTCCTTGACATATGAATTGATTTATATTTTTAAATGAATACTTATACCACACTTCTATCATAGTTTTTCCTAAGCGTATGGGTTGTCTTAAGGTTATTGCCTGTTTGTCTTGTGTTGTAAATGTGTATTAGGGTGATGTATTTTAGATTTCTTACATATAGGTGCCAGATATAAGTGTTTTTAATACCTATTAAACACCATTTGATCTGGTCTTTAACATTAAGCTAATTGCCCTGAACACACTTTCTGAAAAGCTAAGGTTTCATTATGCATCATACAGATAGTGGTAGATGCTCAATTAGTTCAGTAGCATTTCCCAGGTGCATGAGGGAGGGGTTAAATACTGGTTAAGTAAAACAAGACATTTTTTCCCTCAACACACTGAGCAATGCTAGTAACCAATCTAGAACACTACATGATAATAGAATTCAGAGATATTGGTTACATATACCTGCGCAGGTTGTATGATAAGCCCCCAAGCCGCGTCAAGGCTTCTCTGTATATTGGGGGTCCCTAGCGCTATATCTAGGTGCAGGGTGCGGCACCCCAAAAAACTATCATAAGCTGGGAAGCCCAGCGCGGCATGCCAGTGATATACTAAGTGTTAATAATTAGTGATAGGAAGCCGAAGCTATATAAAAGGAGAGAGATAAATGAATGCAATTAAAATAGGATAGAGATAGTGTTAGTGAGGGAAAAGTGTTAATAGAATGTAAGGGCATGCCGCACTAAAGTCACCCAGCCCATCCAGTCCAGGAGCACCGCACCCCACACCACCGTTACCCTAAATTGGGTCTACGATTAACCAGCAAAGAGCCACATGATAATGGCTCCTTACTTGATATATCCAAACTAAGAGCTACCTACCTTGGAGCAACCCCAAACTACTCCATGTGGTATATCAGGACCCACATCTCCTCCTAATATGGGCTCCCTTCTGCCTCTAACAACATACATACAGATAGTGGTAGATGCTCAATTAGTTCAGTAGCATTTCCCAGGTGCATGAGGGAGGGGTTAAATACTGGTTAAGTAAAACAAGACATTTTTTCCCTCAACACACTGAGCAATGCTAGTAACCAATCTAGAACACTACATGATAATAGAATTCAGAGATATTGGTTACATATACCTGCGCAGGTTGTATGATAAGCCCCCAAGCCGCGTCAAGGCTTCTCTGTATATTGGGGGTCCCTAGCGCTATATCTAGGTGCAGGATGCATTCATTATGCATCACCTGCAGTGTTAATCCAAACTGCTTAACCAACCCTAATTTCCTGTCCCTAATTCCCTTACTCAATCCCCTAAACTAACCTTTATAATGTATAAAGGGCACTACTATGTGGCGCAATGTGAAAAGCAGACACTATTTTGTGATGTAACATGAATAAGGGCCACTACTGTAAGGCAAATGGGTACTATTCTGTGGGGTATCGTGAATAAGGACCACTGGGCCTTATTCTGGTTGCGGCGGCCAAACGTACGTACGTTCCGTATCAGCGTACGTTTACCGAAAGTCCACCCACAAAACATCCGCATTCGGACGGCCACAAAGACTGACAAAGGGGAGTGGCGTACACTTGAGCGTACGCCACCGTACACGGACGGATCAGCGCTTAGACTCCGACAACTGGCGTACAACAGAGCGTACGCCACCGTTTACGGACGTCTCTCGTCCGTTTTCCCACCGACATCTTTCGGCAATCTGAGCATACGCCACCGTGCACGGACGGGTCTCCACTGTTTTCAATGGAAAACTCAGCGTATGTCACCGATCGTGAGAGTGAGCGTACGTCCGTGCACGCTGGCATACCCTTCACATATATGGCCCTCATAATCTAGCCTTTCAACTATAATTAAGGCAATTAAATGATTTATTCTAATTGTTATTCAATTATTGTTTTATGTTACCTCAATTGTCTACCTTAATGAGCACCCTAATAAAAATACATTCTAACTAAATAGTGGCCATGGCCTTAAAACATTGCTGAAACATCCTTGTAGCTGTTAGATATGGTTTATGTATTTTTATCATAAATACAAAAACTATGTTTGTATTAGAGTGAAAAGGTTGACACATGTCGACTTGTGTAGATTGAGTGTGCTGCTGTTTAAAGTATATGAAAACACTTACTGAATGTGTGTAAATGGTTTCCAAATAACTACCTTGGCATATATAAGCAGGTCTTAAAAAGAATCTTAACTAAAATGAAACCAACCTTTACATGTAGAGAAGTGTAGAAAGATATGCTTCCAATGTGTTTGAGTGCTGTGTGTGGCTTGCAGTTAGTGAAATAATGGTTTGGACTTAATAGGCTGCAGCATTGCTTATTACATTCAGGTGTATGTGTTTGAGTAGTAATCAGCGTTAATAAGCAGACCCAGGCGTCCGCTCTCAGCGGTATCTGTAGGGGTGGTCTGGAGGTGGCAGTGGCGGCCGCCTGTTTTTTGGCCGATCGAGCGGTTGTAGCAGCATACATTTTTTGTGCACACCCCCGTGTACGCCCAGTTTTCCTCATTATTTCGGCCGCTCCCCTCAACACGCCCCTATGCCGCCCACAATAACCGTACTCTTGCAGACAGGTTTTTTCGCATGGAAACAACCATCCTTGAGCGATGTGGAGTTGTCGCGTCTGCGCATTACGGAAGGTACGCATGCGCAGATAAAAAAAAACCCAGAACGTACGCTTACGGCCCAGCCGCCCGAACCAGAATAAACCCCACTATGTGGTCTAATGTGAATAAGGTTGCTCTATTGTGTGGCATCATTTGAATTGGGGGTACTATTTTGTTGCCAAGCCCCTTCCCAGCAATACCATGCTCCTTTTTGGTGTGCTCTGTCTATATTTAAAACCTGGGTGGTGGGAACACCAATGCTCTTGGCTCTGTGAATGAGGATTGCAATGGATGAGTGGTCATATTGTAGGTGTTGCTTGCCAATCCTGTGGTAGGTTCCATGCTGGGAGAATGGTGATTGATCAGAGGCAGAACTGGCAGCTGTGCTGGGGAGCATCAGCCAAAATCTTGCCTAGGGCATCAAATTGGTTAGGGCTGGCTCTGAGTAGATGAGTGATCAGGACACGCCATATAGATGGAGTAGTACATGTTCACTTCAGCGGTGTGCACACACAGTGGCCCTTATTCTGGTTCACTCGCAAAGGCAAATTCCTTCTCAAATGGTCAAAACCATGTGCACTGCAGGGGGGCAGATGTAACATGTGCTGAAGTATTTAGATTTGGGTGAGGTATTTTGTTTCTGTGGGGAAAAATACTGACTGCTTTATTTTATAGATCTCACTCTGAAGTAAAACCCCACCCAAATCTAATTCTCTCTGCACATGTAACATCTGCCCCACCTGCAGTGCACATGGTTTTGTCCATTTGAGAAGGAATGTGCCTTTGCGAGTGAACCAGAATAATGGTCAGTGTGTGTTGCTTTAATAATCTCATTGAAACCCTATTAAAAAAGGATGCTCTGCTCATAATATAATATTATCATATGCTCTAGACTTTGAAGACAATAGGGGAACACATCTTGGTCATTGGTAACTGCATCTGCAATTGGTAACCTGGGACATTTGGATTAAAAGTCAAAGAAGGCTGCAAGGCGATCCAGTCCTTGTCATGATGAGTGTGAGATATGGATGAGAACCAGCCTTATGTTCCTGGTAACAGGTACATTCTGCTGTTTGTATTACATAAGTATTTTCTCACTGGATGTAATTTACTTGGGAAGTACAGTATTTAATGGTTACAATGTTGACAATTAGTCTATTGACAAAAATGATAAGGACATAATGCTGGCATGGCATTAATGTCAATTAAAATATTTGAACTGTGTCGGAATTAAAGCTTTAAATATAATTGTAAAGCATCATGTGTAAAGATATAATGCCAATATGGTTAAAATGATTTAGTTACTCATAGTACCATGCTGGCATTACGCCCTCATCCATACTCTGTCAATATACTAAATGTTGACTTTGTAACCGTCGGCAAATCATACCGCTACCATTTACCATTTTGAGTAGTCTGTTTCAGTAATACCTTTAGTTCATATGTAGTGCATGTATTGTACCACATTGGTGTATTAGGCTGATACAGATTCTATAATACTTTGTTTTAGATCTGTTTAGAGTTAGGGTTTTGCATAGTGTTTAGAGGAAATTATTCTGACTCTAATGTGTCTTAAAAGCTCTGCTTAGTCCTGCAAGGTCATACAAGTGTTCTCATAGAAATACGTGATATCAATCCTACAGTGTTATTGAGCTCTCTCATTCCATAAAATAAAAACTAAATTTAATATAACTCCTAATTTGTAAGGTATACCTTGCATCTTTACCATTATAGTAAGGAATGCTTTTTCCCTAGTGCCAATTTTCGCCAATCAGGGTCTAACGCACATTTTGACCATAGTGATAGTTTTCTAGCATAGCATATGCAGTACACCACTCTATTACGACATAACCTAGCAATACAAAATGAATCCGTTTTTTAAATTCTAGATTTCAGTATTTAAAATGAACAACAAATCCAATAATTAACCACACAGCACATTAATAGTAATACATGTTATACTGTAAAGAGTTGTTACAACAAATTACTGTATACTCTTCATCCTCACAGAGAAAACAAAATATGTAATTAGTTCTAACATTTTAGGTGTTGCCCATTACAGTTGCATTAGGTAAAATAGAAGAGACTTTGAGTAACATAAATGGTGAAAATGTATAGAGTAGATGCTAGTTTGGGCTTTATCAGTTGAATGAGCTCAAAGAGCTATGCCACATGGAATGTTGCCACAAAGATGCAGTTCAAATTATGAACGGCCACCGGTGTTCTTGGGAGGTGCCCCAACCAAGGTGAAGTAGCAAAAACCATGGCAACTATAGGTCTAGCTGTAAGACATGATTGCTAATACACATACAGAAGGCACTTCAGCTGTAATGAAAGTTGGTTCAAGTCACTAAAGATATGTGATCCTGTAAATATCAGAGATAAGGTCCAATTGACACGGAAGTCAGAACAATTAATGTGCACTTCAGGATCAAGGGCAAAAATGTTGTCACGGACATTGAAGATGGACTTTTTGTTCCAGATGTAGGAACCAATTTGCCATCAGAATTTCCCATTCTCCATTGGACAGCACATGAATGTGGGTGGCTTTACAGACTGAAGATTCGGGCTTAGGGCCAGATGTATCAAGCTTCAAAAAGTGATAACATGGAGAGTGCTAAACAGACAGCCAATCAGCTCCTAACTGCAATGTTACAGGCTGGGTTTGAAAAATGACAGATAGGAGCTCATTGGCTGGTTGTTTATTACTCTCCACTTTATGACTTTTGAAGCTTGAAACATCTGGCCCTTAATGAAGAGAATTAACCTGAGACACATTCTGTACAACCTTAATCATAGCCCGTGCAGGCCTCTGAGTGGATATATAGATAGTAAGTACAGTATGCTGTCTATCTCTCAGCAAATGACAAAGATGTCCGAGTAGATGAAGAGTTTGCAATAGCAATGCTACAAAACCTTATGGCAAAGTGATTTTCTATTAGTAGCCTTTGAGTCATGCACTTGAGTCAAACTATTTGAGAGTTTGCATCTGTCAAGTTACTGCAGTTTTAAGAGTATATATTGTATCTGTTGAGACCAATGCTGAGAATCCTTTTCTGCTGGTAAAGGGTTTAAAACTCAAGAAGCCCAGTCTGAATGTATTGTTATTGAGACATTCCAAGAACAATATTAAATTAAGTAAATTGTTTTTATACGTCACCCTTAGGCTCAGTTATGCTGTGAGGGGCGGGGCTTGCTACTGTTTGTCCAAATATGTTATGATTGGCAGCCACAAGCACTAGTTTTGCCTGTTAAATTGATCATAAATAATTTTACATTTATTCTGGACTACCAGCCCAGGGCACCCCTGCAAGTCTCCTGAGGCACCCCAGGGTGCCACTGCATACCGTTTGTGAACCACTGCGTTACAATGTTACTTAAGTGAGCCACATGGCACTTCAAAATGCAAGACTGGTAGAAAGAATCATCACAATGATTGCTAGTACACGGACTAAGGAACCATAAGGCACTTCAGCTGCTATGAAAGTTGCTTTAAGTCGCTAAAGGTGTGTAAATGCCATGGGAATCAGAGATAAGGCCCAAAATCACATGAAAGTCAGAAAAATGACTGTACGCTTGAGGATCAAGGGCAAAACTGTTGGCACATTGAACTGTTGAAGATGAATTTTTATGCCAGATGTAAGAACTGATCTAATTGTCATTAGTGTACTGGAAGAGAAGGGACAGTGTGCTGTGTACTATAAACGAGGGGTCATTTCAATGACAACAGTACCAACAGCTGTACATCCTAGACCAGGGGTTCCCAATCTTTTTTGAATCACGGCACCCTAGAGTATCAGATTTTTTTTTCACGGCACTCCTAGGCCAAAACAAAATTAATTCGATTGGGTTTATATAAACATAGAAACATAGAAACATAGAATTTGACGGCAGATAAGAACCACTTGGCCCATCTAGTCTGCTCCTTTTTTTAAACATGTTACATCAAACCATATTTGATCCTTATTTTTATGTAAGGATATCAATATGCTTATCCCAAGCATGTTTAAATTGTACTACTGTATTTGCGTCTACCACCTCTGTTGGGAGGCTATTCCACTTATCTACTACTCTTTCTGTGAAAAAATTCTTCCTCACATTTCCCCTGAATCTTCCTCCCTCTAGTTTCAGTGCATGTCCTCGTGTTCTGTTGCTCCTCTTCCTGTGAAGAATGTCTCCCACCTGTACCTTGTTAAAGCCCTTGATATATTTGAAAGTTTCTATCATGTCCCCCCTTTCCCTTTCCCTTCTCTGCTCTAAAGTATACATATTAAGATCTTTTAGTCTTTCCTGGTAGGTTTTGTGATGTAGGCCATGCACCATTTTAGTTGCTCTTCTTTGTACAGTCTATAATATACGATTCCTAGGGTCAGTTATGTGGTAAAGGGCAGGATTTGCTTCTGTTTGCATACATTTTATGATTGGCAGCCACCAGCACTGGTTTTGCTCATAAATAATTAACCATTAATAATTTGAGTTGGTCCTGGACCACCAACCCAGGGCACCCCTGCATGTGTCCCAAGGCACCCCAGGGAGCCACAGCACACAGTTTGGGAACCACTGTCCTAGACACTGTGGATTACAACCATTTTATTTAACTTTGGCATAGGAGACTTACTTACCTAAGATTACGTACAGAAGCTTGAAGACATGGTTACAGGAATGTCAATGAACAACCCAGAGAGTGTGAAAAGTAAGCAAATACAATGCTTATTTTAAAAGTCAGCATCCAGAGAGAGGTTCATCACTGGAACTAGTGCACACGTACCGTACATGAATGGACCAACAGAATCAGAAGTGGGAAACTTCCTAAAAGTGTAATGCTGCATGTATACTGAGTGAAAGCTAAAAGCGAAGTAGCCAACAAAATTGCAGAATACAAGAATTGTAGAAACTCAAACAGGCCTAAAAATAAAAGTCCTGATGTAAGATAATGGTGGAGAATATGAGAAGAGAGCTCTAATTATCTTTCTAAGAAAAATGACATTCAACACCAAGTATCAATTGCCTACACACCTGAACAGAGAGACAACAGTGAAAGGGCAAACAGAAAATCATTGAAACAGCATGAACTATGCTTAGGGCTTCAGGTCTTGAGAAGAGATTCTGAGCTGAAGCAACCCTAACTGAGGGGTACCTCAAGAATTGGTATAAGCATGCATGCAAGGCATTAAAGATCCACCTGAATCTATAGTAAAAAAATAAAAAAGCACAGTACACACACTTGTGATAGTACAACTTTCATAAGCACTCTTGCACACACATAAAAAAATACCTACAATCCCTGTAGCCCCCTGTAGTCATTCACGTATTCTTGTCCAAGTACTGTATTATTTACATGTACCTGTAAAAATACTCACCTATTCCTAGTGTAGATCACAGCCTTTAAAGTAAGCATCCAATAAAAATAAAAAAATGTAACCCAAAACCAGATGACTATAAGGAAGTCATATTTGTTAACACATACACTTCTTCTATGTGAATGAGTGGGATATGGGTTATAATTAGAAAAGCTGCCAGCCAATCACAGGGCACCTCTGTTAGAGCTGCACTGTCAATGAAAATTCCCCCAGTAGACTTCAATGGTGGAAAAATGCCATTGAACTCGACAGTGGTAACCACTATTCTATGATGGGAACTGCATGGTTATCCTCTATTAATGTTGTGGTTAATGCAGGAAACCATGGTCGACTAGTTAGGATGGTATTTGTTATAGGCAATGACCAAAATAAGTTTGTCCCCTGGCTGTGGAATTACCTCCTTGATTAATGAAGACTTGTGCTGATTTCATAAATATGGGGAACCCTTACATGTTTTCACCCCAATTTCTTTTTAAACCAGAGCCGGTCCATGATCTCGGTGCTTGTTCGTAAAGTACAGGAGAACCTCACACATTTATTCCCCTGTATTTTTAGAACCAGGACTGGCTCATAGAGGTGGGGAATGATTATGCTTGGTAAGAGGGGGATGACATTTTTTTACATTGATTTTAACAATTTTTCAAAACATTTACACACACACACACACACACACGCAATGCACAGCTCTCACTGATCTGTGCAATGCTTCTCTGAACACACTGCTGAGTGGAACATCTATTTGAATGTGCCTTAGGATCCGAGTTTGCACAATTCAGTGTTTGTTTGCAAAAACTATTCTATGTATATTCCCGTGTTTCAGTGTTGTTTACGGAAACGGCCAGTTTGACCAGTGATATATTTGATCATTTATCCATGTCCACCCGTGTTTTGAATTTTTATTTTAACACTCCTGTGTTAATCTTTAATAAATCTCTGTGCTCTGTGTTTGTCAAGGTTGGCAAACACTGGAGTGTTTGGGCATTATGCCCAAACACTCCAGTGTTTGCCAACCTGGACAAACACAGAGCTTAGTAAATGTACCCCATGGTACTTCACAAGACAGTTTCAACTAAAGTCAAGCAGGATATTGCAACATCATAAATATTTGTAATGCTGGAAATACCAACACCTAGAACATGACAATGAAGCCACAATGTAGACACGCTCATCTATCCTGTTTGCCCATCATCCATGAGAAACATCCTGTGATGGCGCACAAGACGTACTATTGTGAAAGCATGTAATTGCACTGCTCTGCAGCTGGGTGGCCATTGCTCCACTGATGAATAATACAGTACACTGGCACAGATAGATACTGTACAGTATGTGAAGCGCCATCCCTATTCACCGGCCACCTTTGCTTCCACTTTTTAATTAATTATGCTATATAGTTGCTCAATTGGCCCCAGGAACTCGGTGGGGAAAGGTATGCCAAGCTTTGCTCTTTAAGGACTTGCTACGCTCGGCAATCATTTCCACACTAAGAAACTAAGGCTAAAATTGCGTCTGTGTTGCATAAAAAAAATGGTGGTGGTTGAAACTACTAGACTTACTGTAACAGCACAGTGGATACAATTTCTAATACAATGTATACTGTACTCATACACAACAGTGCTTTGGTCTACACAGTGGCTAATGTGCATCAGGGAACAATGAGCTGACCAGCTCGCTGCGCTCGCCACCTATTTTATTCTCCCTCTATGGGGGTCGTGGACCCCCACAAGGGATCAGTCTTGTTTTCTAAGTCAGGGTAATGACTGTTGAATCCCAACTGTCGGTGAGTCGTCCGGCACCCAAATGGAAGGAGAAAAGCATTCACCATATTCTTCAATAGTGTATGTAGATGATCTATTGCTTGCAGGCAATGAAAGCTGGATAGCAGATGTTAAACTGTTGCTGAGTGACAGATTCAGACTCAAAGACCTTGGAACAGCATAGCAGTGGCTGGGTCTGAGGATCATACAAACTTTGACTGCTGGGGATGTTACTATAGATCCAAGCCCCAGCAGTACTAGAGAGTGCTGGGGCTGTTACTCTAGATGCAAGGATACATTGAGTAAATGCTTTTCAAATTAGGAACATATCTGCTGTGTAAATCTTTGCAGTGCACTTCAGGGGACGGGACCAAATAGACTCATCATTAGGCCCACCCACAACATAGGGAAACACCCACTATTCGAGGATCTGCTTTGAGGGGTAGATACAAGATTGCAATTTGGCAGTTATTTAGCAGCCCCCACAATCCTGCCTGCTTCCCTGGAAGCCTCTCCTAGATTCTGGTTGGAACAACAAGCACTAGACCTGTCAGTACCCTAATTGACAAAAGCACAAAGATAACACAATCAGAGTGACTAGCAGCAGAGGCAGTTGGAAGGAAAAATTTGCATGCAAATAAAATACTATTCATTTTATAGCGAGGTTGGTGGTTTGTGCAATCGAATAGCCGAGCAAAACTGATCATCTTAGCCTTGCTGTATCAATTGACCCAGGGAAAGAACTCTAGGGACAAAAGTCAATCTTTAACTTTGATTTTTTAAACAAACAATACAATGCGCAATTCTAAATTAACATTTCGTCAGAGGCAGAGAACCTAATTTTTTAAATGGTACCTGATTTATCGATTTTGGTTAAGTATGAAGGGAGAAAAAGGGATCACCACCAAAAATCACCTTCTAGAAATAATATATACAGATGGAGCGCCCCTGGCTCTTGCCCGGGGATCGCCAGCATGCTTGCGCTGGCGATCGCCGACGCAGAGGAGCTCCGTCTGACTGGGCTGCATGGTCTCACACGCACATGCATCCCAGTTTACGGACGGCGCCGCTGCGGGTCCCTGCCCATCTCCACTTCAGGGAGACGGGCAGGGATAGGGGGGACGGCAGGGCGGCGAGGGGCACCGGGGGAGGCGGCGGTGAAAGCACTGCAGCCATGTGGCGCGCGCAAGCGTCTCGTGCATGCACGCCCTTGACTAGAGCCGGCCGCTGCTGGGGGCTGGCGATAGAATCGTCAGCCCCTGCAAGAAAGAGGCCGGCTCCATCTGTATGAAGATGAGAGGACTTCTTAGCAAAGTGCCACTGAAAGTTTAATGCATACAGTACAAGCGGTGGCACACATTCAGACATCTACACGCATTCAACTGTGTTAGCCAATTTAAAATGAATCCTGGTAAAGAGCATTAGATTGCTGTTAAACATATTCTAAGGTATATGTACAAGTAGAGGATAAAGCACAACGTAATGTGGGACCTAATTCAGCTTGGCCTGCAAAAGTAATAAAATTAATATTCAATGATTTTGGCACTCCTGCTCATGCTCGCACACCTGAGCACACATACTTGAGTCCTTAGACTGTGGTTGCATTCAGTAAATAGTGCAGGCGGGGGTGGGTATGCAGCATTTGGCGGGCTGCAATTCGGCATCCATTGGGGCATGGTCCAGACAACTGAGTCATGTCTGAACTGTTTTCCAGGAGGGAAGTTAAATGCAGCCACTGCGACCCAAAACATGGGGGGCCCACTATTCACAATTTGTGTTATTGCAAAACTTTGCAACTGCATCGCCAGGATGGACCCAATGTGCGGTGCAGCCTTGCCCTGTGATGGGCTCCCCCCCCCCCCTGCATGCTAGTGAAAGCAGTTGTAGTTTTGTAAATAACTATAACTGAAGCTAAATTAGGCCCTTGGTGGGGAAAAAAACCCTGTGACTGGTGTATTGCAAGACTTTGTATACAGATTCAGATTCATTTGCACACAAATGTGTCCTTGCAGTCGCGTGAAGAGGTTTGTTGCATTGTTTTGTGACTAAAATGCACATTTACACCAAAAAAGATACTTGGCACAATCAGATCACAGAGAAGGGCATAGCTCAGCGAGTGACATATGGGAGTGACCTGTACCAAACGTGCACGCAGGGGGTTTCCGAGTACCTAGAAACCCCCTGCCTGCCAATTTATGGGCCCAGTTGTTCAATTTTTAAACAGTCTGAGTCAGGGCCGTCTTAAGAATATAATGGGCCCCTGGGCAAAATAATTTGAGGGCCCCCCTCCCCTCACAACCCCCCTCCTTTCACAACCCCCCTCCCCTCACAAACCCCCTCCCCTCACCTATGTGCAGCAGCAGCAGGTGGCGGGGATCCGGGCAGCGGTGGGTGGAAAGGTCCGTCCAGGAAGCGGCAACTCAGACCTTGATGTAGTGCTTTTTGCCGCCGTGCGGGAAACGCTGCAGATTTTGGAAAGAATGGCTGGGCGCTGATTGGCTGAGCGTCCGGCCAATCAGCATATGGCCAGTCTTTTCAAAATCAGCACAGCAGCGCTTCCTGCCCGGCGGCAGACAGCACTACATCAAGGTCTCCGCTTCCTGGACGGACCCTGCCACACGCTGCTGCCCGGGTCCCCTGCAAACGCCGCCCGCTGCCCGGGTCCCCTGCACACGCCGCCCGCTGCCCGGGTCCCCTGTACACTTCGCCCGCTGCCTGGGTCCCCTGCACATGCCTCCCGCTGCCCGTGTCCCCTGCACACGCCGCCCGCTGCCCGGGTCCCCTGCACACTTCGCCCGCTGCCTGGGTCCCCTCCACCCGCTGCTGCCAGGATCCCCGCTACACACCGCCTGCCGCCTTTCCCTAGGACAATACCATCTTCTCCATTGTGGTGGGCCCCTACTATCCTTGGGCCCCTGGGCAACTGCCCATTAAGCCCAATGGGAAAGACGGCCCTGGTCTGAGTAGCTGCCTGCAGCTGCCTCCTAGTACAAAGAGGCAGGCTGCTGCTGGGCTAGCTGACACTAGTGAGGGCTAGCTGCAGAGGCAACATGCAGCTCTGGAATGACAGTGCTCCCTGTGGCTGTGCTGTGGGGGAGAGCTGTCTGGGGTAGGCGGGGACTGCCCTCTGCAGCTTGTCAGGTACACTATTCTTATGTTTGTGGGAGCTAGTAAGGGGAGGGGGATATACTGTATGCTGTGTGTGTGTTTGTGTGTATGCATGCTGTGTGTGTGTGCATATATGTTACACATGAAGCACACAAGGAGGACACAGGATTGAGATTCTTTCTAGATACTACCAGGAGGCATTGGTTCACTGAGAGATACCCACAGATTCCTCATATTTGCTAAATTTTCTTCAAAGAATGCTGCGTCACATTCCTTTATGAAAGAAAATGCTAACTTTTGCAAAAAAAGGACTGCACAATAACATGCTTACAACTGTTATCATAATATCTCCAACTGAATTTGCTGGTTCTCACACTGCTAGTGGTAAGATACAGTGGGACATGTTCCCAGCAAATTGAAACATATCCATAGCTCGTTACAATCAATTAAGGTACCCCTGAGGAAGTCTTGATTAAGACGAAATGCGTTGTTTTTTTCAATTTTTTCTTCTCTAAATCGAAGGATCAAGATCGGTACCAAAAAGGGAGATAATAAATCAAAGCCTTATGTCATTTGTACAAATGTGTTTATGATGTTTCTACATTAGCAAATGTTTTTATTACAAAAGTTATTTATGGTAAACCATATGGTTGACGGGTGTATAATTAGTTTTTAATTGTGAGATACTAAATTGGTATTAATATACTATAGGTGCCTTCCCAATTCTCTAGATTTGGGCATATACACATGCAGTATATATTTTATACACACATTACGTACGTACAGGGCATCTAAAGTTTAGCGCCTAAGCCCGCTACTTGACAAGCCAATTTGGTGTCAAAGACTGCAAATGCATCCCTGAACATTGGCGATTGCATTTTCCTCCATGGCAGAATGGTGTCAAAGGATGGACTTCTACATGTCCATGGGTGACATAACTTTTTCAACTGGCTTTCCTGGCTTGAATTAAAAAAAAACTTTGCATAAGTATATTTTGCTCTGTTCAGTCAGAAAGCCGCTGGCTGATTTATCTACACCTGATACATGCCCTAGTGTTTTTGTTTTCTTTTGGAGCCCCTACAGAAAGTTCCTCTCTTTCATACATTCATATACTCTTATTGTTTGGGACACTACCTGGTTTCCCCCTTTTTTTCTCCCCCTCCCCTTTATTTTTTCCAATCACTCTTCTCTTTCCTCTTCTTTCTTTTCCTCTTTTCTAATTGTTGATATTTTCCTTTTTAATGTGATATATTAACGCATACAGTATGTTTAGAAATATTTTGTTTTATGCATTAGGCCTCGACATCTGTATTTTTATGGTTCTATATATGTATCAGCACTTTTCTTTTTTGTCACTTTTGCAATATTGAAAATAAAGAATTCATATAAAAAAGACTCTGAGTAAATGTCCCCGAATGTGCGCAGGCTTGGATATCCAGGTCCACTTTCAATTAAAAAAATTGCAAAACAAAATGATAGACTATAGATAGCCATACATTTCTCCTTGGAGAAGTTGCATGCGATCCTCTATTGAGCCGCTCGCTTCTTTTGCATAAGATATATTGCATGTGATCCCATCCAAGCCTGCAATGGCTGCAATCCAACATATCTCACTGCAGCAGGTGCGACTCACAGGCTCCGATGAGATTTACACTGGACTTTGCATCGTATCGGATCTTATATCAATCACATGCAATTTGGACACACTTGATGTGATTTATTGCAGCAATCGCATGAAAAGTGACCAAACCGCATGTCAATCGCCCTAATGTCTGGGCACCTTATTGCAGATTGCTTAGCGACTATTTTGGTACAGAAATTAATTAAAAACAGTGTAAATGCATATCAGAGACAATGCATAAACCTTCAAAAATAGTGCATCAACATATTAATTATCTAAAATATATGCAGCACACAGTACCAAGGAATGAATGATAACATGCTCATCAATCTTGATCATGCTCGTGATCTCCTTTGTTCTCCAGAACAGGTAGTTTCAATTAGGTAACGCTCTGGGAATTCCTACAGATAACATTAAAGTTCAGCCTCTTGTTAAACTCATATATAACTTTATGGGAAGTCTCTCCCACTGGGGTGATCTGGGGTCAGTAATAGCTCTTCCATTTGCTGTTGCATAACCCTTCTCCTCTTACACAGCCGCTCCTCTACTCTAAATCCCAGTGACAAATGTTAGAGATGATAAGAGTTGACATGGAGGAGCAAGAGGAGGAATGAAATAACCCAGCATCTGTGAGGTAACCTCAACCACAGCGTCCCTTCTGCACTTCCACCTGTCCACACACCCTCTCTTACCCGCCCATTCCTGAGCCGTTATACTTACCACCGTTACTCCTAGTCCTCTTCTCTCCCATTGGTGCGCATGTCACACTTAACATCCACGGCGTGCGCAGTGGGCCCTAATCTGCACATGCCACAGCCGCAATAAGGTCACCACACAAATGGGTGTGATGGCATAATTTAATTCAGTGACCAGTTTTATGATAACCGAAATTCCCATCTGACCATTATAAACCATCATACAAAGCGACAGCCTACACCAGGAGGGGGCTTTGATTAATAGGCCCCTGAACCCATGCTGAACAGAAACTTCTTCGGGTTTGTACACACAGTGTCACCATTTTTTTTTTTTTTGTGTGCTTCTGTACTGAACTAGACAACAAAGTAAGTAGATAGACTGATCCAGATAGAGATGCATGTAGCATCACCTCAAACGTGTCACCCATTGGGCTCTGTCTATCCTCTAACCCCCACTACTGGAGCTGATAAAGACAGAATTTAATTTTGATTTCCAGGAAGCTGCAGTTCAAGGTTTTAATACTTACACGACCACTACCTAGATCAGAAAGCTAGTTTGACTTGATTTTTTTTTTAAATCTTGTATTGATTTTTATTGTACAAGTCAATTTCATAGAACAATTTAAACAATAATAAGTTAAAAGTGTTCACTGGGTGTCATTAATTTCTATTAGTGACCATTGATCTTCAAGAAAAAGAAAAGCAATTTAACTCCCGTAAAGTAGTGTCTGAAATCCATCATTGTTAATAAACGCAATACAAATAGCCCCAACACATTGTGCTTCCATATTTATTGTCACTGTCTGTAATGTCCCCAGCTGCTGCCTGTATTACAGCCATATACAGATATCTGTCAGCTCTATAGCTGCCTTTGCTATTTCTGTGCTGAGAATGGAAAACCTCCCTCTCTTATACACATAATGCTATCGCAGCACCTTTATCTCGTCTCATGCACTGGCAGAAGCAGATTGCTTGCTAAACTGGCCTGTGACTGGAAGCAGGGCCCATAGGGCAGACTCTACAACTGCCTTTCCTAGCACACAACAGGAGAATATTATCTGAAATGAGAACCAGGTGGGAGAAGTGTAAAGCATACACAATGGATGCACAGAGCATGGATAATAAATGATGCTAGTGGTGTGAAAGGTTGAGACTGAAAGGTATATCTCCTATGACAACATGAAAAATGTAGACATTTACTCACCTAAAAAAGAAAAAAGTTTGTCTCAATAAAGAGCGACCTATCTAGAATTATATAGCAGTAATGGGATGACCAAAAGGTAACCTATGGGAAACGCTGGTTGCCGTTGTATCTATTTTACCATTGAACGCATACATTAGCAATATGCCAGGAATTGTAGTAGGTGTAAGATGCTTTATGATGGGCAGAGTTGAGTGTAAATGGTTGGTTTGGATTATATAAAATATGTAAGATGTCTGGAATAATGCATTATATTACATGCATAAATGCAAATACCCTCACCTTACAGTCCTCATTGACGTTAGCCATATACTGTACTTTATTTTTTCATGCGCTACACTCCCTGCCAACATCCTTGTTTTGTACCTGACTTACAGCTACAGTATCCTCCCCTATTACAATCACCACTCCTACATCCCAAGACTTCTCCCGTGCTGTTCCTGACTTATGGAGCTCACTTCCTAGCCTCACCAGACCTTCTCACAACCTTGAGGCTTTTAGGTCTTTTCTTACAACACTTACTTTCCTAAAAATCTTCACTGCAGCTTATTTCACCTTCATCTGGTACCCACATAGGCATGGGGCTAAAATGATAAAGAAACTGTTGTGAGAAGTGGGGAAACTATGATCAGTGGATGTGAAAGTTTATGTACGCCCCCTACACTATTTATAATGTCTCCCTAAATTTGCATCATTTTATGAGGAAAATAGAAATATAAGTATTACTTATTATTTATGGCAAACCATGTGGCCATTTGGGTGGCTAGTCATCATTGTGTCGATAATGATAAAGGGCCAATTTATCATGGTTGGCTGGAGCTGTGGTCTCATCTAACCAGGGTTGTTAAGAGAATCCACATGTCCTGGCACTGTCTAAGTGTGGCCAAATTCGGGAAGCTGCTGGTTAGTGGAGGGGCGGAAAGCATGTACTACAAAGGGGGACTATGTCCCTACCAGCAATGAACCAGGTGCAGTCCCAGTCATTGAAAATGGGGACAAATGCTGCAAAACAACAGACCTGGCCCCTCCACAAGCTCAGACTACCTCAGTGGCATTACATCCCCCAACTGTTAATCTTGCCCTGCTTATACTGCATTCTCTACATGGTCAACCAGCTGCAGACCCACGTCCAGTTAGAATGCAAGTAGATTCTATTGCTTTTAGAGTGTGCATTAGCAGGGCCCCCTCTACCCTCTGTATCACTTCAACCTTGTGTGCCCATGTTCCTTTTTCTATGATTTGTACAAATGACTGTCCAGAGCGGCAGAGCTTTGGTAATTATTTACAATGAATAAACTTATTCAACTTACATAAGGCTTATTTATTGAACAATACATACAATTCAATTAACTTTTCATAATTTTTGTATTTTAAAATGTACAATAGTCACAAGTCACTTTAGAATGTGTGACTAGCATTGTTACAGTATGTGTGTTGTTTGGGTGTTTGTAAGTCCAGATACATTGGTGTAGCAAATGGTAGTTGGTGTGTTTTGTATAAAGTAGTAACAATGGAAGCAATAAATGCGAGGGTTGTAAAGAGAGATAAACGTCCAGCCAATCAGCTCCTTACTGACTTTTTTCAAACACAGCCGGTAACATGGCAGTTATGATGTGATTGGCTGGATGTTTATCTCTCTTTGGGGGAGATTCTCTAAGCTAAAAATGCGGTAAAAACCCCGTTATCGGGGTTTTTACCGCATTTTGGGATGCTGTAAGCATCCCCCGCCGGGTTACCGCGGCAGGGGGCATCGCCAGAAAAATCTGGCGATGCCCCATAGAAGCCAATGGGCTTCTATCGCAACTCTCCGCCACCCCGCGCCGCCCCCCCGCCGCCCCGTATCGCCCCCTCACCTGTGTCCGGGCAGCACAGCGCAGTGCTGCCCGGACCTGTGACCTCCTCCCTGCACTGATCCTCTTCCGGGTGCAGGGAGGAGGAGAGCCCGGAGCAGCAGCAGCAGTGCCGGGTGTGGGAGGGAGGGGAGAGCCGCCGGGACCTGCTGGGACCCGGCGACTCTCACCGCAAAGGACAGCTCTTAACGCAAGAGCTGTCCTTTGCCTTAATTATCGCATATGTTACAGCATATGCGATAATTAAATATGCGATGGGCAGCGAAGGGGGGCAGAGATTCTTAGAGAATCTCCCCCTTTATCACTTGCATTTATCTCTTGTTAAGGCTTAATACATCTACCCCTATGCCTTATTTTTATTATCTTCTTTTTATTTGTCATAGACAAATCCTCCCTGCGATAACACTTTTAGTACATGCAACTTGCAGAAAAAAGCTTTTATGTGAACGGACAGGAGGGATGTAGAAATTGATCTATAGGGGTTTGCGAAACTGTTGAGTTGATCTTGTTTATTGATGATATTTTAAATGGCAGTGCTTTTACTAGCTCTTTCTTGCTAGTTATAGTTCTGCCATTTTAAATATCAGGCATAAACATGATCAGAAGCAACCAGACACTTCGTAATAAAACCCTGTGGTGCGCAGATTAAAATAAGTTCAGTAAACATGGTCTTATCCTATAATTCTAGTAAAAAGTATTATCACATGAACGTTGCAAGACGAAATATAAATGATTGCAAAAAGAAAATAACTTGAATGAATAAATGCTGTGTAAATGTTTTTGTATCAATGTGTTTAAATGTTAATTTGTTTTGAAAATAATAATTAGCAGTCAGTAAAATCCTTTATGGGACAAGAAAGCTGCTTTTTTTTGAATGAATGAATGAACAAATACATCATTTACCTGTTGATGGCTAGATCAGAGTCGATTTATTATGGGTGACATTTATTAGGATGAGAGTTTTAGTAACTTTTCAAAATCGCCCATTATCGCACTTTTTAAAATCGCATTTTTTGCCACAAATTCGCATATTTAATGAGCTGCGGATTCTGGGGAAATGGGGCGATAATGGGTGATTTTTAGTTATGAAAATGTGCGAATTTTAGTCCTGAAAATTAAAATGAGGAAATGTGCGAATTTGTGTAAAAAAAAATATGGCGTGAGGTCCCCCCTCTTGAGCATAACCAGCCCCAGGCTCATTGAGCCGGACCTGGTTCTAAAAATACGGGGGACAAAAAGCGTAGGGGTCCCCCGTATTTCTGAAACCAGCCCCGGACTCTTTGACCGGTCCTGGTTCCAAAAATACAGGGGACAAAAAATCTGGGGGTCCCCAGTATTTTTAAACCAGCACCGGGCTCCAGCAGCCAGCGGTGTCATGCCACAGCCGGGGGACACTTTTTACATAAGGTCCCCCGCCTTAACCATGAGCACCGTGGATGGGGTCCCTGGGGGAATGGGGACCCCCCCAATAAAGGGGTCCCCCCACCCAGGCTTCACCCATCCAAGGCTGAAGCCCGGGGATGTCACCAGCATCCCTGGGTTTTGGATGCCGGCCTGATAGGGTTAAAACACTCATTCATAACATTGCTTTATACAGGTCAACTACAAATGCCAGCAGGCCTCCCCCACATGCTGGGACTTGGCAAACCAAAAGTCCCAGCATGCAGAGCATTAATGGGCCAGCTGGGACTTGTAGTCCACCTGCAAAAAGAATGTTAAAATAAAACACACACACACAGAAAAGTAGAACTTTATTACACACACACACCTCACTTTTACACCAGGGTCTAGCGCTGTCCTCCCTTCTCCAGAGCCATCTCACCAGGCACTGACAATGGGGTAAGCCGACTTTCTCAGGTGCTGCTAACAGCTTCTATAGCGCTGTCCCTGCACTACAGGGATTTGCAAGGCTGTGAATTCCCAGCCATGCAAATACACCAAACCCCACCCCATGCTCATATTCTGACCCATGCTCATTTTTGTGAAAAATTAAAATAGATAAAATGTAGAGGGAGTAAGCTTCTTACTCCCATTCTATTGGCTGTGTTTGAATAATGACAGCGAGAAAGCTGGTTGGTTAGTGCTTTATTTGAAGATTGGGATTGGGTAATTGGTACTTGTTTCCTAGAACGGCCACACCGATGTTGATCGGGTCGGTCGCATCGCATCGATCGCATCGCATGCGATGCGACCGACGCGATGGTCCCGATTTTTACATTGATTAAAATGTGAATAGGGTCCCTGGAACCCTATTTTCCATTGGATTCAATGTAAAATTCTCCCCAGACCCCAATTTTAACCCCCTCAACGGCACCCCACGATTGACGCCAACCCGAAGCGTGGCGAGCGTAGCGAGCCCGCGAGGGGCGGCGGTACGCGTCCTCCGACCTTTTCATACCCCTACTATCCAGGTCGGCGTGGAGTTGATAATATAAAGTGTGGCGAGCGTAGCGAGCCACCGAGCCCGAAGCGTGGCGAGCGCAGCGAGCCCAGCGAGGGGGCGCGTATAACTTCACAGGTATACGCGTCCCCTCGCGGGGCTCACCGCGCTCGCCACGCTTCGGGCTCGGTGGCTCGCTGCGCTCGCCACACTTTATATTCTCAACTCCACGCCGACGTGGATAGTAGGGGTATGAAAAGGTCGGAGGACGTGTACCGCCGCCCCTCGCGGGCTCGCTATGCTACGCTCGCCACGCTACGCCAATCGTGGGGTGACGTTCACAATGGGGGGGGGGGGGGGGGCATATACAATGAGAAATGGGCCATATTGACTCATTTCCTATTTTTTTCCTGATTACAATGTTAAAAATATTTTAACATTGAACCCTATGGCAAAATCGGGTGCATCGCGTCGGTCGCGTCGCGTGCCATGTTAATGCACCCGACCGACGCGATGGACCCGATTTTTTCTTTGCCGCCAAAATGAACCTGATTTCAAAGGAAATCGGGTCCATCGGGGGTAATCGTGTACCTTAAGTTAAGGTACACGATTACCCCCGATTGTGGCCGTTCTAGGAAACAAGTACAGGGTAATTTTTTTAAAATCTCTTAAATGAAAAGAGGCAATGTTGCCCTTAGCAACCAATAAGATTCTGTCTATCATCTCTCTATTGCATCTCTCTATCCTGGAAAAGGATAGACATAATCTGATTGGCTTCTATGTTGCTATGGACAACATCACCTCTTTTTAGAAGCTTTAGTAAATTTACTGCTATGAATTAAAGTGGATGAGAGTGTCATAAAAGTTACTTACAACCAAATATAAGCACGGCCCTAAGTAGCTATATTTTGACACATGCAGAGTATATATAAATACAACAAGATGGGGTGCACCAGTTTTATCTATCTATATACACACACTCGAGTGGCCATGAGAAATCTTATTTGAAAAGTCATTTGAATGTTTATAGCTCTGATTTATTTTTCTCCAAGTATTAAACAGCTACATAATAGGAAAAAAGGAGATTGTTGCACTCTGCTAGTCAGGGTGAGTGCTACTATTTCAGGGAGAATTGGCAAGTATGCCTTTATTTCTGTCTACTTTATCTCTCTTCATTCTTTGATAATTAATCTCCATAGCTTATTATATGTGATCTGAAATTTAGAAACAAAATTTTTTTAGTCCCATACTGTAAGTGTCGTTGCAGGATGAAATACATATGCCTCACGCTGAAAATGCTATTTATTGTCTCCTAACTGTGGGAACTTGCCCATAGCAACCAATCAGATTCTACTTCTTATCTATTTAGCACATTCTAGCAGATAATAGATTGTTTTTTATTTCAATAGATCTCCCATCTTAGTAAATTTGCCCCTTTTTCTATGGTTGCTTTTGACTAGTCGGATTTCTCATTTAGGGGCCATCTTTATGGAAGAGATGGATTGCACTTTTAAACTAGACATGAGGAGGGCATGCAGTTAGCAACTATGGGCTAGAAGGACTTAGCAGTACAGGACTAGATAGTAAGAGAATGGAGGGTGGAGATGGGGGCAGCAACACAAACCGGAAAAAAAAAAAACATTGCTAAGTTAAAAGGGGGCAATTACTTGAAATGCGTACTGGCCAATGCAAGAAGCCTGGTAGGTAAGATGGGTGAGCTTGAAACTTTGACCTTGAATGGTATAACAGAGACAGGGTACAACGAGACACATTACTGGGGTTTAACCCTTTGAGTGCCAACATCTCTGTCAGAGATGCGCAAAAATATCTGCTAAAAACACCAACATCTCTGTGAGAGATGCACAAAAAAATAATTGCAAACAGCTCTGTGAGAGATGAGCAATCGCTCACATTTGTTAAATGAATTCAAATAAAAATGTTGAATAAAAAAAGATTGTATTTCCTATAAAAGGTAAACAATACAGGTCATTATAATGCATAAAAATGTTGGTACTGCTTTCCTAGCACGGCGCCCACGATCTAGATTGTATGTTTGGGGCTGATATCTCAAGCATCTCATGCATCTTATGTGTTTGTGCGGCATAAGATGCATGAGATGATGCAATCGACGCGATCGACGAGATTGACGAGATTTTTACATTGCAAGCATCTCATGCATCTTATGTGTTTGTGCGGCATAAGATGCATGAGATGATGCAATCGACGAGATTTTTACATTGGAATCAATGTGAAAAGGCCCCAAAACCCCAATTTTAATTGTTAACCCCCCCCTCATGGGTGAAATGGCCCCCCCATTGTTAACGCCAGCCCACGATTGATGCCAACCCGAAGCGTGGCAAACGCAGCGAGCCCGCGAGGGGCGGCAGTACGCGTACCGCCGCCCCTCCACATGCTTCGGGTTGGCGTTGATAGTGCTGTTGGCGTTAACAATGGTTATTGGGGGCTCACGATTTTTTATCTCATGAATCTCATAGATCTCATGCATCTTATGGATGCATAAGATCCATGAGATTAAAAAAATGGGGTCAATCGCGTTGATTGTATGCCTTAAGTACCTTAAACTTAAGGCATACAATCAATGAGACGGGCGTCGTGCTAGGAAAGCAGTTCCAAAATGTTTGCTTGCCAATTTTCACAGCATTTCTCATTTCAACAAATTCACTTGGCACTCAAAGGGTTAAACATGGAGTGATACATCCATTTCAGAAAAGATAGGGAATATAGAAGAGGGGTGTACTGTACCTTTATGTAAAATCAGACCTTAAAGCATGTTTAAAGGAAATAGCTTTGGAGATAGTTGAGGATAACACTGAGGTCGTGTGGGCAGAGGTAATAGGAAATAGCAAAAAAATCAAACAAATTGCTAATAGAGGTATGCTACAAACCACCTGACGTAAAAGAAAGGGATGATGCACTACTTTTACAGTAAATCAATAGATCAGAAGAACAGGGGCAGGTACTAATTTGTGGGGGTTTTAACTATCCAGACATTGGGCCAGATGCACTAAGATTAAAAAGTGATAAAATTAGAGTGATAAACAGCCAGCCAATCAGCTCCTGCCTGATATTTTTCAAATTCAGTCTGTGACAAGGCATGTAGGAGCTGATTGGTTGACTGCTTATCACTCTCCATTGTATCACTTTTGAAGCTTTGTGCATCTGGCTCATTGACTGGATTAATGAGACTAGCACTTCATCTAATATACTGAAGGACCAGTACATTACACAATCAGTACAAACACCTACTTGTAATGGGGCCATATTGGATTTAGTACTAACAAATAATGTAGATTTATATCAAACACTAAAGTAATAGAACATCTGGGAAACAATGGCCACAACATGGTTTCAATGGAAATTAGCTTCTGTAAACAGCAATATAAAACTTATTTTAGAAAAGCAATTTTCAAAATGTTTAGGTAGTCTTTAAAATAAATAAAGTGGGATGCTCTATTTAATGGGAAAAAGGCAGAGGAAATGTGTGAAACTTTCAAAAAGTTGCTGGATACACTATCAAATAAATGTATTACAAAGGGAAATAAGAGTAATATTAACAGAGTAATATGGTTGAACAAAAAAGTTAGGGAAGCAATAAACAATAAGAGAATAGAGTTCAAAATATACAAGGCTAACAGGGACAAGGAGGCGTTCACTAAGTACAAACAATTAAATAAAGGGAAATAAAGCAGCTAAAATAGAAAATGAAAAGCTAATATATCACTGAAAGCAAAACAAATCTCCCCAAAAATGTTAAATATATAAATAACTAAAAATTAATAAAAGAGAACATAGGCCCCTTAACCAACTTTAATGGGAATAGCATTACTGAGGAAAAAGATAAAGCTGAACAGTTTTTCTGTTGTTACTAGTGAGGAGCAGGCAATGGAATCCACATATAGGAGGAGCTCACTAGAACTAAATATATATTTCAGTACATAGGAGGGCTTTGATAAGTCAAAACAAATAAATCACCAGGGCCAGATGGGATTCTCCCCAGGGCTCTAGTAGAACTGAGGGGGAGTTAGCAGATCCTCTGCAGTACGTTTTTGATAAATCATTTTAATCTGGCATGGTGCCAAAGAACTGGAGAATAGCGGAAATAGTACCAATATTCAACAAAGGAAGACGGGTCACAGGTCTAAAAAACAGACGACCCAGGGAATTTTAGACCTGTGAGCTTATCAATTGTGGGAAAATTATTTGAGGGAATTTTAAGGGATGGTTTCCTTAATTATTTAGAGGGGCATAGTATAATTAGTAGAAACCAGCACGGGTTTGTAAAAAATCATTTGTGCCAAACTAACCTAATAGATTTTTATGAGGAAGCCAGCAAGAACCTTGATATGAGGTATGCTGTAGATGTAGTCTACCTTGACTTTGCAAAAGCCTTTGTTACTGTGCCACATAAGAGGTTGATCAACAAAATAGAGAATTTGCGTCTAGGGATAAAACTTTGTAGCTGGGTTAAGAAACTGGCTGCAGGATAGAGAACAGAGATTGGTGGTAAATGGTGCATTTTAAGGTTGAATACTTGTCCTAAGTGGCGTACCACAGGGATCAGTGCTAGGGCTGCTTCTTTTTAACATATTCATTAATTATATTGATGAGTGAATACTAAGCAAAGTATCTATTTTTGCAGATGACACAAAACTGCGTAGGGCGATTAGAACAGACAAGGATGTCACCATGCTACAGAGGGATTCAATTAACTAGATGAGTGGGCAGAAAAATAGAAAATGTGGTTCAATGTTGATAAATGTAAGCATCTTGTGAGACATAACCAGTGTGCTACTTACAATCTAAATGGGGTAGAATTGGGTAAATCATATTTAGAAAAGGACCTAGGAATCCAAATTGACAACAAACTGGGGTGCAGTGCTCAGTGTCATGCAGCAGCCAAGAAGGCATTGAAGCTAGGCACGTCAATGCAATTATACCACTGTACATATCACTGGTTAGACCTATTGTAGAATGTGGAGTACCATTCTGGGCTCCTCACTACAAAAACTACATTATAGAACTAAATAAAGTCCAGAGTAGGTCAACCAAGCTAATAAAAGGGTTGGATTTATTAAGCTATGGAGACAGATTAGCTGAATTAGGAATGTTTACGCTGGAAAAGAGATGCTTAAGGAGAGACATGCTTAACATGTATCAGGGGACAATATAAAAAAAACTGTCAGACACCCTATTTACTTTGAGGTCGGAGACTAGGACACATGGGACTGCGCTCAGGCTGGAGGAGAAAAGATTTTTTACCCTCCGAAGAAAATACTTTTTTACAGTCAGAGGAGTTAAATGATGGAACTTTCTTCCAGAAGAAGAGCTGTCGGCAGACACAATAAATACATTTAAATTAAAGTGGGACAAGCATTTATTTGAAAACATCCAGGGGTACAACCAATAAATATAATTTAGGCCGAAGAGGAATCGAAGTAAAAAAAAGTGAAACAGGGATTTAACATATAGACCTCTAAGGGGCCTGTAAAAGGTTGAACTTGATGGACGTAAGTCTTCTTTCAACCTAAACTACTATGTTACTACTGTATGTATATACTTGCCTATAACCATAGGTGTGCGCACATTGAGTGTTAGGGGTGCACAGGGACCCCCTAAAGCTGTGCCCCACCCTTATGAACAACTCCCTGCCGCTAGCAATACCAGCAATACCTTTTACCAAAGTGTTTTGCTTTTTAGACCTGTATTCCGTTAAAATAAGCGCCCATCAATCAATTGTGTGTTTTGCATTGTTAATTCTACTAGACCGTTGTCATATCACTACATACCTGCATAATCCATTTTTTTTTTACTTTATTTGCATGTACTGTTACACAGAGTAATAAGAATATTAAAACTGAAATAGGCCGGAGATTATGTTCTGGCTGAGAGACATTTTATATTTTAGCGAGTACCAATAGATGATGGTAAACATGCATAATTGTCAGAGTTAGACAAACTCAATGAGCAATGCTAGACATGCCCAATAGGTGGTGCAAGACACACCCCTTTGACGGTGCACCCCCTAATAAAATGGGCTGGGCACGCCTATGCCTATAACACTGATAACCAGACGATCATCCTCTATAATATAAAGCTAATGCTACTCCTTGCCTCTATGGGGAGAATTCAAGGATTTTTTGCTGACGGCCACTAGTGCCGGTGCTGACATTCCTGTTATGTTGTTCCATTATTCTGTCGGCCTGGTAATTTTTATATAAATTGCAGGCAATGGAGGTACAGTATAACAGCAATGGCGAATGAGCTATTTAAATAATTCTAAGCAGTGTTTAGGCTTCTTAGCACAGTCCTACGAAACACTGGTCTATTTAGTGAAATACCACCACACTGCAAATCGATGTGTTCCGGTCCAGTGTAATTGGTGAAACAATACAGTGCTCTATGCAGTAATTGGAACTTTTATTATTATTTAGAGCAACTAACCAGTCATGCTGGTTGCTGATAACTTTTACAGAGTCCATCCATGTGTCTCTCCAATCTCCAAATACGTATTCACTCCAAAC
This sequence comes from Crinia signifera, assembly GCF_055691185.1. NCBI lineage: Eukaryota > Metazoa > Chordata > Amphibia > Anura > Myobatrachidae > Crinia > Crinia signifera. The sequence goes on along the minus strand of NC_139218.1, from coordinate 150,852,018 downwards.
AAATCCTTTTCTCAAATAAGTAATACAAATAGTGAATTATTCTTTTAACAATGCAGTGGTGCTTTTTATGGAGTAAAATCTTTTTTTTTGGTTTGCATTTCTGTTTAATCTATAGGTTTATTTGGCGTGTGCCTGATTATTATTTTTTTTATTTCTACACTCTTTGCAGTTAGCCATACCACTATCTTACACTGAAAGCCATGACCTCATGCTTATGTTATCACTGTGATGTTAGCCACCAACAGTCCTAGCATGTGTCTGGTTATTATTTATTTTATTATATAATTATTCATATTATTGGATATTTTACTATTATTATGCAAGTACTTTGTTCCCTAGCTGCCAGTGTGTGTTGACTTTTTATGCCACGATTCCTGTATTATTCAGTATTTTACTAGGTTACCTTATACTGCACACTTCCTGCACTAGTAAACTTGTTCTACTGTGCCTTGCAGATAAGTCCTGGAAGCACGTGAATACCTGTGATCACGTTGCCTCTACTGGAAAGGCTTCTGTTACAGGTCGATGAAGTGACAGTCATTACAATTACAAAGCAGTAATTTTATTTATGAGTAATAGTCAAAGTTTTAGACTCATCATTACTTTTTTTCAAATGCACTTATCTCTATCATAATGTCATTTTTTCTTACAGATCTGTTGATGCCTCATACTGCCAATGATCAAAGTCTCCACAGATTCATGGCCTCGGCACCTTAAATGATCAAACCAACAGAGGATTTGTGTGTGGAGCGGGCACTGGAAGAGGAGAGGCTTTTATTGGTTTACCAAATATCTTCATTATGGATATGGCAAAGCTTATAATGATGACATGCATGTTACTAATTCTAACTCCATGGACATGTTGGTCCAAACCAAAGGGTTCACCACACATGAATTCTGTGAGGATAGATGGAGACCTTGTTTTGGGTGGTCTTTTCCCTGTCCATGGTAGGGGAAGCGATGGCAGAGCCTGCGGAGAACTCAAGAAGGAGAAAGGAATACATCGTTTAGAAGCAATGCTATATGCCCTTGATCGTATCAACGCTGATCCTGATCTTTTGCCTAACATCACTTTAGGTGCAAGAATTCTGGATACCTGCTCACGAGATACCCATGCTCTAGAGCAATCTCTGAGCTTTGTCCAGCCACTCATAGACAAGGACAGGGCAGAAGTACGGTGTTTGAGTGGTGGAAATCCTATCATTGCACAGCCTGAGAGGGTGGTGGGAGTTATTGGTGCATCATCTAGCTCCGTTTCTATCATGGTGGCAAATATTTTGAGACTCTTCAAGGTGAGTACAAATTCGTTTTATAGGACAACCTTTAATATTTTAAAAATTTCTGTTCCTTTTTGTTACTTCCTCATAAATCTTACAATCTTATATTTGTTTTTATGGTCATTAACATTTGGATGCTATCTGTGGAATTGGGTAAGCACAGCTGCTAAACTGTAGCAACTGTTGTAAAGTTCTAACAGAACAATATGCATTCATTTTTGTAAGCCTGCATGGTAAAAATGGCTTTTTCTTGAATATTACATTTTAGTTGATGTGGGGTACAGGAAAGAAATGGGAAAGAGAGAAGGTACAAGAGGAAGCGGCAGGCATCTGCACACAACACAGTGTATTGTAAAACAAATAAGTAAATAACTTCAAAAGGAAAAATTAGCAAATTTACATCAATTAATCAAAAATGAAGAGTTGTCACCATTAGAGATATGTTCAGTCAAGTTGGAGGGACCCAGGTCTTGGCTAATAGAGGTTTGATAGGTGGGACTGGCTCTCCCCATCTCTGATGTAAAGGTTTCAAGGATCTAAACTCACAGTAGGTGGTGAATCTCATGTGGTTTCGCTCTTTATGTTTCAAAATGATATTAGGTTTTTTAAATCACGTAATGACAATGCTGAAGGGGTAGTATGTTGTGAATGAGTCGCCCACTTCCAGCTTCTCTACTTGTTGCCTGTGTCTGAAGATGCAGCATCAGATCACCATTTGCAACATTGTGGTGAACATTGGAGTAAACCATATGAGACCAATCAGTCTCAGAAACGGATTGGTCAGCAGACAAGGTACTAGCTTTGACACCACCATAAAACCCCAGCATCATGACTGCATTCTAGATGATCCCTCTCACTGTCCCCAAATGGTCGCACACTGTGACCAGAGCTGCACCATGTCACATGTGCACTGCGGCTCCAGCGCAGAAAACAAATCTCTGGTCATTAATGACAATATCAACACAGTGTCTAGGACTGCTTGAGGTTCCTTGTGCGTTAGGTGGATAAGGGGACTTCCAGTTTCGTGCTGTAGTGGTTCTAGCTGCTATTAGAATGTTCACAAGGTTTTAATGAACTGGTTTGGGGAAAGTGAAAGGATAGCACTTGAGCAAAGCTAATACTGGGTTCAGGACTCTGAGAAAAAGAGTGTAAACCCACTCTCAATAAGGTAGTAAAATAACTCAGTCCTAGAATATATGTAGATTAGTACACTCATGGCAAGGGTATAACTACCATAGGTGCAGAGGTTGCAGCCATTATGGGGCGCATCCTTCCTGTGTAAGTTACATATGCAATATACTTTTACAGTATCACCATTGGTTTCTACATAGGGACCCTTTTTAGCTTATAAATATCTATTTATGCCCCTGCCTTCTGGCCACATTGGCAACAGAATAGCTTCAAACAAATGGGCCACAGCCTGGAAAAATTTACAACTTTTATGTATGTACAGCTTTCACTTATATTGTTACAATATGCCAGTGGTTCCCAACCCTGGTCCTCAAGTACCCTCAAGAGTGCACATTTTCCAGGTCACCCAGCAGTTGCACTCATTATTCAGACACATTTTAAAAGATCCACAGGTGGAGCTAATTATGTCACTTGTGATTCTGTGTGGAGACTGGGAAAACGTGCACTGTTGGGGATACTTGAGGACCAGGGTTGGGAACCACTGCAATATGCACTAATTATAAACGTTTATATATTATTGTAGGTATTTTTTTCAAATGCTAGAAATACCCTTTGTACTTGCTCAATGTCCTGTTCTGTTTTTCAAACACAGCCTGGCAGTTAGGTACTTTTGGGTTGTTACTTTTCTATGTCTGCTTTATCACCCTCCAAAGCTTAAAACATCTACCCCATTGTGATAAATAAAAGGGTTTCAGATGAATACAGTTATGTCACTCATAAGGTGTTTCAGATAAGTACAGTTCCAGCTATGAGCAGAGCTTTTCATCCAGCTGGTGAGAGCAATAAATAACTGGATGGAAGAGCAAAAGTCTTAAATCCACTCAACGCCTCTCTAAGCCAATGACATTAAATGGTGTGATTTAGTTGGGAGTATCAGTCAACGTCACTACCTAGTGAAGGCTACATCTAGGTAGGCGAATTGCCTCATAAAAGCAATTTGTTTTAGAATGCAATGCAATGTGAGAAGATAATTTATGATCACCAAGGCTTCATGGTCTTACAAGGCACTTAGGAGTCTATGTACTAAGACTTAAATGGAGATAATTTACTGTACCAACCAGCCTGTAACATAGCAGTAAGGAGCTGATTAGCTGGTATTTCATTTCTGTCCACTTTATCTCTCTCTGAGGCCCCTTAGAAATAAAGATTTCCCCATTAGTAAGAAAAGAACACTGCTATACCAACAATCCCATCCCATCATTAATTTATCTTCAATTCATAATTAAATATGTCAGCTGTATAAATTGCAGTGGTTTTTTTTTTAATTGTCAGTTAGTTTGTGCATGATAGAGGGAGTGCAATAGCAGTATTTAATGCTCTTTTATGGGTAATATGTATGCATTGACTGTGAGCTAACCTCGCATTCAGGAAACTCTTAGTAAAATAAAACCAATTCTGAACATTTCCCGCAGACAGTAATGGGCTTAATAGGATTTTAATGGTGATCTTAATACTGTGAACACAGTTGGTGGGTGATCTTTGTATATATCTCATTTCTGTATTTCTTAGTCTTCCTAAATCAATTTATTCCATCTACAGTGTTGGACTGAGGCATGGGGGAATGCAGTGGTAGAGGCCTTGTTTGGGGCCTGGCCAGACTCCAGAGGTGGTGTGGCCAGCCATTAGAGTGTGCAATGTCTGGTGCTCCTTGATATCTATAGTAAACTAGTAAGCCCGCTCAAAGCAAAAGCTTCGAAAGCTAGTCTGCTACCTTCTGTGTTTGTGCATGTGTGAGAAAGAGATGATTTCAGAGACTCATGGACACTACAAATATATATATATATATATATATGTATATATGCTATGGATAAAAGGCGCCACTTGTGCTAATTGCGTATAAAAAACAATAATATTCCCTTCGGTTATATAGGGTGTCTGCCACTCTTTAAATAAAAGTAAGGGTATGTTACTCAAAAATGACATAAAATAAAAAGTAATGTATAAAGATATCGGCGACTAATTATTGTAAAAGAGCTAAAATATCTATATATATATATATATATATATAAAAGCGGGTTTATAGATATAAAATTTTTTATTAGTTGACAAATTCGGTATAAAAGAGAAACAAGTAAACAATGATCGCTAAAAATTTTTTTTTTAAAAAACTTTTTGGTATAAAAATTTTTTTTTATAAAAAGACAGGATTCTAAAATAAAATAGAGAAAGGTGCTTATCTTTGGAGTAGGAAGGATTGCCTTCCTACTCCAAAGATAAGCACCTTTCTCTATTTTATTTTGGAATCCTGTCTTTTTACAAAAAAATTATTTTATACCAAAAAGTAAAAAAAAAAAAAATTTTTAGCGATCATTGTTTACTTGTTTCTCTTTTATACCGAATTTGGCAACTAATAAAAATTTTTATATCTATAAACCCGCTTTTATATATATATATATAGATATTTTAGCTCTTTTACAATAATTAGTCGCCGATATATATATATATATATATATATATATATATATATATATATAATAGTCCAAAGGGCAAGGCACATCCAGAGTACAAGGGCAAAAAAGAGTCCGGTGCCCGCTGCAAGCCTTGCAAGAGGCTTGTATGTAGAATACTCACGCTGCCCAATTAGCAGCAACAGCAGCACACGGTCATCCAAAAGAAGTATAACAGGAATCAGCAACGTTTCGATTTTATTTAGAAAATCGTCATCAGGCACAAACATACATTGAACAAGCTTACCTTATATCCCCAGTTCAATAATGCACGCTGACCCACGTTTCCCGCGCCGGGGCGTCCGTGACACCCACGTGAATAAACAGCATCACGCTGCCTAGCAACTAAGTCCCTCTGCGTCATATGACCGTGTGCTGCTGTTGCTGCTAATTGGGCAGCGTGAGTATTCTATATAGATATATATATATATATATATATATATATATATATATGATACTCTCAGTCAGGGGTTCCCAATCTTCTTCGAATCACGGCACCCTACAGTATGAGAATTTTTTCACATTACCGCTAGGCCAAAATGAACAACAACAAAAAAAACCAACTGAATACATAGAACATTAAGTAGATTGAGTTTATATACGATTCTTAGGTTCAGTTATGTGGTAAAGGGCAGGATTTGCTTCTGTTTGTACACATTTTATGATTGGCAGCCACCAGTGCTGCTTTTTCCAATAAATAATTAACCATAAATGATTTGAATTGGTCCTGGACCACCAACCCGAGACACCCCTGCAATTGTCCTGAGGCACCCCAGGGAGCCACGGCACACAGTTTGGGAACCACAGCAGTGCATGCATGATAATGAACCAGATTAATAACAGCAAAGCGCTGTATAAAGAAAACCATAGTCCTGTGCCGGATGCATTTTACATAACAGCAGACAGAATATCAGCAGGCAGAATACCGGCACTGGCATCCCAACCGGAATCAGTGCTAGAATGGCAACATCGATGAGGATGCTGATGGCAGAATCCCTTTTGCCTGGATCCGGACTGTAAGTTTAAAGGTTAGGCTGGAGGGGAGGGGGGTATGTTAGGGTTAGGCTAAAGCAGAGGAGTGGGGGGCTGCAGGGACAGTATTAGGTTATAGTCTGCAGTAATAGAGGGTTGGGGGAGGGTAGAGGGAAAAGTAAGTATACTTACCTAACCCCTGTAGGTATACCAATCGCTGGAATCCCCACTATCAGTCATCCACATGTATTTCTCCTATACAGTATAATAAGGTAACATACTGTATGTATAATATATCATTCAAATGCATAGTCTGGAACTTGATCCCTAGATCGGTGTGTCCTCAAACAATTTAATTTTCTGCATTTTTCTGCTATTAAAAAATAAAATAAATAGTAATAATAATAATAATTTTGTCATTCCCACAGTATCAATGCTGAAATGGTCAGAGCACACGTGTCCCATTTACAAAGTTTGAATCACTGCTAACTATTCCTTTCCTTCATACTGATTTCTCTCCCCATTATTTAATCATCTCTCTCCTCCACCACCACCTTCCTTACTCTCATTTTTGTAGTCTCCTCTCTGAATTCCCCTGAAGTGCTGATAGAATTAGATTTTCTAGGGAAGCTCTTAACGAGCAGTAATGCAGCATGAGAAGCCAATATTAAATAATTAATAGAGAGAGCGAGAGCAAGCGAGAGAGAGAGAGAGAGAGAGAGAGAGAGGGAGAAAAAGACAGTGAAAAAAAGATAGGCTAAAGAAATACACACAATACATATATATATGTATTCAGACCAGTCTCTCTCTCTCTCTCATACACATTTGTTGTCAGTGAACAGTGGTGTAGGTAGGTGCCGCGGTGCCCGGAGTAAGGGCATGTTTCGCGCCCCCCCCCCCCCCCCGATTTATAGTAGGTGGGGCTCTTGCGTGGCGAAATGGGGACACAGTCTAACATTATACCACACGCCACAATGCCCATTGCAGATTTTTGCGAACTTTGTAATACCCATTACACATAAAGCCAAATGCCAATTACACATAAGGCCCCACATGATGCCCATTACGTACTATATAAAAAAACGTAATGCCCATTACATACTATATAACAAACCGTAATGCCCATTACATACTATATAACAAACCGTAATGCCCATTACATACTATATAACAAACCGTAATGCCCATTACATACTATATAACAAACCGTAATGCCCATTACATACTATATAACAAACCGTAATGCCCATTACATACTATATAACAAACCGTAATGCCCATTACATACTATATAACAAACCGTAATGCCCATTACATACTATATAACAAACCGTAATGCCCATTAGACATTTGACACATAAGTGCCACTTACCTACACGCTCATTGCTAGGAACTTCATGCCCAATGCCAGGGGCTTCATGCTCGATGCCAAGGGGGACTGAAATTGCTTGTTGCCAAGGGGGACTGAAATTGCTCGATGCCAAGGGGACTGGCCTTGCTTGTTGTCAAGGGGACTGACCTTGCTCGTTGCCAGGGCTGGTGCCAGGTTTGTCAGCACTCTAGGCAATCTGACTGCCCCCCTCCTCAGTCCCCACATTCATACACATAAATACCGGGCAGCAGCATGAGGCTATTCGCTGGGTGGTAGCAGAAGGCAGCTAGCAGTGGGCGGGCGACAGCAGGACTCATAAGGCTAGCAGCTGCATTTTAGCAGGAGGAAGTTAGCTGACAGCAGGAGGAAACTAGCATGTGGGTGGGCATGCGGGCGGCAGGAGTAAGCTAGCATGAGGGCAGGTGGTGCCGGCTGGCAGGAGTAAGCTAGCGGGGTTGGTGGTCGGCATCTTGGGCGTCAGGAGGAGGAAGCTAGCCGGTGAGTTTAGCGGGCGGGTGCCATCCGCCAGCAGGAGGAAGCTAGTGGATGCGCGGGGGGCCGCCAGCAGGAGGCTAGCAGGTTGCATGGTGCACGCTGTCCCTGACGCCTGGCACAGCAGGAAGCAGGCGAACAGGGCGGGAGAGCCGGCAGCAGAGAGCACACCTCCGGCGCCAGGTGACATTCCGGTGCCTGGAGCTTGTGCTCCACCGGCTCCACCCTAGCTGCGCCTCTGTCCGTGAAACCAACATACTGCCAAATTAAGACTACTGTGTCAATGAAATGTACCACATCACCAGGTAACTTCCTGCTTGAAACGTCCTTAGCATACTCCAAGGAGCAGTACAGATCACAAGGAACTGTTGGAAATGTCGACAGCATATATATATATATATATATATATATATATATATATATATATATATGTCTTTTAGGGCTGTGTGACTCCATCACTAATAATGATGTCCAGTAGTAAAATTATGTACAGCAGTTGCATGCATTTTTGAGTTACTTACATCTTTGTATAAATGCTGTAATGCAGTGGTTCCCAAACATTTTTGAATCACGGCACCTTAGAATATCAAAAAAATTTTACGGCACCCCTAGGCCAAATGTTGTTACAGAGTAATTCAGGAAAAATATAAAAAAATAAATTATGCTTATACAGTATGTCATCTTTAGATTTATTTATGTGGTGACTAGGGATGCCAATCCCGGGGCATTTTTTCGATCCCGGGATTCGGGATTGAAAAATGCTCAATCCCGGGATTCCCGGGATCCCGGGATTGGCCTCCATGGTTAAAAAAAAAACAAAAAACACATCTCTCCTCCCCAAACTGGCCGACCCGCACATTAACACGGCAGACTAATCCCCACTATCCCTCCTGCCCTGCACTGCGCTGTCACTTGCATGATGGTGGTGACAGGCAGTAGCAGGACCATCTCCAGCGGGCATGCAGGTGGGAGCTACTCAGCTTGGCTGGGAGCTGCTCAGCGGGCGAGCGGGCGGCTAGGTGCTGCGCAGCGGGCGGGCGGCTTGGAGCTCCTCAGCGGGCGGGCGGCCAGGTGAACAAGTTCAGAACAGTGTCTGTGTGTGCTGCAGCGGCATGACGGCGGCCGGGCTGTGCAGCGTTATGTGATGTCAGGGGTCACGCTGCGTAGCCCGGCCACCGTCATGCCGCTACAGCACACACAGACACTGTTCCAAACAGCCGTCTGCTGGATTTTTACAAACAGGTACTAATCCCGCAATCCCGGGATTGGAAGGCTCAATCCCGGGATTGAAATCCCGCCGTTTTTAGGCTAAAATCCCGGGATCCTGCCGATTCCGATCCCGGGATTAGCCTCCCTAGTGGTGACGATCTGGATTAGTCTCTGTTTGTCCACATATTTTATGAATGGAATTCACAAGCATTGGTTTTGCCTGTTACATTGACATTAAATAATTTGAATTGGTCCTGGACTCTGGCATCGCTTGAAGTGCATAAACACCCTACTGCTATAATGTGTTTGTTTTATAAGCACATTTTAGGTAATGTGTGCCCATTTTACTTCCAACTACTCATCAGCAGATAATGTTCATTTTTCATAAGTTTTGTTAGACTTGTATTAACCACTTGAGTGGTATGCCGGGCTCAGCTGCGCTGCCGCAGCAGGCTGTCCCCAAAAATTTCCGGGCATACCACTAATATCAAGGTGTGCGCCAGTGGTGCCTGCAGCTGTGCACCACTGGCACATCACCTGTCCGGGCACCCCCCACCTCCTCTCCCTTCCCGTGGCTTCCCCTCAACTCTCTGCTCCGGCAATCGTATGCTGGAGCTCCCCTGCCACTGCCCCGCCACCATTATTTGCAGGGAGCAGGCGGCAGGCTCTAGAATGTTCGGGGCAGCTCGGGGGGGGGACCCGGGATCGCTCAGTAGTTAAGGCGCCCAAGTCACCCGAACATCCCTGAGCCTGCCGCCTGTGGTCACTGCTGTGACTGGCGGCTGGGGCAACAGCAGAGGAGCTCAGGCATACAAACGCCATAGCGGAGGTGGGGGGAGGGAGGCTATGCTCTGTGGTGGGTTTGTCATGCCCCAGCAAAACCCACTACTCAAGGGGCTAATGGGGTGTATATATATATATATATATATATATATACATACACAGTATATATATATATATATATATATATATATATATAAAACAAGCAGAAAATGCATTTTTTTCAATGACCCTGACTAGTAATTAAAGCAAACTTTCTAAAGTTTTTACCTTGATTACATATATACTAACAGGGGAAGGGTAATTCAATTAGCCTCCAGGTCTATAAATGATCCTGTCACGGCTAAAGGGCTGGATGGAGTCGTGCGGTGCACAGGAACCGGAGACGGACCAGGAGGAGTAGGATTGAAACGTGCAGGTTTAATAACTGATTTCATAAATGATAAACTTCACTCAAATACTTCTTTAAGTGACAGTTGGAATAAATTAAATAGAGTCCAGCACAATACTAATAACGGGCAGGGAAATCTGGAAACGTATACTTGGTGAGCCAGAGTACATAGATGAGGATCCGGAAGGAGGTTGATTTGATGACAGAAGAAATGGATCCGGATGACTGAAAGATGATGGAATGAATGAGTTGTATGAAGGAGGACAGCGGAAAGCTGTGCAGGGTAATTCTGGGACACAAGCAGGAACAAGCACTAGGTAGGACTTGCAGCATTGGTGTCAGGAGAAAACTTCCTTGTAGCAAGATGCAGGGAGCAAGGCACCAGAGTCAGGAGAGAAAGAGCAAGGATCCGGGAATCAGCTAGGAGTTGTGAATGACTCCAAAGACTCATTGCACTGACACTGAACAGCCTAGGCAGATCCCCTATATCCCCAGGGGATGGCTGCCATTGGCTGTCAGCACAGGATGAGGAGGGAACCTCCACTCTGGGCCAATCTGTCTCCTGCCCTCAACCAAGATGGCGACGCCGGCCTCCCGGCACCACTACTGCTGCCATCCCTACCCAGAGCTGCCGCTACCCGCACACCGCAGACCGGAGCCTGCACACGCTAGCCGGCGGCGGGCGCGGACGGGTGAGTACTGTACCCGCCGCGCTCCGTCGCGGCTACGTGTGACAGTACCCCCCCTTTTCAGGGTGACCCCAGGGCGCCTATGGGCCTTGTGCGGATTTCTCTGGAGAAATTGCTTTACCAGTTTTGGAGCGTGCAAATCAATGGAATCCACCCAAGAGTTCTCTTCGGGACCAAACCCAACCCATTCCACCAGATACTGGGTACGAGAATTGCGGCAACGAGAGTCTATAATGCGTCGTACCTCGAATTCAGACCCACTTTCGGAGTTAATCTTGGGCGGTTTGGGAATCTTCTTTTGATAAGAGTTCAACCTTAAAGGCTTGAGGAGGGACACATGGAAGGAATTCGAAATCCTTAGGGAAGGAGGAAGTTGAAGTCTATAAGCGACAGGATTAATGACTTGGATGATAGGGTATGGCCCAATGAACCGGGGAGCCAGCTTCATAGAGGGCAGACGGAGGCGTATATGGCGGGTAGACAGCCATACCCGGTCTCCGACTTTCAATCTGGGCGCTGCCCTTCTTTTCCTGTCTGCCATCCTCTTGTATCGGGCGGAAGATTTAAGAAGAGCGGTGTGGACATCCGACCAGATTTTAGCAAAGCGTTGTAATGAAGTGGTTGCTGCAGGAACTTCGGAAGAGGATAATTCTGAGAAATCCGGAGATCGTGGATGTTTGCCGAATACTGTAAAGAAGGGGGTGGTTCCGGAGGAAGAGTGATAGGAGTTGTTATGCATATATTCTGCCCACGGGAGAAGATCCACCCAGTCATCTTGGGACGACGAGACAAACAGTCGGATAAAGGCCTCCAAGTCTTGATTCACCCGTTCTGTCTGGCCATTGGTCTGGGGATGAAAGGCAGTGGAAAACTTGAGTTTGACCTGTACCGCGGCACAGAGAGCTCTCCAGAACTTTGCAACGAACTGTACTCCGCGGTCGGATACAATCTCTTTGGGCAGTCCGTGAAGTTTAAAAATGGTTGAGATAAATAGCTGAGCCAGTACTGGAGCAGAGGGGAGACCTTTTAATGGGAAAAAATGGACCATTTTCGAGAATCGGTCGACCACTACCCAGATTGCGGTATGACCTTTTGAGGGAGGTAGTTCGCAAATGAAGTCCATTGACAGATGGGTCCATGGTTCTGTGGGAATGGTTAGAGGGCGGAGAGGACCAGCGGGAGTTGTTCTGGGCACCTTATGCTGAGCACATCTTACACAAGAAGCGACGAAGTTGGTTACGTCGTGGCGGATGGTTGGCCACCAATAAGAACGTGACAGGAACATCAAGGTCTTTTGTGCTCCTGCGTGCCCTGCGAAGCGGGAAGAATGTGCCCATGACAATATTTTCTTGCGGAGTTCGGGGGGAACGAACGTTTTACCTGGAGGAGGAGATGGCTGTACGGTTACTTGGGCGAAGACCAGCGGATCGAGGATTGGACGAGGAGGTGTCTCTAGGTCAGAGGTCGTCTCAAAGGAGCGGGATAGAGCGTCTGCCTTAGTATTCGTGGTTCCAGGTCGGAATTTAATTTGGAAGTCAAAGCGTTCAAAAAACATGGCCCAACGGGCTTGGCGGGCAGTAAGGCACTGAGCCTGTTTAAGAAAGGACAGATTTTTGTGGTCTGAATACACGGTGATCTTATGCCGTGCCCCCTCCAGAAGGTATCGCCACTCCTCTAACGCAGTTTTGACTGCAAGCAACTCCTGTTCCCCGATGGGGTAATTCTTCTCTGCCGGGAGGAATTTTTTGGAGAGGAAGGCACAAGGGTGTAATTCTTGATCCTCACCTTTTTGTGACAAGATGGCCCCGATCCCTTCCGAGGATGCGTCCACCTCGAGAATGAAGGGCCTGTCGAGGTCTGGTTGGAGGAGGATTGGTGCCGTTATGAATGCTCTCTTTAACTGCTGGAAGGCAGAGGATGCTTCTGGCGACCATCGGCTTGGATCAGCTCCCTTGCAAGTGAGAGCAGTGAGGGGAGCAGCGATAGTAGAGAAGTTCCGGATAAATCGCCGGTAATAGTTTGAGAACCCTAGGAATCTCTGAATTCCTTTGAGTGTTGTGGGGGCTGCCCAGTCTTGGATGGCTCTCACCTTCTCTGGGTCCATTTCTATCCCAGTGGCGGAGAGAATGTGACCCAAGAATGGAATGGACGTGACCTCAAAAACGCACTTCTCCAACTTGCAGAACAGTTGATTTTGGCGAAGACGTCGTAGGACTTCGGACACTGTCTGTCTGTGAAGTTGAAGATTTGGAGAGAAGATGAGTATATCGTCTAGATAGACTACGATGGAGTGGTACAGCAAGTCCCGAAAGATATCATTTACAAACTGTTGGAAGACGGCGGGGGCGTTACAAAGGCCGAAGGGCATCACCAGGTATTCATAGTGGCCGTCGCGCGTGTTAAAAGCCGTCTTCCACTCGTCACCTGGACGGATCCGGATCAAATTGTAGGCCCCTCGCAGGTCCAATTTAGTAAAGATTGCTGCCCCTCTGATCTTGTCGAATAGTTCTGCGATAAGGGGTAAGGGATAGCGGTTTTTAATGGTGATGTCGTTCAGGCCCCTATAGTCGATACATGGCCGAAGACCGCCATCCTTCTTTTTCACAAAGAAAAACCCGGCCCCGGCCGGAGAAGTAGATGGTCGAATGAAACCTTTGTTTAAGTTCTCTTGAATGTACGAGGACATGGCCTCAGTCTCAGGTAGCGACAGGGGATAGATGCGGCCACGAGGAGGGAATTTCCCGGCCACCAGCTCTATCGGGCAGTCCCAAGGACGGTGAGGAGGCAGGGTGTCGGCACCACCTTTACTGAATACATCTGTAAATGAACGATATGGTGCGGGTATCGACAAGGGTGGAGCTGAAGAGGATGAAGGATAGTTACCCTCACGTTGTGGATGGGTCTGGTAGACCGGAAGGATCTGAGGAATGCAAGTAGACTGGCAATCTGTTCCCCAGGCCTTGACCTCCATATTGGTCCAATCGATGTGTGGGTTATGTTTGGAGAGCCAGGGAAGGCCCAGGACCATTTGGTGTGAGGACTGTGGAAGAATGAAGAATTCGAGGGTCTCTTGATGTAGAGCTCCTATGAGCAGTGTCACCGGGGTGGTCTGATGGGTGATTTGTCCACTACGAATTCAACTCCCATCCACTGCAGTGAGGACCAGCGAGTGATCCAGGGGTTGCACAGGCAGGGCATGTTGGGTGACAAAAGAAGAAGAAAGGAAGTTTCCCGCTGCTCCAGAGTCCAATAGGGCCTGAACTCTTTTTCTCCCTTGGGGACACACAAGGGTAACCGGAATGGTGGAATCAGAAGAAGAGGGAGATGGAAGCAAGACTCCTAATCGGACCTCCCTCGGGGAGATTAGGAGCGGTCGTTTCCCGGCCGCAGCGGGCAGGAAGCCAATAAGTGAGCTGAGGAGCCACAGTACATGCATAGATTCTCTCGCCGTCTTCGGGACTTCTCTTCGAGAGAGAGACGGGAGCGGTTGATTTGCATGGGCTCATCTGTTGACACCGCAGGAGGCGGGGTTGGTTTGGAGGCTGGTGCGACATTGGAAGGAAATCGAGGGCGAAGGCGATCAGAGCGATTCCTCTCAAGTTGGCGTTCTTGGAGTCGCAGATCGACTTTGTTACATAATGAAATGAGTTCAGCCAGGGTGGAAGGAGAATCGCGAGTTGCTAACTCGTCCTTGATGCGCCCGGCTAGGCCGTTCCAGAAGGCAGAAACGAGAGCCTCTTCGTTCCATCTGAGTTCGGAAGCCAGGGTTTGAAATTGTACGACATATTGTCCCACTGGGCGACTGCCCTGACGAATCCTTAGGATCTCTGTGGCTGCGGAGGACACTCTGCCAGGCTCGTCGAAGATGCGACGGAAGGAGGCCACAAACTCTTCATAGTTATTGAGGATGGGATCCGCACGCTCCCAAAGGGGGGACACCCACTCCAGGGCTGGACCCGCCAGTAGGGACACGATGTAAGCCACCCGAGTCTTGGGAGAGGGGAAATTGGAAGGCTGGAGGGTAAAATGGACGTCACATTGATTCAGGAATCCTCGACACCCCCTCGGGGACCCGTCATATTTACTGGGGGTTGACAGGTGTAGATGGTGAGGAGCAGCTGGCCCAGGGGGGGCAGCAGAGGCCGAAGCTCCGGAGGTTGGTGCTGCTGAAACTGAGGGAGCCACCTGAGGTGATGACAAGGTCTGGAGAAATTGAGCCACTTGACGCTGGGTAGTCTCTACTTGTTCCAATCGAGCCATGATGCCTTGAAGAACATCCGTCATGGAGGCCTGTGCTTCACCCGATTCCATCGGGTCAGTGCAAACTGTCACGGCTAAAGGGCTGGATGGAGTCGTGCGGTGCACAGGAACCGGAGACGGACCAGGAGGAGTAGGATTGAAACGTGCAGGTTTAATAACTGATTTCATAAATGATAAACTTCACTCAAATACTTCTTTAAGTGACAGTTGGAATAAATTAAATAGAGTCCAGCACAATACTAATAACGGGCAGGGAAATCTGGAAACGTATACTTGGTGAGCCAGAGTACATAGATGAGGATCCGGAAGGAGGTTGATTTGATGACAGAAGAAATGGATCCGGATGACTGAAAGATGATGGAATGAATGAGTTGTATGAAGGAGGACAGCGGAAAGCTGTGCAGGGTAATTCTGGGACACAAGCAGGAACAAGCACTAGGTAGGACTTGCAGCATTGGTGTCAGGAGAAAACTTCCTTGTAGCAAGATGCAGGGAGCAAGGCACCAGAGTCAGGAGAGAAAGAGCAAGGATCCGGGAATCAGCTAGGAGTTGTGAATGACTCCAAAGACTCATTGCACTGGCACTGAACAGCCTAGGCAGATCCCCTATATCCCCAGGGGATGGCTGCCATTGGCTGTCAGCACAGGATGAGGAGGGAACCTCCACTCTGGGCCAATCTGTCTCCTGCCCTCAACCAAGATGGCGACGCCGGCCTCCCGGCACCACTACTGCTGCCATCCCTACCCAGAGCTGCCGCTACCCGCACACCGCAGACCGGAGCCTGCACACGCTAGCCGGCGGCGGGCGCGGACGGGTGAGTACTGTACCCGCCGCGCTCCGTCGCGGCTACGTGTGACAGATCCCTAAAGCCAACAGTCAACAGGATTTTTTTTTCACCTGCTTCAGGGTGTTGTAAAGGATTCAGTATTGAATCCCGGCGGTCGGGATCCCGGCGTTCAGAATCCCGACGCCGGAATCCCGACAGCCGAAATGCCGACAAGGGGGGGACGTGGATCGCCCCCCCCCCCTTGCGGGCGCGCTGCGCTCGCCACGCAGTGGGCCCGGTGCCTCGCTACGCTCGGCACACTAATTTATTCTCCCTCCAGGGGTGTCGTGGACACCCCAGGAGGGAGAATGTGTCGGCATTTCGGCGGTCGGGATTCTGGCGTCGGGATTCTGAACGCCGGGATCCCGACTGCCGGGATTTTAACTGCATCCCGTTGTAAACCAATGCCTGTTAATTCAGGGGTTAACAGGTTACATTTTCATAGATCTTGTGAGTTAGTGTCAGGGCTGTTGTTAGGTTGCCCACAGTAGCACTGCTTAAAACACATACTGCCCACAGTAGTAGCGCTGCTTACTCACATATTACCCAGCATTGCTTACACATATAGATCCCACATGATAAGCATGATTAGCACATATTGCCCAGCATTGCTTACACATATAGAGCCCACATGATTAGCACATATTGTACACAGGATTAGCATTGCTTACGCATATAGAGCCTGATTCAGGTTGAGTCGCTAGTTGCCGAATATCGCTAATTGGCACACAACGCTATGTGCATCCTCGAGGACTTAAACAACAGTACCACTCAGAAAAATGTGACTGCACTCTATGGGCCAGCAGGGAGAGGTGGTGCAGGGGGGCCCGACACGGTATTGCAGGGGTGCTTTCCGGACAACATAGACATGCACCGTGGCAGCTGTGTGATGTTACCTGCAGTCGCTGCCACCCAAAAGATTGTGGTCCGGCGACTGGCTTCAGAGCTCGGCACAATTGCAAAACTTTGCAATCTTATAATGGGGAGGGCCTTGCATTTCATGCTGGCACCAGGGGTTGTAGTTTTGAGATTACTCGAAACTCAACCTGAATCAGGCCCAAAGTGCCCACACACAGACACGCTCACTATCTTTGCCCCCACTTACCTAACAACTACACAATACACAAAAAATAACTGAGATCACTGCGCCCCAAGCAGCCCCTTCTCAGGCCACACACTTTTTGATGCTTTATCAGCGGAGTTGATGGTGTTGCTAGCTGCTTGTAATACAGTGGGCCTTATTCTAGTTCACGCTTTCTGACAAAATCCTTCTTAGATGGACAAAACCATGTGCACTGCAGGTGGGGCAGATGTTAATTGTGCAGAGAGAATTAGATTTGGGTGGGGTTTTACTTCAAAGTGATATCTATATTGCAGTGTATAAATAAAGCAGTCAGTATTTACCCTGCACAGAAACAAAATAACTCACCCAAATCTAATTCTCTCTGCACATGTTATATTTGCCCCACCCGCAGTGCACATGGTTTTGTCCATCTAAGAAGGATTTTGGGCGATATGTATTAAAATACATCGCCGACCTTTGCGGCCACCCCGCCGCGATGCCAGCGCATATGTACTAACATATGCGGCTGGCATCGCGGTGCGATGACGGAGCTCCTCGCGATACCTGTACTCTGGTGTGCGGGGGTCTCCGTCACCTCCCTGCCGCCTGGAGCTTCCCTCACGCCGGGGACAGCTAAGCATCCTGTCCCCGGCGCCTCCTCCCCCCCCCACTGCAGCCGGAAGGATGTCCGGCTGCTTCACTAGGGGAGGAGGGGTTTACCTTCTGGGGTCCAGGAGGACCCTTCAGGAAGGTAAGCCAGAGGGGGGGTCGGTGAGGCGGCGGGTTTGCGTTGGAGGCGGCAGGCGGCGAAAAGAAGCCCATAGGCTTCTTTAGGGTATCGCCACCCACTACAATGCGGTATCGGTGTGGCCGGGTTTTGATACATAGGAAAATGCGGTAAAACCAGGGTTTTACCGCATTTTCAGTTTAATACATCTCGCCCTTTGTCAGAAAGAGTGAACTAGAATAAGGCCCAGTGTGACGGGTGCAGCAGTTGGCAGAAGCAGACCACCAGCAGGATGCAGAGCAGAAAGAACGCCTCTCTGACCAGGCACCTCCCTGCTGTGTATCATCTGCTGAGCGGGTAGCCATGGCCCATTAACCCATATTAACACCTGATAACAAATTACATTAATGAGCATTACAAGAAAATTGGGAGAAGTTGGGAGTTTAATTGAATAACCTCAGGCCTTAAAGTGCGAGACTACCTCCCATGTTCACCCTATTTTACAGCAGAAATTGAATCTCACCCTACAAAATAAATGTTCTTATTACTATTTGTTTGCAATTGTAAAGCTTTTTTCAATAGTGATAGTAAACATTCCATTATTATAGATTTATCTTCGCTACTAGAACAACACAATACTGCTCACTTTGAGTATGAGAGAGATAACCTGAGGCATTTAGCAAGGTCAGTATACAGTATAAACTACTTCTCTTTTACAAACAGAAATGTATTGCAAACAAATAGCTATTACATTAAGTTTTAATGCACACATTTATATTTTTATGTTTATTTCCTTTAAACTAAAAATTCTTATTTCGCTACTCAGGCCCATACACACTAGAAGATTTTAATTTCAAAAGACTTTGCCAAAATCTCTGATAGATATATCTTTCACCAAAGTAGTGCGTACACACTGAGCTATTTTCCAAAAAAGCAAGAGATTTTCAGGAAGCGAAAGACATTGCTAAAAAAAATCTTTCATTATGGCTATTTACATAATGGGCTGGGTTTGAATCAGGAGCCATTTTATTCAGTGCATTCCTGCACTCAGCAATCAGCCCAGCAATCAGGTAAACGCCCTCCCCACTCTGCCCCAACTGGAAAAATCCTGCTCATGTGCACAGCTACGATTTCATTTGCAGCCGTGCACGTAGGGAGAAATCCATTCACTTGCGCCAGCAATGTATATGTAACCGCCATAAAAATATACCTTTGAGAGGGTAGTGGCGGAGGTAACACAAACATTGCTTACGTTACTGCTTGTATTGGTGGGCATCAGTGCTTAAAGTGGTCCTGGATAGGTGGTGGAACTCACTCCCATCCCCCATATATCACAGCCAGGGTGGGTGTTCAGCTCCCCCTGCAAGCTTTACATTTATGGCCTATCCCACACACCTATGAAAAGAATAATGTGGGCCACATAATAGCACCCTTATTAAAATTATGCCCCACAGCGCAAAACAGTCCAACACCTAATAAAATTCGAAAAGTGCACACATGACTTTGTAGGACAGGGGATTATGCACAACGTAATGCCAATTACATATTATGCCACACACCGTAATGCCCATTATACATTATGCCAACCACAGTAATGCCCATTACACAATATGCCACACACGGTAATGCCCATTACACAATATGCCACATAAGTGCCACTTACCTACATGCTCATTGCTAGGGTTTTCTTGCTCTTTGCCAGGGGTTACATGCACAGTGCCAGGGGCTACATGCAGGGTATTTAATTAGGGGGAAGGGGATGGAAGGGGGTTCTGGAGAGGGATGACCTGAGCACAAGTGACACTGGTAATACTTTTAGTAGTATAATAGAAATAGTTTCAAAGTAAGATGTAGCAAATGTAATTACCACTGTAAAATAATCAACCGCTGGTACGGTGGGTGATGACGTGGCGGTGCTCCCCTGAGAGTAAAAATTAGTACCAAAGTGAAAGAAGAGAAAGTACTCTCTTTTGTTTGGGGGCACTCTTTAAATTGTCAAAAAGATAGTGTTATTAATGAATAGTTATAAAATGTAACTTTTAATGATCATTTAAAATAAGAATTTGCAGACGGACAGACACACACACACACACACAACATTGAACATATATGTCATAGGTAGAGTAAAAGTAACTTTATAGAATAATTTAATACAATCCTATGAATATGGTAGGCTCCTGAAATTTGTCAGATGGGAGGAGCAGTAATTAAATAAGATATGTTGCTATTTTGTCAATTTATCAATATTGTAGTCCCATCTTGACAATGAGGGAAGTTTTTATAAGCGAAATATATTTTATTAGATTATAGTAACCAAAGAGGAGTTGTCCTACTCTGGTACAGTCCGGGACACTTATAATTGTACTAGGCAACAATTGTCTTGATAATGGAATAAATTTATTGTTGTTGCCTTATTTTTATAAGCGAGGAGATGAGTACTAAGGTTGGGTATTTGTATTACGACGGTAACCACTCACATAGAGATACAGATTTATAGGTTAGAAGGTAAGTTAGTGACACTCACAGTAGTAAAGATCTCTGAGGCTGCTGCTGACTATCGCAACCGTCCAGGTTTCTATGAGAGTCAGTGAGCGGTCAGAAATATTATATCTGTATGAAAAGAGTGTCAGAGAAAGAAAAATAAGGGCATCTGTTGTCTCTTACTAGGTAGATCAAAACCCTGATATACCTTGGTCAGTGCAGGGTTAAATGATTACAATACCTTTCAGAGTTGAGAGTGCCCCTAGTAGCAGGTATATTAATTTACTAAGAAATTAACAGGTAGCGTCTTACTGTTAGGGGTAGGTGTGCTGCTTTCCGCTATGTGTTTATGTTAAACATTGATAGCGGATGAGCGACATCTGCCACTGGTCTGCGTGAGTGATAGTAAACCCCTAATAGTGGGGAGACAAGAAAAAGAGTGCGCAGAACTGCTAGTAATTACTCATAATAACGTGGTGATAAACAGTGCGCATTAATAGAAGGTGGCGGTTACCGCCGCTTACCCGGAGCTGTCTTAGTCTCACTCCTCTGGGAACCGGGACTGCTGTGAGCCGCTGAGTGCGGCAAGATGTAGGGATAAGCCGCTGGTGTGGCTGCAGTCAGGATCACAATCCTCTGAGAATCGGGACTGCTGAGAGCCGCTTAGTGCGGCGGGGTGTAGGGGTAAGCCGCTGGTGTGGCTGCAATCAGGATCAATCACACTCTTCTAAGAACCCGGGTGTAAGGGTAAGCCCCTGGTGTGGCTGTAATCAGGATCAGACGGCCGTTTCGCTAGGTGGAGCTTCCTCAGTGCCTGTGAACAGGCACTGAGGAAGCTCCACCTAGCAAAACGGCCGTCTGATCCTGATTACATCCACACCAGGGGCTTACCCTTACACCCCGCTGCACTTAGCGGCTCACAGCAGTCCGGGTTCTTAGAAGAGTGTGATTGATCCTGATTGCAGCCACACCAGCGGCTTACCCCTACACCCCGCCGCACTAAGCGGCTCTCAGCAGTCCCGATTCTCAGAGGATTGTGATCCTGACTGCAGCCACACCAGCGGCTTATCCCTACATCTTGCCGCACTCAGCGGCTCACAGCAGTCCCGGTTCCCAGAGGAGTGAGACTAAGACAGCTCCGGGTAAGCGGCGGTAACCGCCACCTTCTATTAATGCGCACTGTTTATCACCATGTTATTATGAGTAATTACTAGCAGTTCTGCGCACTCTTTTTCTTGTCTCCCCACTATTAGGGGTTTACTATCACTCACGCAGACCAGTGGCAGATGTCGCTCATCCGCTATCAATGTTTAACATAAACACATAGCGGAAAGCAGCACACCTACCCCTAACAGTAAGACGCTACCTGTTAATTTCTTAGTAAATTAATATACCTGCTACTAGGGGCACTCTCAACTCTGAAAGGTATTGTAATCATTTAACCCTGCACTGACCAAGGTATATCAGGGTTTTGATCTACCTAGTAAGAGACAACAGATGCCCTTATTTTTCTTTCTCTGACACTCTTTTCATACAGATATAATATTTCTGACCGCTCACTGACTCTCATAGAAACCTGGACGGTTGCGATAGTCAGCAGCAGCCTCAGAGATCTTTACTACTGTGAGTGTCACTAACTTACCTTCTAACCTATAAATCTGTATCTCTATGTGAGTGGTTACCGTCGTAATACAAATACCCAACCTTAGTACTCATCTCCTCGCTTATAAAAATAAGGCAACAACAATAAATTTATTCCATTATCAAGACAATTGTTGCCTAGTACAATTATAAGTGTCCCGGACTGTACCAGAGTAGGACAACTCCTCTTTGGTTACTATAATCTAATAAAATATATTTCGCTTATAAAAACTTCCCTCATTGTCAAGATGGGACTACAATATTGATAAATTGACAAAATAGCAACATATCTTATTTAATTACTGCTCCTCCCATCTGACAAATTTCAGGAGCCTACCATATTCATAGGATTGTATTAAATTATTCTATAAAGTTACTTTTACTCTACCTATGACATATATGTTCAATGTTGTGTGTGTGTGTGTCTGTCCGTCTGCAAATTCTTATTTTAAATGATCATTAAAAGTTACATTTTATAACTATTCATTAATAACACTATCTTTTTGACAATTTAAAGAGTGCCCCCAAACAAAAGAGAGTACTTTCTCTTCTTTCACTTTGCTACATGCAGGGTGCCAGGGGCTACATGCACAGTGTGCGGTGCGGCTATTTCAAATGACACACTTGCTCACGAGCTCCTGATTGGCTGCCAGGCCGCAATCTCCGACTGGCTCCCAAGTCGCGATTCGGCGCATCATTTGAAATAGCCTTGCCGCGCATAGATGGACCTGCTCTGAGACATCTGGGTTTCGCACCGCTCTGCCTCCTTTAGCAATGCAGGCAGGGACAGACAGCAGGGCAAAAGGAGAGGAACGGGGGTGGAACTGTTCCGCCCCAAAATTGTAACTGACAGAAGGCAGTTTCATCCCGATCAGGCTCTCTTTAACCCCTGGTGGCCAACACTGTATATATTACTGGCTAATAAATATTTATTGGTGCCCAGGGGTGCCAGTAATATATATATATATATTGCTATCCTGTGCCAGCAATGTATATATTTGTTGGCTAATAAATATTCATTGGTGCCAGTAATATATACATTGCTGGCTTTAGCCAGCAATGTATATATTTACATTCTAATAGATATTCATTGGTGGCCAGTGGTACCAGTAATATATACATTGCTGGCCTGTGCCAGCAATGTATATATTACTGGCTTAAACAATAATACATTGGTGGCCAGTGTAATGCTCCGTATGGAGCAGGGCAGGGAGGAGGGGCGGGCCAGGCTGGAGGGGCGGGGCAAGCAGGGCTGGATGGGCGCGGGTGAGGAGGGCTCCGTGATGCCTGGCGGATCAGCAGGGACAAAGGCAGAGGGCGGATGGCCGCAAATGGTGAGTATATGCAGGTACCTAACAGGAGAGCAGAGGGGGGTGGGGTGGTCAGCCGGGCCGAAAGTCTGTCATCTTTTAGCCCAGCGGCCGTGGCAGCTGTACACACCTAGCGATTGGCTTAAAAAATCAGCCATCATCGCTAGATGTGCTGGTAAAAGCCGACTGCCCACCTCGCTAGCGATGATGCGGGAGCATGCATCAGCACTAGTCAGACGTCGGTGGCCCATACACACTTGATGACTTTAAGCTGAAACTTGCTCAAAACAGTAGTTTTGAGCGAGTTTCAGCTTAAAGTCGGCAACTGGGCCTTAAATGAGTAAGAAAAATCGAATCTTAAAATTCAAGAAATATATTATTTTTACAAATAATCTTTTTGGTACCAGTTGCTGCTTTGCTTTTTAAAGCTGGAACTAAATGATTTTGGATAGCACAATAATTAATAGGCTCCCCATGTTTTGGGTGCCCATTAATTATTGTGCTTTTTGTATCCAAAAGCAGCAAGTTCAGCCATGTATAGTGGATAAACCGCTGTAAAGTACTGGTTAGAGTGCCCAAACAACAGACTTATCGCACATTTCTGGCTGCCACATCAGGAGGCTGCAAGCAGAAGTGACTGTAGCACTTGTGCACAGACAGAGGAACAACTGAATTTCTCCTTGGAGTGCCATTGGTAACGGTGCCCAAAAACATTTAAATTCAGCACAGGATACACCAGAAGTCATTTCTGAACAGTATAAAAAAGTCCCGTATTGTCTGTCGGTATGATAAATAAGTTGCATCATCTTAAGAACATGGCTTGTATCTGTGCCAGAAAGAATGTCCTGATTAAGTGAATGGACAGGTAATATTCTCAGCCTCTTCCATGGAACTATGGGCCTGATTCAGAGATGGATGCTGAACTGCTGCACCTTTGGATGCAACAGTAATGTGAAAATAGTGCAGGAGACGCCTAAAGGTGGCCATACACTACTTTGAGAAGCCGCAGCAGTGTATGGCCATCCAATCCCCCTTGAGCTGAATACATCTTTATTGCATTCCTTCTGCACTGGATGTGTCGCATATGACCTCTGATTCCTATCCGATATGCATGGATCCGATCGGATGCGATGTCAAACACAGATGATTTGGGACAATTTCACCAGAGTTCTCGCCCAATCCACCCAAAACGCATAAGTGTATGGGGCCCTTAAGGAAAAGAGATGCCACCTGAATAGCTCTGGGAATGAGTGCCCGGAGGGATTCTATTGCCACCACTGTAACCGGCACTTAAGTTGGGCGTTTGATTACGGTAAATTGCAGCTGACTTAAGTGCTGGACTTCATGCTGATAGTGCAAATGTTTAGGCTGCAATTAGCATCCCATTATTACTATCCTTTATATGGCGCAACAAGTGATCTGCAGGGGATGCAGTTAATTTGCCGGCGGTCGGGATCCCGGCGGTCGGAATCCCGACACTGGAATCCCGACCGCCGAAATCCCGAAACTTTCTCCCTCTGTGGGTGTCCACGACACCCATAGAGGGAGAATAAAATAGCGTGCCGAGCGTAGCGAGCGCAGCGAGCCCGCAAGGGGGGGCGATCCATGTCCCCCCCTTGTCGGGATTTCGGCGGTCGGGATTCCAGTGTCGGGATTCCGACCGCCGGGATCCCGACCGACGGCAAATCGTATCGGATCTGCAGTACCCAATTACAGAGTACATACATGAATAAACATGTACAGGGTACATAAATATAGCTACATCAGCAGATAACACTCCCCTTTAGCATGTAGGTTCTCACAAGCAGTGCCCTCTGTCCTCATATGCTTTTATTTATATACCCTGGCCTGTACTTGAATTCCACTGTAAGTCACTTTTTTTTATTTTGCTTATTCATGTAAGTACTCTGTAATTGGATGCGGGGGATCACTTTTGGTGCCATATAAATAAAGTGTACTAATAATAATCATGGGAATATTTTGAATGGGTGCAGGATGTGTGGTGCATGCTAAAACCCCACTGCACACCCTTGCCCATAGAGCCAGCCCCATTTTCACAGACCTCTGAGCATGTGCATTGACCAGCCTTGCATTCTTATCTTGCATCATATCTCTTGAACCTCCTTGCATTCTTATGTTAAGTACAGTATACAGTATGTTGTGTATCTTTTATATGACAGTTAAATGTTCCACTTATGATGCATCCTTGGTTCTGACAGAGTTTAGAGGGGATACGGTCATTGGGTCTACAACAAGTTGGTCGACAATCGTTAGGTCGACATGGGGATAGGTCGACATGGTTCTAGGTCGACATGGCTCTAGGTAGACATGGGTTTAAGTCAACAGATCATTAGGTTGACGTAACATTAGGTCGACAGTATCTAGGTTGACAGTCAAAAGGTCGACATGGGGTTTTTCACTGTATTTTAAACCTACCATCCACTAGGGCATGAGAATAAAATAGTGCCCGAAGCATCACGAGGGAAGCGAGTGATGCGAGGGAATGAGGGGATGCGGTTGCACTGGAAACTGTGTCTATATCGACTGTGTCGACATTCGGGTAAAAAAAACTGTGAAAAATCCCATGTCGATCTTTTGACTGTCGACCTAGACACTGTCGACCTAATGCTTGTGTCGACCTATTGACCTGTCAAATTAACCCCATGTCGGCATAGACCCATGTTGACCTTTCCCCATGTCGACATTTCCCTGTGTCTACCTAATTGTGTCGACCTATCGATTGTCGACCAACTTGCTGTAGACCCAATGATCCCAAACCGTTTAGAGTAGGAGCTCAGTAAGGAGCAATTGTGTTTATCATTTGTAGTTTTTAATTTTGAGTGATTATCATTTTAACACTACTTCTGTTGGAAAATAACATTTTAGACTTTTGTGGTTATTGATATTTACCACACACATATAGGCCACTAATGCTAGGATAGCTTAATTATTTTTTTAACAAATATCTACATAACAGCTGCCTGTCTTAATGTTTGTTAAAGAGCTGAAAGCTCTTGTCAACATTGCGGTAACAGAACACCGTGGAATTAGTCCGTTGAGTATGTTTGTTCATTAGTACAGCTGCAGCATACTGTTGTATTTATGGCAACACCTGATACAACTGTGTATTCTTTCTAAACCTTTCATCCTCAGTATATATACATGTTATCACGAGCATGTTTATTGTTAGTTACCAGCCTGTAAAAATGACAGAAAAACATAACAGTAATGTCAGCACAGGCGGCTGTGTGCTACGGAAGTGAGCAACAATTGAATTGCTCTATTGGGCACCTTCTCGTGGCCGACGGTGCAAAAACTCTTGAATTCCGCCCATAGACGTGAGGATTTGTATTATATGAAAATGATATCTGGGAAAATAAATAATTTTGATATGCAGCAATAAGGAATTCTTCTTTGTTGGGATCTTGGCCCTTATTCAGGTCGCTTCGCTCAGATGCGAATATGGGCAGCGTACCGATGTTGTTCCGTATACGCATGCGCAGAACCATTTCAGAGCATATCTGTATGCATGGTGCGTGAAAACTCGGTGAGAAGTCTGGCCGCCGAGTGCTTGCTCCTGGCCTTCCAAGCAGGGGGTGGAGCGGGCCGTTGCGCTCTGCATTTCATGGGTGTTCCTCTTGAAAACGCAGTGCGTATGGAAATGCAGTCGTGACATGCGTGCGGGGGGCGGACAGCTGACTTAACCGGATGTCAGCTGCCCGTCCATATCCCTGCTTTTCTTCGCTCATATGTACTCGTGCATGGGCGAGCACTTTCCACATCATTCGATGGTTGGCGACCATCGATTGACGGGGAGGTTCCCACAGGCATTTGAATGGATGTTCACATAAAACATCAGTTTGCATGCCGAGCGGATTAATTTGGCATGCTAATGGGCGGCGCAAGCGATCTGTTAGCTTGGCGGGGTTTTGTACATTTGCTTCGGCCCGTGCACGTATCCGAGCGAAGTGATCTGAATAAGGGCCCTTATCTGCCATCACTGATAAATGGCAAATTTGCTGTTGATATATATATTTTTTTATGTTATTGGTATTTATGTTAATTGAGGATTTCTATCAAGGAGGGATACATTGGATGAGTTTAATAGCAGCGCCACTGCAGTGCTCTCATCAGCCAACACTACTAATATTGTTTTGCTAGTTGTCTTAAAGCAACAATAAATCCTATGATTTCTTCTCATTCACTGTCATCCAAATCCACTCTCTGGGGGTTATTCTAATTCAATGGGTCCCCCGTCAAGTTGTCTCAGATCTGCGAGCGCTGAAGAAATCATTCAATGGTCGCCTGATGATAATGCAAACCATCCATCCGCATGTCTGCGGGGGTTTGTGGAGTGGGCAGTCGTGCATGCGGCGGGTGGCCTTGCAAGTCATCCAGAATAAGGACCTCTATGCTTGCCGTCCCCACCCCATTTTTCTTTTATCCAATCTTGCTCATACTGACTCCATCACCACAATTCTCCTGTAAGACTCAGCTACATGTACAGTAGGACTCCTAACGTCCTCATTATACTTCTTTAATGTACTTCATTTCCATGAAAACAGCTTTTGAATCTCTATAAATCTCATTATGGGATTTGAATTTAAAACAATCTAAAAATAATCAAAGAATCCATGTATTGTACTGTGAGATACAGTAAAGATGAGATATAGTGCCTGTGTGCCCAGAGTAGAGCTGTATTTATTTAGGAGATGCACCTTTTGGGGCACTGCAAAATGATGGAACTCATTTTTAAAATGGCAATTTCCTTAATGTAATGCTCTGCATAGTTCACTTTTTTTTGTAGCTTTCGTTATGCTTAACATTTTACATTTTTAAATAGCACTCAGCACATTTAAAATATATATTATATTCAGTATTGAAATGTTATAACTTTTGGCAAGGGCAATATTTTGGTTGCCGCAGAATAGCAAGAAACAACATAGCACTGGGTAAATGGTCTGGGTCCAATAACACTTAGGCCGGGGCAAACGCAGGATTCTAATGGTTTTCTAATGGGTTCTAATGGGTTTCTATATGTATAGGTATATGATTCGAAATCATCGATGGTTCATGGCTGATGTCGAATAATTTTTCGATGGGGGAGAACCAGATGGTTTCCCTCCATTGATGGAACAGCAAAATGATGTTTTGCTTTTTTTTTCCCAAAGTGCCGGGACATGGAGCATAGCTCCGCCCCCAACACCCGCGAAGCCCCGCCTATGTTTTGATTGGCCCACAGGCCAATTAATCACACACAAGGGATGACCATCGATATGGATAACTATCGATGGTCATCCATTGCATAGTTTAGTACTATCGATGACCAGTTGCAGAATTGCCATTGATGGCAACCATCAATGCCAATGGCAACGATGGCCATCCCTAAGCACGGCTGGGCCTGAGAGGAGCTGCACACAGCTCCCTCTATCTGCAGCCAGCGGCAGCCTATCTCTCTGACAGTAGGCAGCTGAGCTGCCGTCTGCTGTACAGCAGTTGACTGGAGTGGAGGCTACTATTAATATAACAGCTGGGCTGCCCGGGCTGATGGATCTGCAGGCGGGGGGAGTTCTATGTACTCGGAAACCTCCCCTGTGTGTGTGGGTTAGGAGTGTGTCTGATGCTAGATATACCTATAGTACTGTGCAAATAAGTAGATGCTCTTTGTGATATATTCATGCTAAAATCTACCATTTTATTAGAGATGCCCTAAACACAAAAAGGACCATTACAATGAGTGTGGTTTGGTTGTGGCCTAATCTATACATATTTTTCAGTTGGGACGTTCTGTAAACGTTGAAGGGTTAAATAAGGCATGTTGCGGGCTATCATTGAAGCACTGTGTGTCATGGCAATATAGGCTGGGCGATCTTAATATATAGGCACACTGGGCATGGCTCCACAATTATAGGGGCCTATGGGCAGGCATGGGTGGGTGATAGTCACAGAGCAGTCAGGCAGCATTCTCTGCCTGCCTCCGAGCCTGCAGCATGGCCGGCACTTCCATTATGCCGCTTTAGGCGGCTGCCTATGGGCGCTGGCCCCTAGAGGGCGCCACATAATTCTACTAGCAAACCTTACATTAAAGAATATTTCTAAAAGAGACATACATCCTTGACAATAACATGAGACCAGCCATAGCAGCTGCTCAGTCTCAGGGACCCAGGAAAGAAGCAAAGTCTGGGTAGCCTGCACTGAAGGTAGAGTACCTCACAGCATTGACAAGATTGCAGCAATCACTGAGGTATGTGTGTGTGGGCAATGGGTCCACAGGTCACCAGGAGCCGCTAGATGTAGAGAAAGAATCAACTTTATTGGCCATGTGTGCTTGCGCACACTAGGAATTTTTTGTGGATTACAGTGCAGCATCAAGCAGGGATGAAATGGGGGGGGGGGGGCGACACATTACATGCATTCCATTGAGACATTTTACACGTTCCATTGAGACATTAAACGCATTACATTGAGAGCATTAAGACATCACTTGCGGGGATCACATGCCTGCCAAAGCTGCACAGTGCCTGGGTGTCCTGCAGTGGAGGGAGGTCAGCATCCAGGAAGGCCCAGCCTAGGCAGTACATAGGCAGGAGCCCAGCAGTCAGCCAGAATATACAGGCAATAATGCAGCCAATGTAGCGGTACTCAGCAATAGGAGGGATGGAACCAGTGCCTAGGAAGTAGTCTTTACACTGTAGACGCCGGCAGTAGCACAAGCTCAGCGACAGCTTAGAGATCAGGCACACAGGGTAAGATGAAGGAATCTATCTCTGGAAGGGAGATGAGGGCTCAAACTGAAGTTCTTACAACTTTAATACTGGAGCTGTGACTGCACCGACACCCCCTCTGCCCCCCCCCCCCCCCGCCAGGTTACTCATGTCTCCTCAATGAGTGATGTCTAATATTATCATATGTTAATTAAATACTAGAAGCCATCTTAGTACTTCTTCTCCACAGTTCTTTTTTTATTTGAATTTATGTATATTTGATAAATCATTTGTACACTCATTATTTATGGATCTCCAGAAGGAGATACATATGGATGACCTTTTCAAGGGATGCTGCCGGTTATAATCCCGAAGCTGGCATTCCGATGGAGGGAATCTTGACCGGGGTCAGGTAAGTATACTTACCTTCCCCCTGCCCATCGTACCTCACCACCTAAACCTAATCCCCACCCAGCAGCCTGACCCTAACCCTCCCTCCCTGCAGGCTTATCCTGTGCTCCCCCTTCTAGTGCCTAAACATATACCTCCCCCCCCGAAGCCTAACACTACCGCTCCCCACGTACATATGTTCAGGATCAGGGCCGCCAATAGGGGGTGCTGTGAATACAGCTGTCCTGGGCCCTGGCCTCTGGAAGGGCCGGGCCAGCTTATTTTGCCCACCGCAATGCCCCCCCCCCCTGATTCCCTCCACTGTGCTGCGCTCAGTGCGCTGCACAAAGCAGGTCGCGGAGTGCAGACTTATTCAACCCAGGGCATCGGCGGCCAATTAAAATGCTGGAAGAGGAGAGAAGACCTTTGGGAGACTGTGATACTCTTCCTAAGAGTTGCTTAATAAATGCAGAAAAACTTTAAAAAACTCATGCATAACTCCCACTCTGGATTATTCCATCAATAGATAATTAATAATATAAGCCTATAAATCCTACTTCCAAAGGTTCAGCACCTGTTCAAAACTACTACTATTCATTTTTGTGTCCTCCTTTGTCTGTGGGGTGGCACCATATTTTATACTGCTGGCTGTTTATTTATGCCAAATGTGTGTGCAGAATGGGTATGGGAAATTATATTTTATATTGGTGGAGTGGGGGATAGGGGGTGTGCGGCTACTTAACACACACTGGGGCAAATGTATTAAGCCTGGAGAAGAGATAAACTGGAGATAAAGTGGAGATAACTTGGAAGAGATAACGCACCAGCCAATCAGCTGTGTTTGAAATATGACAGTTGGGATCTGATTGGCTGGTGTGTTATTTCCTACACTTTATCTCCAGTTTATCTCTTCACGAGGCTTAATACATCTGCCCCACTGGTAGACTAAAGCTTTGCCTAGGGTGCCTAGAACCTGTCAGCATGATATTGGTGATCGACTGGAGCTATCTACCCGAGTTCTGACAGCGATTCACTGTAGACAGATGATACGGAACGTCCGGGTGTGCAAGTTATGTTGTTGTTGAAGGCAATGCAGATATCAGGAGGGCATGTTGTCACTCTGAGCTATGAGTAAATATAAAGATATATGAAGCAATCCATTTTGACTTTCATGGACTCTAGGCATGGCCATCTGGGCTCACTAGACAGCTGTACAGGGTCCCATAACTGTTGGGACCTTTGATAAATGAATTGGCTGGGCCAGGGGCATTTTAGGAGACAGGTACACAGACATGCTCTGATTTGGAACTGCGAACCTATTGTAAGCGCTTATGAGCAGGCTCCTCCTTCATCCAGTTTTCTCTTATTTCTCTTGCTTAATAGCCTAATTCCGTAGCTGTGTTGAGAGTCGTAGTGGTGTTTGTTCGTTTTAAGAGACATATTTTTCCATTTATTGTAAGGTAATCACTATTTACTTTTGGCACAAATAGAACTTTTTTGTAGCTTATTGGGGGCAGTATGCATCAAGCTGTAAAATGTGCCCAAACCTCAGAAAATGCTGCTTGCCACATAGGCATGAGTCCCAGAATGTGACAGATTCTGGGCCTTGGATGCGGTCTAAAGGGGTGTAAACATAGGCAGGCTGCTGGCGCAGTGCACTGAGCGATCTTGACTATGTGGCAAATACGCCTACAGACATGCGGATAGTGAAAATTGACTTGCCTGCATTCACTATATCGCCAGGGCAATAGCGACGCTGCAGGGCCATGCTTCGCTCTCGTCCGCAGTGTACACAAGAATTTTTTGCTTCTTGGCGATATTGACTATCTAATTAAAGTCACCTGACCAAATCGCACCGTGTGTTCATGGCTTAAGGGCTTCTTTAGCTAAAGGGAACTCAATCAAATCCCATACAGAACCCTACGTGGTGTGCGCATCACTAGTCTCATGTATTAATGAAACAGAGCAGATAGTGCTCTGGATCATAAACACAGAAGTCCTTACCACAAGAGCTGTGCCTTCAGATTATTTCAAACATACAGCATTAGTAAATGCCATTATGCTTGTGTAGAGTGGCGGGACACATAGCAAACAAAATGCATTGCTTGATACATTCACCTCATGGTTTGAAAACAGTGTACAGACTGAGATGAGGACAGTGCGAGTACTACACAGGATGTAAGAAGGAGTGTGTGACCAACCCAGGGTTCAAAGCTATGAGGGAGGAACTATCATTGACCCAATGGAACCTATATCTAGCTAGTGAAGGGCCTTAGGATGCCCTCAGTCCATGGTGTCAGATTCGGGGAATTCTCTGCATTTGTATTAGAGCTTTTGTTGAGAGCTGGGTTGGAGGCTACATTTACAAAGCTAGTAGGATTAATTAGGTTTCTCTGCATATAGAAAGAAAAAGAGTAATGGTGGTAAATATACTGCAAATACAGTTAATAGTTAATTGATAAAATTGATCAATTGGGTATCACATATAAAAGATTTATTCAATCTAGCATACAATTAGCTAATTTTTGACAATAGCATAATAAACATAATATACTAAAAAATAAAAAATAATTAAAAAATGCACTCAATATTGGAAAATAATTGAAAGGACAATAGAGTCCCGCTTGTTCCTATAATGCTCCCCTGCTGGAGGTTAATAGTCCCCAGAGATTATGTCCATTTGAAAAGGGGTATAGTGGGTGTCCATAGACCTGACTGGATGCCTTGTACCTTATTTGAGCCGTTCCTGGTGACGGTTGGGGTACTTATGTATTAGCCGGGCGCCCACTACGCAAATAGCTTAGTGGGCGATTCTGGGTAAGAAAATTGCATCACATTGCATGCGGTTTGTGCAGTGTAGCATACACCTGTATGACAATGGGATTAGGCACCCCCCCACTTTCCAAGCCACCCCGAAGCGTGGCAAGTGGCGGCGGAACGAGTCCTCCCAACTTTTTCATACCTCCACTATCCACATTGCATGGAAATTATTTTATATAGTGTGGCGAGCACAGCGAGCCTCCGAGCCCGAAGTGTGGCGAGCGCAGTGAGTGCACGCAAATGACTTTACATGTATTCCGAGGCCCCTTGCGGGGCCATGCTTCGGGCTCGGGCTATATAAGATCAACTCCACGCCAACATGGATAGTGGGGGTATGAAAAGGTCGGGAGTAACCCTTCCGCCGCCCCTCGCAGGGCTTGCTGCGCTCGCCACGCTTCGGGGTGGCGTGGATAGTGGGGGGGTGCCTAAATCCCATTGTATGTCATACAAATGTATAGTACATTAAATGGCATTGCAGCCTATAGAATCGCAGGCGATCGCATGCGATGTTGCGGGAAGTGCGATGCGATCTCATTGCACCCCCCAAGGCCAGAGAGCAGTGAATAAATTACATAGGAAAATCGCATCGCGATTTCCCTACGGTGCCGTACGTATGCAAAATGGGCGCCCGGCTAATACATAAGTACCATGGTTGGTCCTGAGTCACAGCAGGTGGTGGTGTCCTGAAGCATTGTTCCAGTTAAATTGGATGGGATATGGAAAAAAGGGGTGGCAGGGGGAACTGGTCCAAATGGGGTGAAGCAATAGGTGGATCCAAAGTCCAACAGTGCAGCCTGACGTGTTTCGGTGTCAACTAACAACTTTTTCAAAGTCGTCAACTGGGACCATTTATTTGAATTATATTGACTGGGCTGGGTCAGTAATGGTTTAGTGACTGGGCTGGAACCCATAAAGCTACAGTACCTGGGCTGGAACTGGTAAAGTGTAAGTGGTCTGATGGGAGCCAGTGATGCATACTGTGAGCTGTGCGGGTAGTAGCATCAAGAGTATTGTTGTAAGCAGACACAAAGTAAATGATGTTGCATTTGTAGGTTACAGTTGCCAAGGAAGGGTTTAAATATGTTTAACTAATCCTTGATTGGCTGCCAGGATCAGCTTAGTACAAGGTATACTGATTTTGCAAAATGGCAGCTAGTTCCAGTGGCCAGTGGCATCTAGCGTGGGTGTTTGGTGGGTTTAGACACTAAAGAGAACACAGGGGACCCACAGACAGCAACAAACATAAAGAAGATTTGGGAGAGATGGCATCTTTGCAAGTATTGGGGTTCTGAGCACTGGATTTTGACATCAGGTTCATGATACTTTGCTTATTCTTGTCATCATTTCACATGTCTGCTGCATGGCCTTTAATATTTAATGTTAACATTTTATTGTACGTTTTTCAGGACTAGATTAAGCCTTCGGAGGCCCCGGGGCACTTTAGACAGGTGGCCCTCTTGTCATTACTGCCTGCAAACTGCATGAGAGAATATTGCATTATCAAGAGTAAAGGCTATGCAAGTTACTTTACAGGAAGCTGGTGTTTGGGCGTGGTAACCAGCCATTTTCTGGGAGTGTTAGGGAAAACACAGACAAGTCATGTAATGTCAGCTCTGGCCCTTTACAGCCTTTTTTTATCGCAGCCATCAAGGAAGTCCTGGGCTATGCACAGACTGCTCACAGTGGAAACATCACTATATGGTGAGCACCTTGCGTATAGACTTGCCATTAGTCACTGATCGGCTTCATTTTTACAAACCATTTGCAAGTCCTGCACATCGATTTAGGCTTGCACAGGTCTGGAATTTCACTCTGGCTGGATGGCGAAAACCTGATTTGCAGAGAACTGATGAGGTCTGAATAACCCCCTCTGACTTATTTCCAGTGGCTCCTATCTGCTTTTAGGAATGGACCTCCTGCTAGCTGTGCTGGAGAGGAGGCGAGGACACAGCTCTAGCCAACCAGGTCCCAGAATTTGCGCAATTAATGAGGCGAGCACCAGCTTCTATGGTCTGCATTGGCTCACAGATAGAGCTGCCCAATTTCAGGGAGAAGCTTCCTACTGTAGGCACACTCTGCTAATCGCACCCCAACCTGGTAGTCCCAGAGGGAGAAAACACCTTCTCCTGGGACTGCCTGTCATGCATGTGATTGGCAGGTAGTACAACCAATGGAAAGTCACTCCCATTCAGAGTAAAGCCAGTGCAGTCACTGTCTACAATTGACTGAATGAGGTGGTGAATTTTACTCAGGGGGCTACAGCCCTGCAGCTCATAGGTAAAAATCTGCCATTTTCCATTTCTAAAGACCACCCTACAGTACACAGCTCTCACTTTATTTCTGCCTTCAGTTTCTCCAGAGCCCCGTACATTAGAAGATCTGCCAGATGGCAGAAAGCTCAAACCCCCCTGTAGTTACCACCCCACTTTTACATTTTCAAAATTACCTTCCAATCCCACAGATATCAGGAAAAAGAAATGGTGAAATAGTCCCCTCTCAGATTAGCACTGTTGAACCTAAAGGAGGTATGTAACATGGCAACATATTGCAAAACAGTGACAAATAACATGATTTTATTTTAAGCATAGGTGCTCAATTTTTTTGTGCAAATGAAGCCCTAAGTGTAATATTAACCCCTTCAGTGGCAATCCCGAGAATTTTCCGGGCTGTGCCTCAGTGCCCAGTCTGGCAAGTCCGGAAAATTCTTTGGATTGCCACTGTTTACAGCCGGGCAGCGCTGCTGAGATCAATCACTGAACTCAGGCAGCTTCGCGCTGCCAGGCTCCCTCCCCTCTGCGGTGCCGCCTCCCCCCCCCTCCCCTCCGGGTTTTGTATTGAAGTCCCCGGTGCCGGCTTATGACAAGCCGGCTGCCGGGGACAGGGACGCCGCTGATTGACAGTGCAGCGGCGCTGCCCGGACCCATGGAGGTAGTGGTGGTTTTTTTTTAAGGGAGCGCTCCCCATAAAAAACTCGCCCAGTGGGGAGCGCTCCCCCAAAAAAACCCCACAACTGAAGGGGTTAATGGAGGATATTAAATAACTGGAATCTATTTTTCTATCTTTCATATGGAACATAGAATTTGATGACAGATAAGAACCACTTGGCTGATCTAAGTGAAAATGTCCGCCACACACATTACATTCTGAGTACTCAGCACTCAGACTTTACAGTGCTGCCGGAAGCGAGGAGGGAGCCCAGACAGAGGAGGCTGTATGTACATGGGCCTCCTCCTCTCTTAAAACACCCCTGATAATGGGCTAAATGTAATAGTCTCGGAGTTTCCAGAGGTTCTGGATTTTGTCAGAGTCTCCCTGCTAAAGCAGCTTTTATTTACATTAAAAACCAGGTTGGTTTAAAAACCAGACAGAATCTGCTATGGAAAAAAACAAAGAAACAGCCAGTATACTGTATGCCTGAGAGCTCAATGGATCAAAATATTGATCAAGTTCCTTAACAGGCAGCAGAGATTAATGAACAAATTAGTACAGAAATGAGTCGTTACCCAAGTTAGGAACTGAGAACATTGCAGGTTTATGGGAGACATTTACAGATATATTTTATAAATATCTGTGATTCTGAAATGCACTTTATTTAATATTACATTGTTTATGATTTAGTTTTCACATGCTGCAAGATCCTTTGATTGGAGATGCCATTTGAGTAGGAACATTTTGGAAAGGCATCTGTGCCTTCTCTAGATGTTCACTGAAATATATTAGATATTAAAAATATTCAGAAGATATTAAGTTGCAATGGTAAATAAATGAATTGCAAAATTAAATGTTTCCAACTTATTTCAAAGAATTGTTTTATTTCATTTATCCTTAATGCGAAGAATCACATGCTTTTATCCACTTTAGCCATGGGTAATATGTTCTTCAAAATTGTCTATTTCTAAAAATGATTACATTTTGGAACTAATAGCTATTTAAACCTGATTCAATATAATCTCTAAGAAATAGCCAAAGTCAAGTTTAAATAGTTGTTATTTACATTGCTAGTTCGAAAAAATAATTGCCATTTGTTTTATAAAATATTTAAGCTTAAAAATATATATTTTATTAGCATTAATATATTTAAAAAAACTTATATACTGTAGATTAAATATGTCTATTTAATACTTGCTAAAGGTCTATTCTGTCTCCCCAAATGTGTGCACCTGAACCCCAAAGGCTCCCAATGCGAGAGATACAGGGCAGAAATATAAGTAGCGATGGACAAAAAAGACTACTGTCAATGGTCTAATAGTATCTGATTGACGGTTAGTCATCGATGTCTGTGTGCTGCACATGTGCAGACATCAGCTGCCATCGCTAATGCATCATTGTTTGCAAAATACTTACCAACAGCTGCAAAACCATCAATGGTTGCAGATAGCAATGATGGTTGATGACCACCCCTACCTAGAATTAAAGTTAACAGCAATGAGTTAAATATCAGACCCAGAATGGGTGTGGAACAGACGGGGCCAGATGGAGCTGGGGTTAGGGTGAATTTGGGAGAGTGCTGGGGCTGCAGAGAGACACTGGGGTGCCTGATCACTGAAACCAGCAGCTAGACCACCAAATGACAGTTTGGGCATCCAAACAAAAGACCTTTCCTACATTTCTGCTCTGCACCTCAGAAGGCAGTGAGCAGAAATATGGGGTCTGCTGCAACCCATTAAGGTGCCCATACACCAGTAAGATTTATCTTCAGATCTGGCTGGTTGGAACAAACACCTGGTAATATCTGAATGACAGTTTGTCAGTTTTCCAGCATTTCCAAGTAAATGGTCAACTGTCATTTGCTCTCATCCATACAAATGTTTTTGTTCCAACCAGCCAGATCTGAAGATAAATCTGCATGTGTATGGCCACCTTTAGGGCAGTGCCCCAAAACAATTGGATTTTCCCCATAAACGCTAAAGGTATACTGTACCAACTTGTCCTTCTGCATGTTATAAATAAGCTGCTATTCTTGATACATCATGGACACAGAGAAGTTTTTGGTGATAACTGCCTCGAATTCAAGCCATCTTTGGAGCTGTTGCACAGCGACCTTCGGTATGATAACATCCAGAAACTTCTTGATGGGAATAATCAGGATTGACACAGAGAGACTTGTATAGCTGTATAATGTGAAAGCTTACTAATGAGTAAGCAAGCCGACTGTCTATTCTTAGGAGCAGCAACTAGAGCTGAGACACCCTTAGCATTGGTGCGCACAGACGTGTGGCCTGATGGAAGTGAAATCGATAAATGTACAGTAAACACTTTTTTGCTAACATCCATCGATGACTTCACAAGAATGTCATGCGTCTACTTTGCCAAAACAGAGTAAAGTGACAATAATACTGATTACAGGTTTGGAAAATAGCCAAGCATCAAATATCTCTCTGCGTTTGGATGCAAAACATATGTTCACATATCCAAAGAAAAAAAATGTAAGCTGGATCTCAAGTCAGTAGCGTGTACTGCAGTGGGGTAGCTACAAGTTTTTCTCCCCCCTGCCAATAAAAATTCCGGCGCCCCCCAGGAAGGGGCGAGGCAATGGACTACGGGCACAGCTGGCTGAGCTGACAGGCGACCCAGGCAGCAGTGAGAGGGACCAGCTCATTACATATGCATGGGGCGTGGACCTGCTTATTCAATATGCACTGCACTGGGTCCCTGCTCATTAGATATGTTCAGGGGCGGGACCAGCTCAGAGCTCACTGCTGCCTGGGTTGCCTGTCAGTTCAGCCAGTGGCACCCACCACAAACCAAGCTGGCACCGCTCCCCCAAGCCGCCGCAGGGTCTGCCACATATGTAGCTATGCCACTGGTGTACTGCCAGAAAAGTAAAAGATACAGACTCTGGACCATTACAAGCAAAAAGCTTAAGCCAGGCATGTCCAAAAAATTGCCCTCCAGCTGTTGTGAAACTACACATCCCAGCATGCCTTGTCATATGTCACATTGGGATACGGTCATTGGGTCTACAGCAAGTTGGTTGACAATCGTTAGGTCGACATGGGGATATGTCAACATGGATCTAGGTCGACATGGGTCAAGGTCGACATGGGTCTAGGTCGACATGGGTTTCTCCCAAGTCTCTCTTTCACTCCAGCATCTCTATTTTCTCCGTGTCTCTCTCTCCACATTACACATTATCACTCAATCTCCTTCTGTATACCTCCCCTACTGTAGCAATCAATGTGACAGCATTCTGGTCCTTTAATACCCGGTAGTCTTGCACCATGCCCCCCCACCCCCCAATATCAAAGCATGAGTGTGACGAGGTCCAGGGATAAAGCTCTGAGGGAAGAAACTGAGGTAACCAGGTACAGCTCTCCTTAGCTAAGGCTGTCATGCAAGGTGTGGGAACCTACTGCATGGAGGCCAGACAATGAAGAATACGAACCTTCCTTAAGAGATGCCGATTTGCATATTTATAATAGAATTATTCTGTGTCTGATTGGTTAGTAAGCAGCTACCAGATACTGCCATCCAGTTGTGTCAACAGCACAGTGTGTATGTGGTAGAAAATTGAGACTAGTGGGGTGAATTAATAAAAGCAATGTTGTGTGGTGTGGCATTAACACCCCAGTGGGGTAAGTGGATGTTGCACTGGCTCGGGATCTTCTCTCTTCCGGAGGATGAAAGTGGTGGACATGAATTTTGTGTATATATATATATATATATATATATATATATAAAAATATAGAGAAATGGGCACTCACCAAGGTCTAAAATTCAGCAGAAAAATTTATTCATGAAATGAAGATACATCCGACGTGACGTGACGTTTCGATCAAAGGATCGTCATCAGGAAAATGTCAACATAAGTAACAAGTATCATACCCAACCAACAGGCAACCTGGTATCCATCCATGGATGGATACCAGGTTGCCTGTTGGTTGGGTATGATACTTGTTACTTATGTTGACATTTTCCTGATGACGATCCTTTGATCGAAACGTCACGTCACGTCGGATGTATCTTCATTTCATGAATAAATTTTTCTGCTGAATTTAAGACCTTGGTGAGTGCCCATTTCTCTATATTTTTATATCCCTGTGATGTTCATTCATCTGTTGGAGCACCCCCTATGATAACAATCTACCTTGAGTGCGGACTCTCCTACATATATATATATATATATATATATATATATATATATATAATTTTTTATTTATTTTTTTAACTGTATTACTATTTGGCAGAATCAGACCAGGCCAGGGAACTCCCCCCCTCTCAGAGCATATCAGAATCAACTTTATTGGCCATGTATACATGTATACATGTGTACACTAGGATTTTTTTTGTGGACAACACAGCAACACCAGTATGAGAGCAAGATGGGGGGGGGGGGGGTACATACATTATAAGCATTTTAATCCTTAAGGGACATTTTTAGTGGACAGGTAGCTAAGAGTTTATTTTAATGGGCAGAGTTCAGGATTTCGCTTGCTTGGACGCAGTTGTTCAGTTGGTGGATGGCTAATGGGAAGAAACTTATTGCAGATTTGGTAGTCCTTACAGGGATGCCCCCCCCCCCCCCCCCCTCACAATTTTCAGAGCAACATTACTTTGCTTTGTCACACCAACTCTGTTGTGACAAAACTTGCAAAGATGATTCAGAAGGTAAGGATTGAAACCATTATCAAATGTATAGTTTCTGCTATTAGTGTACCAGACACACACACACACACACACACACACACACACACACACACACTGACTGTGCAGGATAGGGGTAGAGTGGGAGGGCATGGAGACTTTGAGCGGCTCCCACGCTGCAGTTGTTGTACTCTTTATGACATTTACTGGGCACTGTAACATTAAAGTAAGAAGGGTGAGGAGGATCTGGAGTAGAGGTCAGAGTGTGAGTGAGCAGGTGATGGAGGAGAGCATAAGGCAACAGCGTGAGGAAAGATGCAGGGTGATTCAGGAGAAGATGGAGCTAAGATGATGTAGCTGAGGTGTGAGGAAAGATGGAGGGTGATAGAGGAGAGGAAATCACCAGGGATGTGATAGAAGGAGCAGGATGAGGGAGGAGAGGAGGAGCTGGGATATGAAGGAAGACACAGGGGGAAGAGGATGCATCCAGGATGGCAAGTATGTGTGAATGCTGATGAGGCTGCAGCCTAGGGAGCCTTAAGGGCCCCATACATCAGCAATTAATTGTGACAATTTTCAGAAATGGAGATGATTGCCACAATTAATTTTAGATGTGTGGGCTCCCCCTTTTGGCAATCCCAATCAAAATCACCAATCGATTGCTTAATCAGGTTTTTAAACAGGTTTAATAATCTGATATTATCTGCAGATCTTTTTTATATGTGTGGGCATTCCCAATTCGTCTTCTTCATCTATTTACATTATGAACAGCAATCGATTGGGCAATTTCCAGATATGAAGATGCAATCTTTAGATGGAAAAATCTGCCGATCACTGAAATAAATCTGTAATGTGTGGGCAAAGTCAGATAGATTGTAAAATCCATTTATCTGGCCAAAAAATCCCTGGATCTTCAAATCCATAAATTGTGATTGCTGATGTATGGGGCCCATAAGCTTTGGTGAGCAACAAACTGACTAATTGGGTTATAGTCTGAGAAATCATGGACAACTTTGAGATGTACCCAACTCCTTCCAGTACTTTGCAGTGTCATGACCATATGGCCTTTATGGTGGAGACCCATCAGACCTCTGACATCAATAGCAAAAACATCAACCATCGGTGGCAAACAAATCATGATTGTTAAGAGCTGATGGTTTATGGTCATCCCTAATCATCATCAGAAAGACCAGTTCTTCTACCAGTATGTCAACCTCCATCAACCTGTCCAAATCCGCGAGACTAGAATAAGTGAATATATTTTCATTATTATTTAAATAGAAAAGAAAATACATTAATAATGTCTGTTTGTGGAGCCCCCACTTGGCCCCTCCAAGCATTAGCCGGCTGCCTCTACCTCTGCTCAAACTAGAGATGGGCAAAGTGACTCACTAAAAAGAGCGGTTCTGCATTTGATCACTCAGTAAATAGAACTCTTTCTCTGAACTAGTTCACTATCTCACTTTGAATAAAAAGAATAGTTATTTCCATTTTGAGTGGTTTCGTAATGTAAAGCAAATTTTGTATGTTAATCTCATCTTTATCTCTCTAAAGTCTGTTAGATTGGGGCAAAGGGAGGTTTTTCTTCTAATTACTGTATTTTAAAAGCAGAACAAATTTACCTTTTAAATTATTCTGAATTTAGGTCTTTGACTGCATAATATGGAAGTAAAAATTAGTAACAACAATGGGATTAATATTGCTGAGCTAAACATGTCACTAAAAGGTTGCTGGATAACTTACTGCTTTTCTAAAATATTAAATAATCTGATTTATTAAACATATATGATCATTCTAACAAGACTATAAATCCTACAATGAAATGCTTGGTATAAAAATCTAGACTAGTTCTAGTTCCATTCACTCCTCGTAGTCTCAGCGGTTCAGTAGTTCACTGATTCATACAGATCACTGATCAGTTCACTGACATAGCCTAATGAGTCAGTACAGTACATCTTAGCTACCCATGTGTGGCACTGCTGTGCTCAGGCAAATGCATTGTATGAAAATGAAACAAAAGAACATATCATAGCACAATAGGCCTCCAAGAAGAACTACCATTATCCTTTTAGTGAGCAACAGCTCACTCTTTCAAAAGAAC
The DNA here is from genome assembly GCF_055691185.1 of Crinia signifera. Lineage (NCBI taxonomy): Eukaryota > Metazoa > Chordata > Amphibia > Anura > Myobatrachidae > Crinia > Crinia signifera. The sequence goes on along the minus strand of NC_139218.1, from coordinate 150,809,291 downwards.
TAGTTTACTCGCGAACGACACATCTCTACCTCAAACTGTACCCTTTTCTACCTACTGTACAAAGAAATGCATAGGTTCAGTCCTAACATTGCATCTGGCCCCTGACATCCTGGTGTACAAACAGCGAAAGAAACAAGAATTCCTACAAGGGGCACTCTGGACTGACATATGTGAATTTAATCAACATATGTTCCATATTTTGTGTTTCCAGTGTCCCAAGAAAATTTTAAAACTTAACTTTTATTTATTCTACTGTTAAGAACTGCGAAATATTAAAATAAAGTGAAAAAAAGTGTATTAAGGTGATCAAAAATATTAAAATAGAGCTGTCCGTCTCCAATGTGTCTTAAATCTTTTAAGTCAAATGACTTATTGGCTCTATTGCTGTACCGCGAGAAGGCAGAAATCAGTTATAATTGTTCCTTTGGTAGTATGGGATCTCTCACGTTAATTACTATGTGGAGAGGATTCTTTATCACTATATGTATTAGGTGGAAATGAATTTCTATGGTGTGGTCATCTGTCAGTCACTGGGTACCTTATAACTACTCAATCCATGCAATGTACTGTGGAGTGAGTTAGGTGTAATTGTGGGTTAGATTACCCTTTTATGTTAGCATATCACCTCAGTATATGATTGAATATTCACCCAATGATGTTGCCTGATGAGTGTATGGCACCTTAAATTAGCAGTATAAATGCCTGCAATTTCTCACCGAGAGTGATTTTATATGAGTGTGTGCCATTTATCAGGGTTGGGTATTAAGAACTGAGACAGTGGTCCCTATTTAGTGATGACTGTCTTCCACACTCCACTGGAAATCAGTGGTTTAGTAAGATTAATATTGCAATGGAGGATGTATTATTTGCCAATCCTCCATCAACTATATAATAGGTTGACAAAGATAACTTTGTTACAATATCAGGTTGATACAATAAGTGTCAAGGCATCCACATAGTAATATCCTCTGGTGAGTATGTAGCAATAATTTGGCAGTCTGAATATCTGCAGTTTTTCACTGGACATTAGTTTTATAGTCCCATATATTACTCATCAGGGTTAGATATTAAAATTGAGAGAAATATCATATTATAATAACTGATAGCTGCAGTACATATTAGACCTTCCACCTATTTTTTATTTATATCTCTCCGGTCAGTTTTAACAACTATAATTAGCGGTATAAATACCCGCAATTACTTGCTGACAATCGGTTTAATAATCAAGTGCACAAAGTGCCAAATAGGTGGATGTAGATGGTATTAATATCAATTCTATATATATTATATCCTCCACTTGTCACAAAGAGTTTCTGGACATGTAATATTAACCATAATTAGCGGTACAAGTATCCGCAGTTTTTTACAGACCAGGTGATGTGGATTAGGATACTATTATATTCAGTATGTACTGTTAATAATTTATCACAGAAAAAAGGGTGCTATTCATGTTTATTATATCACTTGAATAAATTCATTTGCCAAGCCTATGCAATATTAGACACTGTGTTTTAATGGTTTCTAAAATGTGGCTGTGCTATCCTGATCAATTGATTATTGTCAGGGATATCACACAGATCGCAAGTCCAGTCCCATTCACAGGATAAATATCAGACAGTGATTAGCAATGTGGTTACAATGTCTGTGACTAATAGAAAGTCATTTATCACATTGTACTAATATGTATCCATTTATTTCATTTGGGAACGCTCACAAATGTCTGCTCTATAGCATCAGCGTTTCCCTATATTGCAGGCTGGTTCATATATAATTTTTAAACATGAAAGCAATTAGTTCAAAACTCTGCAGACATTTACACAGTAGTTTTAATTAGCAGCGGGCCACGTGTATTGAACCCGCTGTGCACACATAATATATTCTGTGTATTATCAACAAGCGCGGTACAGCGCAGATAGCCTTTAATTAGCAGCGTGTGCTGTAGCACATTTCACCGGCGGACAGACTCTAACAGGGTGGGTCGGTCACATATACATCAGTGCCGTATCCCCCCTGTGTCTTCTCCTAACGTACGTTTCGCACAACGCTTACTCATAGGACCAAAAAAAAAAAAAAGAAGAAGCCTTTTTTTCATATTGTATCAACCTGATATTGTAACAAAGTTATCTTTGTCAACCTATTATATAGTTGATGGAGGATTGGCAAATAATACATCCTCCATTGCAATATTAATCTTACTAAACCACTGATTTCCAGTGGAGTGTGGAAGACAGTCATCACTAAATAGGGACCACTGTCTCAGTTCTTAATACCCAACCCTGATAAATGGCACACACTCATATAAAATCACTCTCGGTGAGAAATTGCAGGCATTTATACTGCTAATTTAAGGTGCCATACACTCATCAGGCAACATCATTGGGTGAATATTCAATCATATACTGAGGTGATATGCTAACATAAAAGGGTAATCTAACCCACAATTACACCTAACTCACTCCACAGTACATTGCATGGATTGAGTAGTTATAAGGTACCCAGTGACTGACAGATGACCACACCATAGAAATTCATTTCCACCTAATACATATAGTGATAAAGAATCCTCTCCACATAGTAATTAACGTGAGAGATCCCATACTACCAAAGGAACAATTATAACTGATTTCTGCCTTCTCGCGGTACAGCAATAGAGCCAATAAGTCATTTGACTTAAAAGATTTAAGACACATTGGAGACGGACAGCTCTATTTTAATATTTTTGATCACCTTAATACACTTTTTTTCACTTTATTTTAATATTTCGCAGTTCTTAACAGTAGAATAAATAAAAGTTAAGTTTTAAAATTTTCTTGGGACACTGGAAACACAAAATATGGAACATATGTTGATTAAATTCACATATGTCAGTCCAGAGTGCCCCTTGTAGGAATTCTTGTTTCTTTCGCTGTTTGTACATCTATACCAATTCCTGGGAAGCACCTCCCTATATATTAATACCCGAACTTTGGGTGATAGAATTAATAGGGTGACTGATTGAAACATATATGACTGTGCGGATTAAATTCTCTCGCTCCCTGACATCCTGGTCCAGTGATCCTCCAGTTCTGTGTTGTTATGACATCACATGCAGGGGGAGCAGGGGTGCCCTCCCAGGGTGCCTCTGTTTCCTGTTATGTCACATTATCCAATGCATGAATCAGTGATCACATAAAAACATAAATCTATAAGGATCCTGTTTCACCACCTGCTAGGGCTATAATCTCAGCCAGTGAGAACTTTTATTATATTTATGTTAGTCACTATTTTATAACAATGTATAAGCATTTTAATAACAATAAGCCTTTTAACAAGATTATACAGTACATAAAAAGGATCAAAATGACTATCACTATCTCAGCATTGCTTCATAAACGTTTTCACGCTTCAGATGAGCTGTGGAAAACACAGAATAGGTAAAATGTCACCTCGCTGTAGAACTGCTTTGCTGTTTGCAAAGTCGTCAGCAAAATGTGCCCCACTGACCCATATTTAAGTAGCAGGCAGTTGGCCAATTACCTATTTCTTCTACAAGATGACATTGGATATCTGCATTCGTCGCTTCAAATTAAGGCTCTACAGCAGGCATTCCCAACCACGGTCCTCAAGGCACACCAAAAGTGCAGGTTTTAGTGATATCCAGGCTTCAGCAGGGGCGGATTTAGGGTTAATGGTGCCCCTAGGCACAACAATAATGATTACTAAGTAGGACAGTTTATAGGGGCAGTATCTGCATGTCCTGTCCATTTACACTCTATTTAAGATGGAATATAGTACAGTACAATGGATATTTTGCAGTTATTGGTACATTTTGGGCTGACAGTACTATCACAGGCATCCAAGTGCCGCCCCCAAACATGTGCCGCCCCTAGGCACGTGCCTCACGTGCCTAATGGGAAATTCGGCTCTGGGCTTCAGCACAGGTGGTTTACTCAGAATCCCTCAGATACTAATTAAGTCACCTGTGCTCAAGCCTGGATATCTAGAAAACCTGCACTGTTGGTGTGCCTTGAGGACCGTGGTTGGGAATGCCTGCTCCATACCTCCCAACATGACCCTCTCCAGGAGGGACACATTGCTCTGCTCCTGCACTTCCCTCTTAATGTATGACTGCCATCACCTGTGTTGAAACACCTTTGTTATCAATAAACCCAGGGCCGGTGCAAGGCACCGGAGCGCCCCAGGCGAGTCGGGGTGGGGGTGCCCCGGTGCCGGGGGAGGGGGGGGTACCTGTCCTGCGGCGCTGTGTATTTAAAGCTGGCGGCGGAGGCAGCGGGGGGTCCCTGCAGTCAGAAATAACGAGCGCTATCCGCCGGGCTATGCGGAAGCGCTTCTGTTGTGAAAACACTGGCCGCACGGCGCACGCTGATTGGCTGAATCTCAGCCAATCAGCGTGCGGACAGTGTTTTCACAACAGAAGCGCTTCCGCATAGCCCGGCGGATAGCGCTCGTTATTTCTGACTGCAGGGACCCCCCGCTGCCAGCTTTAAATACACAGCGCCGCAGGACAGGTACCCCCGCGGCACGGGGGGCAAAATGCCGCCCTCCAGTGGCCGGCGCCCTAGGCAAATGCCTAGATTTGCCTAGTGGTGGCGCCAGCCCTAAATAAACCTGTTCAACACAGGTGATGGCAATCATTTATTAAGAGGAATGTCCAGAAACAGAGCATTCTGTCCCTCCTGGAGAGGGTCATGTTGGGAGGTATGCTGCTCTACAGTCTCAACGTGGCACAGAAAATAAAATAAAATATCATTTTGGTTGCAAGGAGCATACAGGAGACATTGGGCAGATGTATTAAGCCTGGAGAAGATATAAACTGAAATAAAGTGAAAGGCGATAAAGCACCAGCCAATCAACTCCCATCTGTCATTTTCAAACACAGGGGATTATTCATTCTTGCGAGTCAACCTAACCCTGCCTTGCGAATTGTGGCATGCTGGCCCACCATTCGCAAGGTACGTTTCTTCGCACTGTCTGCGAATAGATGTTTTGCATAGACATCCATTTGCAGCATGCAGGGGAACACCCACATCATTCGATGTTCGCCAACCATTGAATGATATGAAACGTGCATGCATATGTAAGAGGGGTCTGAGGCACCCTTACATATGCGTAGATGTTCTGAAGGAAATGGGAGGGCACCTGACATCTGGTGATGTCAGCTGCCCGGCCGCTTCGGCCACGTCATGGCCTCATTAGAATCTGTGCATCCAGCGATCCGTGTATTCGCACCCTGCGTATGCAAATGTGCAGAAATGTGCATGCGCAGTAACAAAACATCGGTCCGTGTGAAAAACGAACGCCAACGACCTGAATAAGGTCCACAGTTCATTGGCTGGTGCTTAATCTCCTTTCACTTTATCTCCAGTTTATCTCTTCTCCAGGCTTAATACATCTGCCCCAATGAAAGGTAAGGGAGTCACATTCAGGCACCAGACTTAGGAGGCAAACTGATCCCCTCCAATGAAACAGCTTCTGTTTTTTGCACCACAGAGCGCAGAGCGGTGCAGGAAGCGGCCTACCACTGCTGTAGAAATCCGGCTCCCCCCCAGTCAGCAGCGTTAGACCCTTGGCCCCCCCCCCCCGGTCAGTAGCATTATATCCTTCCCCCCCAGTCAGCAGCGTTAGACCCTTCACCCCCCCGGGCTGTTTAAAAAAATTTACTGGGCCGGATTTTAGATACCAATCCGCCCATGTGGAGGGGGAATATAATAGTGCCTGAAGCATGGCAACATAGACATCCCCAAAAAATTAAAAACCTCAACCTTTTTCACGTCGACCCTTTGTCTATGCCGACCTAATGCATGTCAACCTTTTTGGTGTGTGGAACTTTGGACTGCCGACCAATAGTGGTGGACCTAATGAAAGTCAAAATTTTTACAGTCGACAAGTAAACCCACACCCCACATAAAAACCCCACCAGTGTGCAGCAAGGGCTAATGCTGCCCTATATTAGAAGCTCTGCAAAACTGCAACTGCACTGCAGGAAGTGACACAAAATACAACAGAAATTTGCGGTTGCACCAAGGGTTAATGCTAAGCACCGTGTGACACACTTAGACAGTAACCTTATAGATGTACAGTAACTTCCTGCACTATAAAAATAATATAAATATATTTATAATGTTTTGCTAACTGCCTATCATTTATCTAGCTCAGCCAATATGTAAACCCAGGGCCAATGTATCAGGCTTCAAAAAGTGATAAAATGAAGAGTGATAAACAGACAGCCATTCAGCTCCCAATTGTCATGATACAGGCTCGGTTTGAAAAATGACAGTAGGAGCTGATTTGCTGGTTGTTTATCACTATCCACTGTATGACTTTTTGAAGCTTAATACATCTGGCTCTAAGGGTGGGATGTATTTGTGGTACCTGGCAGCGGGGTACCCCCTTTCTAGTCAACCTTTGGGGTACTTTGCACTGATCCGCCAGTGTTGCCCTCACCAAACATGGCGGCCGGCAGCGCGGCCTCAGGGGTTTGCCAGGCAACCAACCCCATAATAGCTACAAACAAGGACATTAGGACCTTGCACTGACCTGGCAGCCTCTATAGAGTGGGAACAGAGGAGCCCTGCAGAGATTAGTGTCCCAAGGGCGCCAAGAGAGAGGGGAGGAGTTGTGAAGGGCGCGAATAGAGAGGAGGGTGCTGTGCGGCAGAACAGTCCAGTGCCGAGTAAGGAGTAAGCAGCGTGCGCTGGGAGGACCGACAGTGGAGGTGGTACGCAGGGCGGCAGAGTGGAGAGGAGCACGGAGACCGGTGCAGCACGGTGATGGCACCGCAGTGGAGATAGAGAAAGTGAGAGGGATCCGGCGCCAAACACCACTGAAAGCCTCCGGAGGTGATTGACAGGAGCCGTGCATGCAGTGACAGCTGGAGAAGGGGGATGACACGCCCACACAGCCATCAGTGACTGTAGAGCTGCAACCACACCCAGAGGGGAGACGCTGACCGATATCCTGCACCCCACAGCCACCACAGAGCAGAGGACCATGACTGGCCGGAGCCAGCAACTGTGGCAGACAGACAGATACTCTTCTCCCAGCCAGATTGCCCATCCTCTAGCTACCTCTACTGCCTTGTGTCCCCATTAACTTGGCGGTCTAAGAAGCCTTATTTAGACCAACAAAATGCCTATGCAGTTGCCACAGCACACCTCAACCCCGGTGAGCCTTAAATAACCCAGCCCTCTTAAAGGAGAACAGACTTTGGGGAGATGACTCTCAAGTTATTCAACCAAGGAGCCCCCGGGCCATTTATTGGGGCCTTTCCCTTCTTCTGAATTATCTTCAGAAGAAGCATTGTGGCATTGTGCATTTTGGCATTTGGCAAAAGAAGCATTGTACATTATGGCATTTGGCATTGTGGCATTTGGCATTGTGGCATTTGGCATTGTGGCATTTGGCATTGTGCCAAAGCTCAGGACATCACTTGCCTCGGATTACAGATCCCTATAGGAGTTGTTACTCCAAATGACACGGTGCACTTAGGCCCAGCAGGTACCTTATTCCTTTATAGAACTGCACAGTTCAGGGACTTATTCAGAGTCTTATTGAACAGTTACTTTGCATGATTAACATTTTCTTAAAGGGTACTGCATATTTTTCTTGCTAACTTCTGGAGTTAATTGCATTGCAATATAGTTGTTTGAGTACGGTATATATTTACAAAACAATATTATTCTTCCTGTTTTTTATTGCATTGATTGTTTGAAATAGTATATTGCCTTCATTACGCAGTGTATTGTGTGTGGTGGGGCCTACAAGTGCCACAATGACCCCATCGCGTACAATATCATACAGGTGAACTGTCTTTGAATATTTTTGGCATTTACCGCCATCCACTATTATTGTCATTGCAACGTTTAACCTCTTCCATAGCGGTGATCCGTGATTCTTTTTGCTGCAAAATAAATCATTTTGATCACCGTCCTCACGTGTGGTGACCAGTGTGTGTGTGTGTGGTTGTTCTGGGGTTTTGCCTTCCTGGGGTCCTTCTGCCACTCTGCCCTCCGAATTGCAGGCGAATGAAGCAGACAGGTTGCAGTTAAGCAATGCTAAGAGGAGAACAGGTAATCTTCACACCACTGCATGCAGTCTGACAACATCACATATTGTCATTGCCAAGTACATCCCACCCAGCATCGCAACAAAACTAATCGCGTATGTATTAACATATGTGATCAGTATCGCAAAGTGTAGCTCTTGCGAAAAGAGCTAGAAGGCAACGAGTGAAAGGGTTCCCGCGTGTCTCCCTTACCTGCTAAGTTCGGGAGCTCTTGCTTCTGATGGCTGCAGTGACTGCTGGGCTCCTCCCTGCACCCAAAAGGTGAAGCCGACATTGCTAGAGAGGAGGAACTGCATCCTGGCAGCACACCAGTAGGCTGCCTGGACAGAAGGTGATGGGGGCTGGTGTGGGTTGGCAGTATACTGTGGGATGCGTAAATAAACACATAGGCTTTGCATTGAAAACTTGGCGGCTGGAGATTCATACTTTAAAAAATGCAGTAAAAACACAGAAAACTAGGTTTTTACAGCAGTTTTCGTTTAATACATCCTGAGCTGAGAGCCTCAGTGATAAGTGGACAGTCACATACTGTACAGTAGGTCTGCGATCAGCTCAGCAGTTATGAACACACATCATCAACACACAGCTCTTTGGCGGTCCTGTGTAAAATGGTGGCTGAATTACAGTTGTAGGGACTTATATCAAATAAAAACACACGTGATCTGATGCCAAGGAGATTACATTTTGCCTCGTTTCCAAACAAAGCATAAAACCGCCTAAGCTCTCTAATGTTCGGACCGGTATGGTTTTTGAAAACCAAGCCCGTACATCTCTACTTTGAAAAGAATAGTTAATCTCTAGCAGTACACAGTCTACCTTATGGTTCATACACTCTCGGCGACTATGCCCAGCGTGTATGGACAGCGATGATCGCATTCATCGCTGCGGGGAAAGCCGCTCAGTGAATACACACTGAGCGGCTTTCCCCCTGCCCGGCACTGATGGAGGGGGGGAGGATGGCATTGCATAGTGGAGTGCTATGCAAAGCTGTCCTGAAAGCCGCTCATCAGCATGTATAACCAGCAGATGAACGGCTTTCCCGGCGATGTTGCAGGAGCGCGCAGCAGCGCTCATCACCAGGCCATACACACTGGGCGGCTTTGAGCTGAAAGCCGCTCAAACCTCCTGTTTTGAGCGACTTTCAGCTCAAAGTCGCCCAGCTTGTATGAGCCTTTAATGTATTAGCAGCGATCACTATATTTTAACTCATAAACAATTTTTATTAAATAGACCTACTCTTCCCTCTAAGAATGTACCCACTTTATAATGTTCCATTTAAATTCCCTCCAATAGCTCACAGGTTATGAAGGCTGAATCTAGTTGATATAGCAGCAAATAATACATAGTACATATATACTGTAAGTTACAATACGTAACATACGGTAACTTGAAACACAGGATTTTTAGATTGGGGTTTTTAAATGTAATCCAAAAATCTTCCACTCTGCAGCGCATTGGAGTAAGTATGGGAGTCTGGGAGAGTGGTAATAGCCCTGAAAATTGGTATTTTTATACACTGGATACTGAATTAAATACAGTATTCATATTTAACAGTACAGATGGTCTGTAGTATAGGCTGTTTAAAACATTTGAAGTGGTCAGGAAATGTTTAAACATATCATAATATATAAATAAACAAACATAATAAAACCAGTTTTGCACTTTCTAAGTTTCTCCCACTTAATGGTAAGGCTCATGTCTCTTCCTCCTGGCAGCTACTCTCTGGTCCATTGATTGCAATGTTTGATGGCTCAGATCCACACATACAGTAAATGAGGTAGAAGAAGCTGGTACACTAGGCACGTGCATCTGCTCTGTATATATTGTTGTAAAAAATGTATGCACTTGCCTAGAGGAGGGGCATTTCTGGGCAACCAGACACCCCCCTGTGCTTGCCTATAAGCTTCCCCCATAGATGATGCTGGATTTTGGAATGTAAACATTGGCAACAGGTTGACCTTTGTAGTGAGCTAGACTCTATCGTTGTTTCGTTTATTGCAGAAAATCCACTTGTTTTTGCTTGATTTAAGGCCCCCATACATTAGGCCGACTTGTCCTTAGGACAAGTCGGACCCAATACTCCTGTGAGCCGCCCGGCAGCTCCCCGGGAGGCTCACATACAATTTGGCACTTGATGAGCCAAATTTTACATGTGATAAATCGCTTGCAATTTATCACATGTACGGGGAGCTGCAGCGGGCGTTGAGGGGCAGGGGGCGGGCGGTGAGGGGCATGGGGGCCGGTGGTGATCAGGGGCAGCAGTGGGGCGGGCATCGGGGGTACTGAGTGCTGACCTGGGGGCGGTGTGGTCAGCAGCAGGGCTCATCAGGGGGACGCCGGAGCGGGCAGTGGGTCCTGACGCTGTAACTAGCCGGTGGCGCCTGTGTGTGTTGATCTGGCCGGGCGCTGTGATCATTCACATATATCATTCAGCAGCGCTGCGGGACGGACCGGGCCGGGCAGTGGCGGGTATTATATTTTTAAAACACCTGTCAAATGACTAGCCGTTCTCTGATTGGCTGAGAGCTCTCAGCCAATGACTGACCGTTGGCTGAGAGCTCTCAGCCAATCAGAGAACGGCTAGTCATTTGACAGGTGTTTTAAAAATATAATACCCGCCACTGCCCGGCCCCGTCCGTCCCGCAGCGCTGCTGAATGATATTGTGAATGATCACAGCGCCCGGCCAGATCATCACACACAGGCGCCGCCGGCTAGTTACAGCGTCAGGACCTGCTGCCCGCTCCGGCGTCCCCCTGATGAGCCCTGCTGCTGACCACACCGCCCCCAGGTCAGCACTCACCGGCGCCGCCAGCTAACAGGGAGGTCGGACGTGATCGTATGTACTGACCGTCCGACCTCCCTGATCCGATCCGATGCGCATGGGTCCCCGCATCGGATCGGATCAGATGTCACAGTCCTGCGATTTTGGGCTGATTTCACCCGGTTATCGGCACAAAGTCCCGAAATCGGATGAAATCGGCCCAAAATCGCATAGTGTATGGGGGCCTTTAGGTTGGTTTCTACTCTTCCCAGTTACTGAGTAACTTTCCTTCTTGGTTTGTATTGGATTCACCGCAGTCAAAGTGCCTGATTCAGGATGTATGTTAGAACATAGCTGCTGCTTCTTTGTATGGCTGTGGTAAAATATGAAAAGCTGCAGGGCTCTGCTGGCTTCTCTTATCCGATACCGTGCCTGAAGGAGCAGTCATTTGATATACTGCGTGACCATTGGACATCTAATTAACCCTCATGCAAGGGCGTGACTACCATAGGTGCAGGGGGTGCAGCTGCTATGGGGCCCAGAGCTGTATACATTTTTCAGCATTAGGTGATAAATAGGGGCCCTTACAAACTTTTGCTATGGGGCCCACATGTATCTAGTTATGCCACTGCCCTCATGTTACTCAGAATGTCCACTGAAATCAGTTTGGCACTAAGGGCCCGATTCAGACTTGATCGCACAGTTGTGAATTCGCACAGCGGCTGGCTATCGATACACTCAGCATATGTACAGCTCATAGTATGCAGGCCATACTGCAATGTAGTCCTGCAACTTTTTCGATAGACACGCTGTTCGCAAGGTGATTGACAGAAAGTAGGTGGTGGAAACGTTTAGTGGGATTGCTAAGAAAAATGCAGACGTGCCTGGAAAAACACTGGGAGTATCCAGGAAAATGCTAGGCATGCCTGAGAATTTTGGGTGTGTGTGATGTGATCTCCAGTCTGGATATTTTTTCATCGCATCGCCCAGTTATTCCACGGCTATTCAGCGCCTGTGATGTGGCCACTGTAAAAATGATTTGATGGTGAGCCTGTTTCGATGCTTTTTTGACATATGTGCAGGGTTTCAAATAGATGTGTAGTCTCTTGCAGGGCGGAAGCTTAACTGAACAATGACCAATGCAAACTTACTGCACTGCACATCAGGCCCTAAGGACAGAGTCATTGGTTTTATCACATCTAGGCAGTGGCGGTTTTTACCTATGGGCTGCAGGGCTGCAGCCAGTGGAAGAACTATTAATTATGCGCCGCTCTGCCGAAAATTTTGCCAGCGCCCCCCCCCCCCCCAGTAGGGTTAACAACCCCCCCCCCAGTAGTGTTAACAACCCCCCCTCCACAGACCGTTTTTAGGGTTGCTAGATCTAGCATCCTCAAAAACTGTCTTTCGTATGGGGGCAGCCATTTTCCGAATTTTTTTATAAACAGCAGGAGCTGGGAGAGCCGGGACCCGCAAGACAGAATCGCCAGCGGCAGAGGCAGACTGCAGCAGCCCCCCCCCCGGCGCCCACACCTTCTCAGTACCTCCCCGCCTCCGCCACAGGTAATATCCGCCACTGTTCTCTGCCTAAGTGAAGCCATATGGAGTCTGTGAGACTGCTCTGGCTTCACTGTGACTGGCCGTGACTTCCTATTGGAAGTCCGACCTGCCAGTCACTCAAGGCAGTCCCATTGGGAGGTGTTCCTCTCTGTGCGCATCTGTGGGGCAGCCCCAAAGATGGGGTCTGAGCATGTGCAGTGCCGCGGACGATACTGCGCATGGGCCGGACTCGGGAACCTGAATATGCCTCCAGGGGCTGCTACAAAGGCAGCCCATTGAGGCTTGGGCCGGTATGTATGAAGATACTGTGCATGCGCTGGCCCCGTGCAGGGGACCGGCGGCTGGGACCGGCAGCAGTGGGGAGCACAGCGGCAGCAGCAAAGATGCATGGGGGGGCACATTGGGGAGGCCCTCCTCCTCCGCAGTGGTTCTAGGCTTCTTTTGTGGAATTCTCCCTGTCACTGCACCATAGCTGCAGCATGCCAATCATGCTGCAGCTATGGAGAACTACTGCCGGCATTGGAGAAACATCTGCACATATTCAGTGCGGCTTTTATGCATGACCAGATTTGCAAACATCACACGGATGTATGAATTTACGTACATCTCCGAATAAGGCTCAAAGTTTGCAGATTCTGTGATGTATCTTTTAGGTGGTTTGCCTTTGTTTCTCCTCACAGTGCTCGTGCTCTGTGGTTGAACATTTGTAGCTATGTAATAGGGCAGTGGTTCCCAACCCTGGTCCTCAAGTACCCCAACAGAGCACATTTTCAAAATATTCCACAGGTAGATTTAATTATATCACCTGTGATTCTGTGTGGAGACCTGGAAAACGTGCACTGTTGGGGGTACTTGAGGACCAGGGTTGGGAACCACTGTAATAGGGTGTGAGAATCAGAGATTTCCATTTTTTTTTAAAGCGGGAATCATTTACATGGCAAAATCAACCTGGTTTATCAGTGTAATAATTGCCGCTTTAAAAAAAGTGAGAAAACTCTCCCAAAATCTCTCACTTTCTGATTCTCACACCTTTGGCCCAAGGTTTCATTCTTTGACACCATTCCAGCTGAGGTCATATTTAACATCACAAGTGTGGTGGTGTTGCTATGTCCTGCTTGTCTTAGGCTTAAGTGGTCTTGTAAAAAAACCTAAGTTAAACATTTTCTAAGCCTTGGAAAGCAATAGTGGAAAATGCATTGTTAAAATACAGGTAACCTAGGGCCTTATTCTAGTTCACTCTTTCTGACAAAATCCTTTTTATATGGACAAAACCATGTGTACTGCAGGGGGGCAGATGTAAAATGTGCAGAGAGAATTAGATTTGGGTGAGTTATTTTGTTTCTGTGCAGGGAAAATACTAGCTGCTTTATTTTTACACTGCAATATAGATCTCACTTTGAAGTAAAACCCCTTCCAAATCAAATTCTCTCTGCACAAGTAACATCTGCCCCACCTGCAGTACACCTGGTTTTGTCCATCTAAGAAGGATAAGGCCCCATGTGAGGAAGCTGCTTGTATATTTAATATGGTGTCTGTAGTTCGTGTTTATGGGGATGCAGTCAGCATCGTATCTGTAGTTCATGTTTGGGGATGCAGCCAGCATTGCAGCGGTCAGGATGTCATCATTCAGTATACTGACACTGTCAAAACACCAGCACCGGATTATCGAATGATTCAGGATGCCCACAGCAGGATACCTACATCTGGCATTCTGAATGATGTATAATGCAGGGCGGGGTTGTGGGCAGCCGGGGAAGGGGGGTTATGTTTAGGCTCTTAAAACTGTTAAAACAGCCAGACTCTAAAGCTGCGTACCCACGGTAAGATATAGTGCACAATCTAGCACACTATCTAGCCAGTTTCGAATAGCATGCTAGATAGTGCACTATATCTTACCGTGGGTTTGCACTATCCGACGTACGATGGTCGTACGATGGTCGTACGATGGTCCCGCAGGTCGTATGGGAGGGAGCTGATTGGGTGAACATGCAACCCAATTCTGTCTAGAAAGCATAAGATAGTATAGTGTAGTATAGCTGTGACGTCAGATCGTTTGCTATATCTTATGCACATCGTACCTTATTTTAAGCACAAATCTTATGCTTTTTAACCACCAGGACTTTTCTGGGGAATTGTTTATGATATCTTACGGAACATAAATCGTACCGTGGGTACGCACCTTAACCCTCCCGGGTTAGAGTCAGGCTGAGAGGCAGGGGTGTGTTAGGGTTAGGCAGTAGGGGGTTAGGTTTAGGCAGAGCAGGCCCTAGCCTAAATGACGCCCTAGACAAGATTTTGGCTGGTGCGCCCTAGCACTGCCACTAGTTCCGCCTCTGACCCTGCTCCCCTTTCCCAGCACCATCAACTCTCATCATAGCAGTCATTATTTTGGTGCCCCTACCCGCAATATTTTAAATAGAAACAGTGCACACTTTTGGTGTGCGGCCCAAACAGGGGTTTGTTTTTGCTGGGAAGGGGCATGGCCACACAATACTACCCCCAATTCACATTATGCCACACAGTAGTGCAACTTTATTCACATTATATCATGCGATGGTGTCCCTTATTCACGTTACATCACACAGTAGTACCACTTTACATTATGTACATTACTCCTCACATTATTCACATTATACCCTTAGAAAAAAAATCCTGAGAAAATATTGTATTTTAAGCACCTCCATAGCCACACTGCAACCCAGCACAAAGCAGTGTGTGCTGGGCAGAGGAGAAGAGCTTCAGCTGCTGCTGTCACTTAAGGGGAGGGGGCCTGGGCCCCCACTGGGCCCTTCCATCAGACTTTGGCCTGGGTAATTTGTACCCCCTACCCCTTTCTCTTGGCACCCCTGATAATACCACACAGTAATGCCCCTTACACATGACACACATTATTAATGTCCTTATAAACATAATGCCCCTTATACATTATGCCAACCTTTATTAATGCCCTTCATACACATAATGACACATATAATGCCCCTTACACATATGTTGCACATTATTAATGCCCTTATACACATGACACACATAATGCCCATTACACCTATGTTGCACATTATTAATGCCCTTATACACATGACACACATAATGCCTGTTACACATATGTCGCACATTACTAATGCATTTATACATGACACACATAATGCCCCTTACACATATGCCGAACACTATTGCACAACCAACCCACCTGCAAACAGCACTCACACAGCCGCTAACACTGTGACCTCTGCCTCTGCTTGGATACAGATGTGTCCTCATTCATCTTGACTCAATAAGCCATGAAAATTCGTCTTATTTGCATTGTTATGTGACCAGGACACACAAGGAGCTTCCGATCATTAAAATGCAGCATGCCTATATTCTGTGTGCGACTTTGGCTGTACCTGCATACGGAATGCTATATTATAGTGATTTCCATGAATACACTATTTTATATACAGATACAGCCTCACTCACACACAGAATATAGGCATGCTGCATATCATTTTAATAAGCAGAAGCTGCTGGTGCCCCTAGGCATTCCAAATGCCCTAGGCATTTGCCTAGTTTGCCTATGCCTAGGGCCGGCTCTGGGTTTAGGCACTAGTGTGGAGGGCTAAGGTCAGGTTGCACGGGGGAATGAGGGTTAGACTGCTACAATGGAGGGTAAATATACTTACCAACCCTGTGTTGGGATTCCCTCCTCAGGGAATCAGGGATCAATATTTTGACCCCTGGCATCCTGACCACCGGTCGTCCATATGTATACCATGCATTAGTGCCGCTTACCTACATGTTACTTGATAGGGGTTTGATGCTCGACGCCAGCGGCTTTATGCTCGACGCCAGCTGCTTCAATCTCAACACCAGGACCTTCATTCTCGATGCCAGGGCCTTCATGCTCGACGCCAGGGCCTTCATGCTCATTGCCACAAGGGAGTAAAGTGCTCAATGCCATGGGGAGTCTAAGAACAGCGAGAGCCTCAGCCAGGCAGCCGAGCCAAAAGCGTTGCTCAGCTGGGAGCTGTTTATATTTTTTGGAGCTCTGTTTTGAGTGCTTTCTTAAAAAAAATAATAATAATAATAAAAAAAAAAATATATATATATACATATACTGTATCTAAGTAAGCAGTTTTACTGAACTATAAATAGGCCTAAACTTCGCCTCCGACATGATTGCCTGCAAATTAAATTATCAAAGTTACCTCAGTTATCTATGCAGTTATCCAGACTCATATTTAAATGCAATTTCAGAGCAATCTTACCTACTGTATATTTCCAATAGTTTGTAATAACAGAGAAACCAAATACTGTATCTGTGATAAAGCCCAGTTACTAGAAAGTTAGAAACCTGTTCTGCTTCTGCTGCCTGTATCCCCGGGAGCCCCCACAAATTCTGGGGCAGGCAGGGAGGCTTCCATCTCCCTGCCTGCTGCCGTCCCCCAGCTCCCTGCGGCGTTCACCACAGGGGTTAAAAATCACCTCTGTGGTGTTGAATAGGGTGACAGGGAGGGCTGGCAGCGAATGCTGCATCCCACCGGAACCCTGCGAATGTGCAGCGATTCCTAAACAGGATTCGCTGCACATTGTTACAAATTACATTGAATTTCCTGTTGCAGCAATACAAAATTTTGCTGTGCCTGATTTACTTAGAATATGATGTTGTGTAGTTGAGTGATATTGAGCTCTCTGGAAATACTGGCTAGCAGCTGTGAGAGTAGATTTACTGCATCAGCAGCCATTCCTGCATGCACATGATCAGTGGACTGGAAATCCACACATTAAAACAAAAAGAGCCAGATGCAAGGTATCACTGGTAATACCTGCCAATTACTATTGCAGGCCTGGTGTCCCTAAAAGATAGAATGTTTTTCTATTCATGGACTTTCTCCCTATATTAGTATATTAAATGAAATTATCCATAGTACATGCATGACAATACTTATTTTAAGTTGAAAAAATATTTGTACAACTGTATATATTTAATACAATGAGCAAAACAGTGGTACACTCTAAATATACTACGATGGTCTTTTCTCCTTAAGGCTTCCTTTCTTTGCTCAGTGATATATGCAAACAATAAGACAACAAACAAATTACCAATATGTAGTATGTTTCATTCACAGGAATAAATGATATGGTAGTTAGCTTTTCTCTTTTTATGTAATTGAGCCAAAACAAACTGGAGAGTACATCACTCAAAGTAATGCAAGTCTTCATATGTAAAGTTTACAAATTTCTTACATGCAAAACATATGGATGTAGCCCACTCGCTCTCTGTCATGATGTTTAAAACACATACAGATGTGTCCACATACATATATCCTCTATGCCACTGCTAGGCAACACCGGCCCTGCAGATGTTGATGAACTACACACAGAGAGCTCTCAGTCAGAATCAATTACAATGCTAAATATGAGGCATTTACCAACTATGATCACCCTACTGAAATCCTAGAACAGGCACAAAAACATGTGTGTGCAGAAAAAGATCCTAGAATAAGAGGAAAACAAGAGATTCCAGATATTGCCCTCTTACACCGCCACTTTGACCTGCATCACGGCTCGGTGTAACAAGGGCTCTGATTATGTGGAGTCCGTGAGCCAATCTTGAATATAATTTGCCATCTTACAGCCAGTGGAGGGAGTAGAGAATAGGTGTTATATGGCTGGTTGGTTAACAGCCTGAAAGATGGTTTTTGTACAAGCTGTAAGTGGCACAATTCTTTTGCTGAGACACCAAGGTAGAGATCATTAGAGTAGTCTAATTGAGCTGATATAAATGCATGTATGACTTTCGGCAGGTCTTCAGAGGGAATTAAGTGCTTGATGCTGGCTATGTTCCTCAGATGAAAGAGAATTGGATTGTGGTTGATAGATGATGTTTAAGTGTCAAACTACCATTCAGTACAATGCCAGGATTCCGCACAGGACCAGTGTTTGGTAATTCTGAATGTTTCAGTCTTGTTTTTTGATGTTGAGGTCCTATCCTATCATATCCTGGAGATCAGCTAGATAGCCATTTAGAGTTGTTATTGTGTTCTCAGTACCCGGAGCAAGCACAGGTACAGTTTTGTATCATCTACATAGCAGTGGTAGACCGGGACATGGGGCTAAATTTAATAGGGTGAGACAATCAGAAAGTGACATGCAATCATTTACACTGACAAAACTGGTTGATTTTGCCATGTAATTGATTGCTGCTTTAAAAAATGGGAAAACACTTTCAAAATCTCTCACTTTCTGATTCTCACACCATATTACATTTGGCACATGATATCGTATTATTTCCCCAGTGGTAGCATGTATACTGCAAAAATGATGGGGGATAGTATAGAACCTTGTGGAACACCACATGGCAGTGGAATTCTAGATGAAACTCTGTATTTGAACTAGCTAAGGACTGTGTTACCCAATCCATAGAACTTTTTCAGTCTCTCAATCCATAAGGATTAAGATTGAACAATCATCTCTGTCACTTGCTATCAGAAGATCATTAAAGACACATACCGGACTGTTTGGGTGCAATGGCTTCCCCTGAATTCTGTTACAAATGGATTATAATTATCATGGGTTTACAAGATTGGGTGTGAGTCCGCACTTAATCAGAGAAATTGGTCTCAGATCATTTCATATAAACCAACATAACATTCATTAGGGACATATATGGTGTCAATCGCAGGGTTGGTGGTGCTCCCAGAATAAGTTCAGGAAAACTCTATTTTGGGGGGGATTCCTGCACCTGGGTGCAGGGAAGAAAAAAAGACTGACTATGTCTTTTCTGGGGCACTCTTTATTGTTTAATTGTTGTTAATTGTTATTAGTTAAAAAGTAACTTTTAATAGGTATGCCTTAAAACGAGTTGTGCTTTTTTATATAGACAAGTGCACCAATAAGTAAGTGTTAAGTTATTCAAGAACTGATAAGTAAATACATATAAATAGCATGTTAGAAAAATAATGAGTAAACATAAGCAAATAACAAGTTTGGATACTCAGATTATTGGTACACAAATATTTGACAAAGGGTTTTGTACAATCTCCCCTTTGTGTTCCCAGATTTGTTTATCAAGTTAGCGAAAATATTACTTGACGGTAACAAATACTTTTGTAACCCCTATTCCAATACTTGGGGTAAATTACTGGTTTTTAATCCCAACACGTCCTCCCTTCTTCTCTTATTTATAAAATACAAAAAGATGTCTAATTCACATATAATTTCCAAGCAGAAACTGTAAGCTATGTGGAATTCTGTCAATATTGCTACTGTTTCTTATTTGCACAGCACATTGAGATACAAACCTTTAATGTTTGTTATACAAATTGGAAACTGTTGCAAGTGAAATCAGCAGTAAATGGATTAAATCCTCCAAGATACAATTTCTCTGGGGAAGGAAAAAGGGGTGAGCAGACAACTATAAACCGTATGATCACAGTGCTTCTGTTGAATCAGAGAAAGGGAAAAGAGTGTGCAGTTTCTCTCAAAGGGGAGCCATTCTGCTTTTCAGTATCATGTAGGTACGTAAAATACTGAGTGAGAGTTGGCTCTGTTCGTACCTATTGCACTTATGGAAGGAGAGACAGATATAAAGGTATGTGGGCTCTCCGTATTGTCAGGTGTATACTGCTCAGAGTGCTTCTGTTGCAGTATATGCAGTGCAGAAGAGTTCACCCGCCTGTTCTGACTCAGAGTGCTCACAAAGAACCTGCGTTAGGTAGAGGAGTTCAAAAGTGTCGCGTGCCTCATAAGTGATAGGGTATCTGGGTTATTCAAGATGACATCATTCTGCTGTCTGGCATTTGCCTTGTCGGCATAGAATGACAGATGAGAGATAAATGTCAGATGTCACCCAGACAGAATATACAGAGGTAACAGTTTTCTGCTGTTCTGACACCAGTTGCAGGTATTGATTCTGATGTTAATCACACTTGCAGAAAAAATGACGTGCTGTGGGTGTCAGAATGAGAGAAACCATTGATCAGAAGTGAGGTTCCACAGATAATGTCCTGTTTAACCTGTCCCTTAGTGGGTGATTTATAACAGTACTTATGTCTGGATATTCCTTGCACCTGCTATTCCGTTTATGCTTGCACAGTTTCAATAGTCATACAGAGATGACATATACATGATGTGTAACATTGGTATTGATATATCAATCATATGGCGCTTGTGCTGTACTTTTCCTTCTATTCCTTAGGGGGAAAAAAATGTGTTTATTTGTAGCTGATAATAATTGGTCTTATTTGACCTGTAAGGCAAAAAGCCGATATGGCAGTATTTGCATGTGTAGCATACATCAAAACCACACACCATTCCCAGTGTGAACAAGCTCCCAGAGCGAAACGCGCGTCACTTCCGGTCCCGACACTGACAGGCTCACAGGAGATTCTGACACCCACAGCTCGTCATTTTTTCTGCAAGTGTGATTAACATCAGAATCAATACCTGCAACTGGTGTCAGAACAGCAGAAAACTGTTACCTCTGTATATTCTGTCTGGGTGACATCTGACATTTATCTCTCATCTGTCATTCTATGCCGACAAGGCAAATGCCAGACAGCAGAATGATGTCATCTTGAATAACCCAGATACCCTATCACTTATGAGGCACGCAACACTTTTGAACTCCTCTACCTAACGCAGGTTCTTTGTGAGCACTCTGAGTCAGAACAGGCGGGTGAACTCTTCTGCACTGCATATACTGCAACAGAAGCACTCTGAGCAGTATACACCTGACAATAAGGAGAGCCCACATACCTTTATATCTGTCTCTCCTTCCATAAGTGCAATAGGTACGAACAGAGCCAACTCTCACTCAGTATTTTACATACCTACATGATACTGAAAAGCAGAATGGCTCCCCTTTGAGAGAAACTGCACACTCTTTTCCCTTTCTCTGATTCAACAGAAGCACTGTGATCATACGGTTTATAGTTGTCTGCTCACCCCTTTTTCCTTCCCCAGAGAAATTGTATCTTGGAGGATTTAATCCATTTACTGCTGATTTCACTTGCAACAGTTTCCAATTTGTATAACAAACATTAAAGGTTTGTATCTCAATGTGCTGTGCAAATAAGAAACAGTAGCAATATTGACAGAATTCCACATAGCTTACAGTTTCTGCTTGGAAATTATATGTGAATTAGACATCTTTTTGTATTTTATAAATAAGAGAAGAAGGGAGGACGTGTTGGGATTATAAACCAGTAATTTACCCCAAGTATTGGAATAGGGGTTACAAAAGTATTTGTTACTGTCAAGTAATATTTTCGCTAACTGGATAAACAAATCTGGGAACACAAAGGGGAGATTGAACAAAACCCTTCGTCAAATATTTGTGTACCAATAATCTGAGTATCCAAACTTGTTATTTGCTTATGTTTACTTATTATTTTCTAACATGTTATTTATATGTATTTACTTATCAGTTCTTGAATAACTGAACACTTACTTATTGGTGCACTTGTCTATACAAAAAAGCACAACTCGTTTTAAGGCATACCTATTAAAAGTTACTTTTTAACTAATAACAATTAACAACAATTAAACAATAAAGAGTGTCCCAGAAAAGACATAGTCAGTCTTTTTTTCTTCCCTGCACCCAGGTGCAGGAATCCCCCCCAAAATAGAATTATCATGGGTTGTCTGGTGGGTTTCCAGTTGAGTTTCAACCACTTTTTTAACCTTTTCCTAGAAAAGGAGGATTTAATACTTATCCGTATTTGGTCAAGCAGTCAGGAGAAGCTTTTTTGAGGTAGGGTCCAGATCACAGATAGTGGGACTCAGCATTTGGGTAATTTCAGCAATTTTTTTACATTTATTGGATCAAAACTGGTCAATGAAGACAGGTGGCTTACTTTGGCAATATTGGACACTTGGCAGTCCCTGGATGGAGGGATGAAGTTTGCAAACTTCATCCTTGCATGTTACCTTGGAGAAGGTTTCATCTCGCTGCAGACATGTTGGCTTGCAAAGCATCTCCACTGTGTGGATAAGCCGAGCTGTAATTTTGCTGTTGTGATCTCATTTGACAGGAACTCTGGTACAGCGCTAGGGTAAAAGGGAGTTTGGCGAGTGACACCTGAAAAATAATTAGGTTAATGGTAAAATGTTTATGCTCCTTTTGGAGTATGTTTTGGTGTGTGGAGAGGTGGCCGTGCTGTCCCTACTAACCCTAACCTTCAGAGTTAGCGGTATTCTTCAGCTAGATGCTGTCCGCTTGTAGATGCATTTTCTCCGATTCGGCTTCGGTCCCGGGAGGTCCAGGAACAGAGCATTTTCTCCCTTATGGAGAGGGTCAGTAAAGTCATCCTTGACAAAGTGCCCTGTGAGGCATGAAACACGTTGGAGACTTGAGG
The DNA here is from genome assembly GCF_055691185.1 of Crinia signifera. Taxonomy (NCBI): domain Eukaryota; kingdom Metazoa; phylum Chordata; class Amphibia; order Anura; family Myobatrachidae; genus Crinia; species Crinia signifera. Next base: position 150,786,570 of record NC_139218.1, on the reverse strand, counting down.
AGAGAACCAAGCCGCCCTGCTGCTGCACAAAGTTCCCGTATGATAGCCGCTGACTTCATCAAGCCGCGTCCCAGGACCGAAGCTGAATCGGAGAAAATCCATCCACAAGCGGACAGCATCTAGCTGAAGAATACCGCTGCCTCTGAAGGTTAGGGTTAGTAGGGACAGCACGGCCACCTCTCCACACACCAAAACATACTCCAAAAGGAGCGTAAACATTTTACCATTAACCTATTTATTTTTCAGGTGTCACTCGCCAAACTCCCTTTTACCCTAGCGCTCTACCCTAACTAATTAACCTACTTCTAAATTAGAGCTGCTTTCCTATCTCAAGCGCAGTTTACCCCTCCTAAATAGGAACTCTGGTATGACTGATTGTATATTGATATTATGCATGCTTACTTTTAAATTATCCTCTACCAGGTTAGTCTTCCTCCATCATCTATCAAGTCTACACACCCTTTTCTTGACCTTATTAATGCCAAGAAGCTTGACAGTGTGGATTGACAGGTCGTATTCGCCCAGGATGATAATATCAATTGCATCCATACAGATGTGCCCTGTTTGTTTGTTGCCACAATGCACTGTACCTGTTCCTATAAAGACTGAATCTGAACAGCTAGATCTTGAATCAAACCATCAAAAATACATGTGGCATGAACAATAGGAATCAAGGAACTGGAAGAATATTGGACTGTCAGAAAGCTTTGAGATAATTTGTCAGCCCTTATATTCTTATACCCCGATCAATAGGTGATGTAAAAGTTAAATCTGGGGAGAGCAATGCCCACCATGCCTGTCTAGGATTCAAACTAATCTGTAAAGAATGTGACAGTGTGTCTTGTACCCTCCAACCAATGCCTCCACTCTTCAAAGGCCCATTTGATTGCAAGAAACTCTTGTTTGCTGATATTACAGTTGGCTTCAGCAGTGGAGCATTTGCAGGAAAGAACACATGGGTTGATTCTGGCATCTGTGGGGTGTCTCTGGGACATAACTGCACCTACACCCGCTTCTGATGCATTCCCTTCCACCAAAACAGGCATTTCCAGATTTGGATGGTGAAGCATAGAAGCAGACATGAGTGTACTTTTTAAGATATTCAAAAGCCTGGATAGCTAGGGGTGACCAATGAGAGGTGTCACATCCATTATTGGTAAACTTGATAATCGGGGCTACAGGAATTAATGAATCTTTGATAGTAGTTTGCAAAGCCCAAGAAGCGCTGGATTGTTTTTGGATTGTTAGAGTGAACCCAGTCCAGGACTGCTTACAGCTTACTAGGATCCATAGAAAAACTTTTAGGACTGATGATGTACCCTAAGAATTTTGGTCTCATACTCATATTTTTCCAACCTGGCATTTTATCTGAGTTTCTGGAGAACTTACCTTGATGTGATGACTATGCTCCTTCATGGACTGGCAATAGATCTATATTTACAGTAATTGAGGTACACAACAATTATCCCAACGTACAGTACTCTTGAATAGCATCATTGATTAAGTCTTGGAATATAGTTGAATCATTCGTTGAATCATTAGATAAAGCAAACGCTATGACCATATATTCATAGTGTCCTAAATGACTAATTAAAGGCCATAATCATCTTCTTATCCACATTAAGGAGAATATTGAGACCCGATTGCATGGCTGAGAATTCTCAGGCTGGGTGATAATCAAACTACTGCACATTTATTTGGCTGCTACTTTAATCGCTGGCCATATGCAAATTGAATGACATGAAGCAGGCGCTTATGGTATGGTAACCAGCCATTTTCTGGGAGTGTCAGGGAAACTGCAGTCATGCACGGATGTTATCAGGAGGAAGTAAATTTGCCTTGGCGGTACACATTATAAAATCAACTCCACGCCGACGTGGATAGTGGGGGTATGAAAAGGTCGTAGGACGCGTACCGCCGCCCCTCGTGGGCTCGCTGCACTTGCCACGCTTCGGGTTCACGTTTATACTTGGGGGGTGGCGTGGGGGTGCATTTAAGCATTGTAAGCACCCATTAGGGTGCTTAAAAGCACCCATTAGGGTGCTTATACAATTTAATATCGTATATGGGTCAAAATCGCATCGCATCACATGCCATCGGGTGTATGGCATGCGATGCGATAAAAAATCGGGCGACTAATTATCGTGGGCGCCGTGCTAGTACACAAGTACCGGCAATTCTTCCAGAATAGGCTGTAAGACTCAGACTGGCAAAAAAAGGCAACTGGTGGAACAGCCAGGGTTAAAGATGATAAGATCAAAATGTAAAGCCTCAATATTCAAATGGGAAGATGGGGTCTGAAGATTCACTTGACCATTAAGGAGAGGGCTTCCATCAAGATAGCAAGATACTTCAAACGCTCAATAAAGATTCCTATGGATTGAGCAAACGTAATGTCCATGAAATTTATGGCAGCTCTACTACCTAAAAATTCAAGGACCTCAGCCTCCTTTCCATGGATGACAACTTGTACCAGGATTATTACAGACTTGCTTAAAGAGATTGAAAACAGACCTAAATGAATCTCTCCACTTTCACTTAGGCCTTGTGTATTTTCCGTTCTGAGGACAGGAGTTGGCAAGATTACCTCTACTGTTCTTTTCTTTAAATTTACATTCAAAAGGCTTCAAGTTGGATGGGCTCTACTGAATCTACTTTCAGTGCAGAATCTATCCCCTGAGACAGTCTTTGCTCCCTGATACAGTGATAAATTCTGATTGCCTAATGTGAGGACTCTGGATTTTGAATGAGGAAATCTTTCATCTGTTCCGTGAGACCCAAATGAACTGGATCCGTAAAGCAGGATAATACCAACTGCTTTCTTGGCCCAATGATGGAATTCTGTATAATAAACTCCACAGAGTTCCTCCCTGCTTAACAAAGTGTAGATGAGCTTCTGCCAAAATGACCCTATTTGGGTCATAATATAAACCACTGAAAGCTGTGAAGAAGGCATTTATGGACCATAGGGCTGGATGGTCCAATTTTAAGCTAAAAGCCCAAATCTGAGGATCTCCTTGCAGGAGAGATATGACAATCCAAACATGTAGTCTTGCATCCTGATAACTCTCTTGGAAATTAAAAATATTTTCAGATTTCCCAAGGAAAAACACAGAAGATTACATTTTGGTTTGTTCACAACCCCTTCAACCAAATAGATTAACCTCCTGTTTACATCCTTAGAGGTGGTTTGAAGAGACAGGTCCTGCAAATGTTATGTCAAACTCTGGATCTAAGCAGCCAAGCCTTGAGACACATTTTGCAGAGTTGGGTCCATACCTGATACTACTCACAGTTCTAGCAATGTAAGGGTCGGTTAAAATGTTAAAGAATCTAGTACAATTATGTAAGCTTCCTAGATCAACCTGATATAAATCTAAGTTTTGTTACCTAGCGACAACATAGGAACTTGCAATAGTGTAACAATTTATAAATATGCAGTCAACTCTTACATATTGCTCAGTTGAATGAGAGTACTGTATTATAAATAAACTAAATGTTAGCATGTGTAGGGAGTTAAGTAAACAATTCTTCAATCAAGCCAGCTGTATAAATATGAAACGGTCATTCCTGTAAACATCCATATTAGATTCTAAGGGAGAAATTTGCTAAATGATGATTTGTTCAATGTCAAAACTCTGGGATGAAAGGTGTGTTTTCTGTCCATACAATTGGAGTTGGCTTATACAGTACCAGAACAAATCTAGCATATTGCGGCCTTCACCAGGGAGCCCAGCAAGGGGGTATGGAATGAGCTGATTCCGATACTCAGGTTGTGGCCCTTTGTCTGGTTTCCAATGTACATAGCTACCACCACAGCTCCTGGACCAGGGAAGTGAGACTGGGCTCTGGTGTGCTTAGACATCCACAGTTTTAGCTGATGTTGAAATGGCTGAATTTATTAGAGCAAAACTGACATAAAAACACAAACCATTTCACAATGTAAACCTGTTTTTTTTCCTAACAAAGGAGGTTATTTTGGTTGGTGCACAAGTTTCCGAATTCTTTTGGAGCGGACCGCACGCCACGCTGTGCGGACATCGTACGAAGAAACGCCCACCGGTCCTCTGCATTCGGACGGACTCACTCTTTAAGAAGAGGGCGTGTTTACGGACGACATCCAAACCTTGCGTGTGCGGTGGACACACACATATTCTGCACGGTCTTACAGCGTCAGAACGGACGGGAACCTGCCCGTACGCACCGATGCGGTGTATTAACGCAAAACTCACGACTATTATCTGAACTCATAATTCGGTCACGTGACACACTTATGCAATTAGGCAACCTCATTAAAAAGTGTTTGTTAGTAATTGGAATCAATTAAATCCTAATAGATACTTAAACACATTACTACCACTTTACATTAACCCTTACATCATGTGAAGTGCTATTTATTCATTGTTACCCCTTTATCTAGGTTTTATGTATGCATATTATATCATAATTGCACGTCAAATGAAATATTCTTCAATATGCTAATTATTACTAACACATACTAAAGCTCACTTACCAACAGTTATAAACACAGTGTTTGTGTGTATTTTGTTTTTAGGATAATGTTATTTGCTCTACAATTATAGTACATTTGTGTCTTGCAAGGATGTGCACACTACAATAACATACATCTATATACAGTATTTACCTTTTGCAAGTGACAAATATTGTAAACTATTTACACATATACTGTTAAAAGAAAACAAAATACACAGACAACTTCTAACTTTCCACAACAATTTATTATAACAACAATGTGCTGGAGCAATTCTGTCTGTCGCCTCCGGAGGTCTGACCATCGCCTCTCCAGCTGGGCGATGGTCCTCCGCACCTGCGTATATTCGGCGGCGGGCAGCAGCATAAGCACTGCGCTTCTGCCTGTTTGTAATAAAAGGCCCCGCATGGCCCAGCCTACTCTCCATAACGGAGACCAGTGCCCTGAGCTCCGCAGGAGAGAATGGGGCTGCTCTCTCATAGGCCGCCATCTTAGCAATGGCGCAATACAAGCAATCATGTCCTGTAATTGGTTGTTCACAGTGATATTTGGTAATAACTTTATTGAACATTTTTACATTAACAGCGTGTATGCGCCACAACAAACGGCTAAAACATTGCATCGCAAAACAACACTTGCTGTAGATTGGCATCGCTGAGCTAACCTTGGCATTACTTAGTATATACTAAACAGACAGGGTGAAAGAAGTTGGAAAACCAATATGCTCACCAAACATGGCTGAAAACAACAGGTGAAATAGTGTGCCACAATATACAGTTACACATATCTGTACAAGGTACTACATTAGTCAGCCTTAGTGGTCAGAAAGCAATACACCACTAACATACAAAATAGTGCTATACCTTTTCCCATTCCCATGGTGCCATTTATGTACCTAGCATCAAGGCAGTATTTATAGGCCTATCACATGTGATTTGGATGCAAGCAGTGATTACTAATGCATGAGTTGTGGACTGGATGAACATATGGAATGGGTTAGTGTCATTTGTTGTACATACCAAACAAGTGCACAGTACAAATGAACATTCACATAGGTGTTTATCGGTGTTCAAATCTGGCAATGAGTACAAAATCAGACTTGGAATGTATGGTCCAGAAACTGGGACAGTGTCCAGCAAGGCAGAGTCCAGTGAGTGGACACCACTCACTGGACTCTGCCTTGCTGGACACTGTCCCAGTTTCTGGACCTACCCCAAAGCCTCACCCTGCACTGGGGATCATCAGGAACCACCCCTCCCCAGGGACCGTGGACTTTACTACAATTGTCCGATACGGTGACCCACAGAGAGGACTTCATTTTTCAAATCTTTCATTTTGCTGTGTGTGTCAGCTTCATGTGTGCAACCCAATCCCGTGCACAGGGTACCCACATTTGCCCTCGTTTCAAATGTTTTGTTTGGTTCCCCTGTTGCCCTCTTTCTGCTACCATTACTGTCTGCTGTACTTGAAGTGTTGGTGGTATACTTTTCTTGTGAAGCCACCTGATGTGTTCCTAATGATTCTGCTGAGGCTATGTATGAAAAGAATACATTTTTGTACATTTTTGTTTGTTTTGTACATTCCTGTTATGGTCCCTTTATTTTTTGGCATGTGCCACATAACATGCTATTAAAATGTTATGCTTTCCCTAACTGTAATAAATTTTTCATTTGATCCCCAAATGTGTGGTGTTATTGCTGAATGTAAAAGTGACATGTATATTTATATTAGTGATACCAAGTTCTGTCCATTGCTTGCAGTGTAAATGTGTGTAAAAAATGCAGCCGTGCTTTCAGCATATATTTGTGTGTTTAGTAATGATCCATTTAGGCTGCAATGGTTCCAATTGAAGCAATGAAAAGAGTGTAACTAATGAGTAATGAGTAGAGGAGTGGATTGTATTGTGTTCAGCTGACTGTGGTTTAGGTGCGGCCGTACTAATTGGGCGATCCGAATGCCTAGAGCATGACCGAGTGGTGTCCACAAAGTGAAACTTGCTTATGAAGACCGCATATTTCCTGGCTGTTGGTTCGTTTGCAGCCGGTGTTCTATCCGAATGCACGCCTACCAGAATTAGTGCACTCCCTCGTGTACGCCCATTTTTACGCCCAGTTTAGCCCACTTTGAAACTACGCCCCTGTGTAGTTCCGAATGACGCCCATATTACGCCCATATTTCACGAGTGAATGCGGTGCACATTTCTGTACGGTATTAGTGAGAACGAGTACGGAGACCGTGCGTGGCACATGCACATAGCGTTGCCCACGCATGCGCAGACGGCTAAAAAACGCCAACTGAAAGAATTCGGAAATTTATGCATCGACCAGAATAAGGCCCAAAATTACAATTTATGAAATACAGTAAATCAATGTATAATTAGATAACCTGCTGACAAACCACTGGCGTACCCACCCAAAAAACCCAGTGGTTGTATCAGGTAAACCAGCACAAACCCAACCGATTTCAGCTACTGTATTTTAACTTCACAACTCTGCCCATAAAGTGAAGACAAAAAACAAATCTTCCTATCAACATTGACCCAATACTCTTTAAAAATGTTGGTTCTGTATGTAAGCAAATGTAATAAACCTGTGTCCACTTTTAGTGCACAAACAATTAATATTTCCCAACTTTATGAGTATAGAGAAATACTATTTCCATACTATATGTATGTTTATGTATAATTTTTCTGCATAAATAATTTCTTAAAATATTGTGGCCTTCTATTATTTATTAACCCTTGCTCACAGCAATTGTTTTTTTAGTATAAATACAGCCAATTCAAATCATTGAAGTTTAGTTAAATATTGTACCCAAAAAACCCAAAACAGTTGCTCTGCGTAGCACTGGCATTTTCAACGGATATTCTGAGGATCTCTCACAGCAACGTTGGCACAAAGGGTTAATAAATGTTGTTGGTACCCTTTAGCTATCAATTACTAAGTGTAGCCCATAATATACTGTATGTAATGTTGACAAGTCAGCACATACAGTATATTAAATGCATAACAACCTACAGTACATAGTAATATTGTAGGTAAGGCTGAATAAAGACTAAAGTCCATCAAGTTAAACCAGTAATTGTTACATTTTAACCTGCAGCCATGTAGTGAATTTGTTGTCAACACTTAGCCGCCTATTCCCTTCATTAACCAGTAGGAAGCTGGTTATAACCCTGTATGTTGTTAGCCAACCTTATCTTAAATGTATATATTGTGTCTGCCAACACCGCCACCTCTGGCAGAGAGTTCCAAACATTTACTGCCCTGAATGTAAAGAAACCCCTTCTTCGTAGGGTCCGAAATCTCCTCTCCAGTCTAAATGGATGCCATTGTGTCCTGGTCACCGACCTCAAGGTAACGTTCCTGATAGTTCCTTATATTGCCTCCTGATATATTTATACATGTGTAGCATATCGCCTCTTAAGCATCTTTTCTCAAGTGTAAACATACCTAATTTGGCTAATCTGTCCTTATAGCTCAAGGACTCCATCCCTTTTATTAGCATGGTTGCCCTTCTCTGTACTTTCTCCAGTTCCAACATGCACTTATTGTAATGAGGGGTCCAGAATTGCACTCAAAATTCTAGATTAGGTCTAACCAGTACTTTGTATAGTGCAATAATTACAGCTTTGTCCATCACTTCCATGCCTCTTTTTATACAGGCTAGTACCCTATTGGCCTTAGTCGCTGCTTCTAGACATTGAGTACTGCACCCAATTTTGTTATCAATTAATACTCCCAGGTCCTATCCCAGCTTAGATTTGTCTAACTCATCCCCATCTAGTTTGTAGTTAGAATATTGGCTTTACATTTATCAACACTGAACCGCATCTTCCATTTATCTGCCCATTCGTCCAGTTTGAATAAATCCCTCTGTAGCATGGAAACATCCTCTCTGTCTTAATCACCCTACACAGTTTATTATCCTCTATATCAATAATAATCAACCCACTTGGAAAATTCCCCATTTACACCTACTCTCTGTTCTCTGCCTAAAAAAATGTTTTTATCCAGTAACAAATTTTGTTCAGTTACAAATTTTATTCTCCTAGTCCCAAAATCCTCCATTTTTTGGAACAGCCTCTTATATGGCACCGTGTCAGAGGCCTTCTCAAAATCAAGGCAGATCACATCGACTGCATTTCCCATGTCTAGGTTCGCGCTAACTTCCTCATAGAAAAGTATTAGGTTCGATTGGCAGGAGCGATCCTTTGCAAACCCATATTGGTTACCACTAATTATTTTATTCAGCATTAAATAACCTGTGAATTGTCTAAATTAAATTGTGCTCAAACTGCATTAAATAACCTGTTTGTGCTATGTCCCTGTGTGCCCACCCACACCATGTAAACAGAGCAGCTGCAGGTGGTCCTGACTATGGGCCTGATTTAGAGATGTATGGTAATGGATTTACAGCCAATGTTGCAGCCACCATAAAAATGTATTAAGATGGCGACTTCACAGATTGTGCAAATATGGTGGTCGCAGCAGATACTTCAATGGTCGACTCCTTTAGTAATTATGGTTGTGCAGAATGGCTGTGAGAATTCTGGAGGCACTGGTGGCATGTTTTCTGTGTACACAATCGCAGTTGTAGGCTGAGACAAGCCATAAAAACATTAGCGATACATCGTCAATTTTACCGCCACTCTTTGTTACCTTGTGAATAATTACAAACTGTTATGGCATTAAAAAAGGTATGCACAGTCAGCCAATATTCGCTCAACTGTGAGAACATCGGCTTAGCATGAATCAGGCCTAATTTTGGTCTTTACCTCTGATGACAACACATAATGGGGGTTATTCTGGTTGATTCACAGGGCAGCGAATTCGCAGCCTTGCGAGTCCACCAAACCCCACCCGGCGAATGCATGGCCGCCCACCCATCCCACGCAGCGTGTGTCCCCACCCACATCTTTCGATGGTTGCTGACCATCAAACGATTTATAAGGTGCACATATATAAAAGTGACTTTCAAGTCACTTACATGTGCATGCACGCTTGGATGGAAATGGGCAGGCATGCCCATGAAACGCTGGGCGTTCCCATACGGTGATGAGGCAGGCCGGGATCCCACATGCACAGGCGGATGCAAATCAATGTGAATAACCCCCTAGAAGCACTGTGCATGTTTCAATCCCACAAATGAGCACAAGAGTGCCATAGAAGGGTGCTTTGACATCATTGGGCCCTAGTACAAATGTTGCTATGGGATGCCATGTTCTACCCCCTGATTGTGGAGTTTTGTAAACACATAAACATCAGGCTGGAGACTATTGAATTTCTTTTATCCTCTATGTATATTTACAGTAATTCTAAGACTGAATAGTATGCTAATTTATGATAAACACTCAGCTGTTCTACAGTGTCGCTCGCACTTGTACCAAAATGTATCAGTCAAGATTTCTTGTTTGATATGATACTGATGATACTTTGCGTGCAATTACTGAAGCACAAAGCAGACGAAGCATTGTTTATAACATCACACATAACAAGTATCAGGAAATTGAAGCTTTACTTGCTACTCAATTTGCTTCAGATGCATCATATCCATGAATACCACCTTGCCAGGATTTTACAAGTTACAAAAGATTGGTTCAAATTCATGTAATTCGTGCATAAAGCTATTTGAGGTTTTGCATACATTTATTTATGTGACAATTTAATTACAATCAGAATCTGAAGTAAAACATTTAGAAAAGACAAGGGGGTAAATTTACTTAGATTTATGTTTGCCGTCTACAGCAATCCACTGGACATCGCTGCCAAATTGTGGTCTAAAAATGCAGTATTTACTAATCATTGGATTTGTGTGTCCATAAAACTCTAAAAACCGTGTCTAATGGTGCGTACACACAGTATGATCCCCGCCGCTGATATCAGTGGCAGCGGGGACCCGGCAGATGATGGAGAGAATCATTAACGACACACGGGTGTGCGCATCGGCCGATGGGCAGGGTATACACACTGGACGATATAATGAGCGATATCGCACAGAAGAGCTAAAATGATCAATATTGCTCATTTTATGGGTGACCCGGCATTTTGTGTTGAGCGACATGCTGCTCAGTACATAGCGGGACACCCGCTCAGCACACTGCCAGTGCTTTTTATAATAGGCAAAGCCCTGCAATCTGGGGAAAGCAAGTGCAAGCACTGGCTTACCCAGCCGGCGATACCAACGTGCAGGGCCATGCATCATCTCCGCTGCAGGGCATACACATGGAGAGCTCTGTGCTCATTTTCTAAGCAATCTAATGTGTATGCCCCTTTAAGACCATGTCAGATTGACCCCTTACCTCCGCTAGACTATTGAATTGAATCAGGGTATGGGTCATAGGGTTGACTATATGAAGGACCGACATACATTAGGTCGACATATGAAATATGCTGACATGGCTAAAGTCGACAGGATCAGAAGGTTGACATTCACAAGCATTAGGTCGACAATGGGAAGGTTGATAGTTAAATAATCAACATGAGTTTTTCACATTTCTGGCCTGAGTTTCGTCGTAAGCCGACATGGACACCGTATCAATGTAACGCATAGCCTTGCTTCGGGCATGGTGCCTGACACCACCTGGGTCCCGGGGGCACAAAAAGGGGTCTGGCCACTACACAAGGATAACTGAAGAAGAAAATGGGTGGGAGGAGCCTGCACTAAGATTGGAAAAAATTAAGTAAAAAGATAAGGAGATGGGGAAAAAACTGACTATAATTGTAATATAAATTCTTATTTCACATCACCTACCAGCCTCAGCCAAAGCTATAGCTTTAAGAAGTGTGATGGTCAGTGGTGCACCCCCGAGTAGAAGTACGTTTAATTATAAACAAAGAAGAAAAAAGAAACTCGGGTGGGGTGCACGCTAAATCCCCCAATCTACAACTGCTAAACTGCTCGAAAAAGCTTTTTAATTTTTATTTGATTTTATATATGCCAAGTGAAAAATCTATTTTTATTTTTATTATTCTGTTTTTTTAGTGAGTATATATATTTTTTTAAATACGATAATTTTATTTAATTTTTAATTTTTGTGCCTGCAAAACTATAATAAAAGTAATTGATTATAAATATACAAAAATCAGTATATGCTGCTCAACGATTTTTTTGCTCTAGTGGTATATTTATATTGGGCAAATTCTTCCCTTGGGAATATTTTTAATTTTTTATTTTATATTATATTATGTACACTTGCCCATACACTAATATTGCCTCTGTCTGCGATTTATATGAAGACAATTATATTAGGGCTGGTAATTTAGGATTGGTGCAATTAGATTGTATGTGTGTGTGTAGGCACTAGGAATATGTCCATGCACCAATGCTATATAGGACTGACCTTCATATATCCTTAATGCCTTAACCAATTGGCATTATAGTTTTTTGTCTCAAATAAATGAGATCAGGATTATAATCATGGGTCAGTAAATGAAAAATACTGAAACAAAGTATATATAATATTTACACTTGTGCATGTGTATCAATTCTCTTTATATATTGACCTGTTCTGTTATAAAGTTGTACTCTTGATTTGAATGTAACAATTTCTCTAAAAGTGAATGCACTCAAATGACAGAGGGCAGGAAAAGATTTCTCTGTGCTCAAAGGGACTTAGATTTAACAATGTCACAGCTGATGCGCTTAGAACGATATGAATATCACTACACAAATCATACAGGCAACCCTGGACAGACTCTTCCTGTCCAAGAAGTGGCAGATGCAATTAATCCAACACATGTGTCTTAAACATATCAATCTAGGCATAAATATCAAATGCTACAGCTACAATTAGACATGTAATGCAAAACCATATATGTGTGGACATGAAACTAATAAGCTAATGCATAGGGGTACGGCGCTGATGATACACAAATCCTCAATGGTCAAGAAGACACACAATTCAGCATGCAGCTGTATCACCTTGGCCCAAATGAAATACACCCGATGCTGTCTCCTAAGAAAACCGCACTGGATAATACTTGTAAAAAAATATAAATAACCCTCTGCTATGGCGCATTCACAATAAAGAGAACCAAATGGATAATGTAGCAGCCTGTTAGTGTTAATGGCTGCAGCTATATCTAAGAACAGGTGTCCATTATATATATCAATGCACAATTTAACTTTGATTGTATAAAAAATTGAAAATAGAGTAGGGACCCAGACACCTGTGTGTCAAGCAAAGCCGACACGGCCAGCGCGTGGCTGCTTGCACAGGGAAAGGTCTACGTTACCAGCCCTGAGTGGATTGTGGATACAGAGACGCGGGGGAGCTCTTTCCTCTGTGAGTTGAAGCTCCAACCTGGATGCCGCACCAGCGGTCACGTGTACATGCGTGACCACGTCTCTGGATATCTGTCTGGACGCGCGTTTCGCTTAGGAAGCTTGATCACCCGGCAGCGTACTTTGGCTGCCTGTCTGAGACCACTTATGCTTGCGCACAGCCAATGAGAAACGGCTGTCCTTAATTGCTTGTGTCTGCTGCTTCTTATGCTAAACTATTTCACTTGTATATCGCGGCACATACTCTTAAAAATGTATCACCATTTTAAGAAAGAGCAAAGAAAAAAGAGAAAAGAGAAAAAGAGGGAAGCGATTGGTTTTAATTAAAGAATTATTAATGAAATTTACTGTTATAAATAAATAATCATAGTTGTGGTAAGATGTCAATGAATTATCGGCTCTTTCCCCACTAATACCCTGCCAGCTTGATTGCTTGCTGAGCTATAGTTTTCAAATTAGCCTTTATTCAGTAGGTTAGATTTTTGAATTACCTATATTCATTAATCTGCACGACCGTCTATTTAAAATTTCTGATCTGCATAGATTTTTTTATACTTCTTGGCATATCGCATTTTCCAATAGGCTAATTGGTGATGTATACTATACTAAGACCTCGTTGAATCGTCATACTCATTTTGATGCCCTTTTTAATTTTTATTTTTTATTTTTTTGTTGTAATTTTTATATATATTCTTTATTTTTTATTTATTATCTTTTATCATCAATTTACTATTATGTCATCAATTTTATGGTTATATTCCCTTCGTATAAATTTATTTATTTCTACCATTATATTAATTAATAACACCCAATAATAGCGCTAAGGAGCAAATAAATAAAAATAAAAATAAAAATTGTTAAATCTAAGTCCCTTTGAGCACAGAGAAATCTTTTCCTGCCCTCTGTCATTTGAGTGCATTCACTTTTAGAGAAATTGTTACATTCAAATCAAGAGTACAACTTTATAACAGAACAGGTCAATATATAAAGAGAATTGATACACATGCACAAGTGTAAATATTATATATACTTTGTTTCAGTATTTTTCATTTACTGACCCATGATTATAATCCTGATCTCATTTATTTGAGACAAAAAACTATAATGCCAATTGGTTAAGGCATTAAGGATATATGAAGGTCAGTCCTATATAGCATTGGTGCATGGACATATTCCTAGTGCCTGTTAAGAAAAAAGTATATAAGTCCCTTTCAGTGCGCAGATAGGCGGCCCACGTGGATAATCCCTTCAGGTGTCCTCCCACCTGTTTTATAGATACAGAAAGAAAAGGGTGTTGGGATAAACCCAATGTAGGCGCCACTAATGGGAAGAGGAATTTAAGAAATATGCATCCCTTAATGGGGGTACCGTTCCTCTTCTCCGTATCAGTCAATCAGGGGTTAACCAGACAGACAGGCTTAAATCAGCATATGTTCTTAGGATCTTTGTCCTTTCTCCTAGGGTGTTTCATCCAGTTTACATGCAGTATGTGAAAAAAGGAAAGTGCATATGGTGCAGAAATCCTTTTATTTATATAAAACACATAGATACATATAAAAACAAGTAAAAGCTAAAGTGCTGTGGCAGGGGTGGTGAGGAAGAGTATAAGTTCTGTAATTACCAGAGGTATATGAGAAATCCGATTAGGGATGTTCTCATATAAAGCGTAGATGTCAGGGGTAACGTCTGGTCCTGTCCGGATTCAGTCCCAAGCGAGTCCCCTCTGCTGGTAACGTCAGAAAAACTTCTCCTGCAGTTCCTGCTTCAGCCCAGTCACCAACGCGTTTCAATCGCTACTGCGATCTTTATCAAGGTGTACAGCAATGTCTCCTGTCGGGGTTTATATCCCCCTCCCAATTGGTTAGGCGAGTGTGTGTAGCCCGCCCCCTTTAGGACAAGCCTCCCGGCGTGTCCACATGATCATCGCGTCTTACTCTGACGCTGCGTGGTTTTGTGTTCTCCGTTGCTAGGATACCGGGTTCTCACAAACTGACGTATCGGCTGTCTTCTTCCTGTTGGTTAGGTACGTGTGTGACTTGTCTTTTTCTGGGTAAGCCTCCTGACGTACCCACGTAATCTCGCGTCTTACGCTGACGCTGCACCCCTCGCATCTCCCGTTGCTTAGCTGCCGGATTTCCACTTATTTCTTTATTGGCTATCATCCTCTGGCGATCGTATGGCCAGGTCACATGATCGGGTTCTCTGATGTTTATCCGTTGCTAGGATACCCGGGTGCTTCTCTGTGTTGTAAATGGTCAATTTTGTTGCTAAATATATTCTCTCTGCGTTGTGGGTCATCCATTTTTTAGGGGGATGCCGTTTCTAGGTATATTTAAAAACATGATAGAAAATAGATCATATATTAAAAAAGGTGACATGAGGAGAAAAAATAATATATTCTCTCACGATCTATAAGAGTAATGTTTTCATAATGGTAGTGGATATGTAAAAAGAGGTAGTATATTTTGTAAAAGCTGGGATAAAACACAGAGATAAAAGGAGGTAGTATGTGTTTTGTAAAAGCAGGAATAAAACACAGAGATAAAAAACAGAAATAAAAAGATCAAAGGGGGGAAGGAATAAGCAGATAAAAATCTCAAAAGGTGGGTTTTTTTTTTTTTTTTTTTTTTTTTTTTAAATTGTATATATATCTATAAAAACCACTTCAATTCGAAGTCTGCATTTAGCCCCCCTGGTTTTAGTGTATTATGTTCGTATATGCATTTCATCTCTTTTTTGGCCAGGGTTCCTATCAAATCCCTTTTACGTGGATCCAGGGTTATTGATTTGATACCCATAAACCTATTGATGTGTGAGATGGAGCTATTGTGCTTTTCTTTAAAATGGAGGGATAATGAGTGGTTTTCAAAGCCTTTTTTAATGTTATTCATGTGCTCGTTCATTCTTATTTTAAAAGGTCTAGTAGTGCGGCCTATATAGAACAGGTTGCAAGAACATTCTATTGCATACACAATGTTTTTAGTATTGCACGTGATGAAATTTTTTATTTTGCATATTTTCCCTCCAATGTTAATTTCTTCTATTTTTCTAATGCCATTGCTCTTGATTTCCCTGCAGCTTCTGCAGTTACCGCACCTATGAAACCCTTTAGTTGTGATCGTTCCTCCTATTTTTTTGGGGGGGAGGGCACTTCTCACTATGTTGGTGTTTAGGTTTGGTGCTCGTCTATATATAAAAGAAGGTTTGCTTGGAAGGAGGTCGCCTATGACTGTATCTCTTTTTAAAAGATTCCAATGTTTTTTAAAAGACCGTTCAATTAATTTATATTGGGTGTTAAAACCTGTGATAAAAGCCCACTCTGTTTTGTTTTTATTACTGTTGGGAGGGTTCTCTTTAATTTTTGTTTCTAGAAGGTCCTTCCTCTCCATGTTGCCAACTTCTTCTGCTATTTGTTCCAAAAATTGGGAGTCATAGCCACTTTGTTTAAATTTTGACACCATGGTTGAGGCTTGTTGTTTATATATTAAGTCGTCGCTACAGTTACGTCTGACTCTCTTTAATTGGCCTCCCGGGATGGAATTTAGCCATGTGTTATGGTGGCAGCTTTCTCTACTTATGTAACTTTGTGAGTCCGTCGGTTTGGTGTAGGTCATTGTCTTCAGATTATTGTCTTCTGTATAAATACTGATGTCCAGGAAATCTATTTTTTCATTGCTAATATTGAATGTTAGTTCAATATTGTATGGATTGTTATTCAGATATTTGCAGAAGTCTTCCAGAGTGTCTCTGTCCCCCTTCCAGAAAAAGAGTATATCATCAATATACCTAAACCAGGACACCAGATTCGCTCCAAATGGGTTGTTATTCCATATGCGTTCTGCCTCCCAATACCCCATAAAGATATTGGCATAACTGGGAGCGAATCTGGTGCCCATGGCCGTCCCCACTTTTTGGATATAATAGTTTCCTTCAAAGGTGAAAAAGTTATTCGATAGAATGAATTCCACTCCCTCTAGAAGGAGGTTCTGGGTCTCTTTAGCTATAGTACTTTTCCTTAGAAAATTATCACATGCTTTTATTCCATCTGTATGGTTGATTATCGTATATAGGGCTCGTACATCTGCAGACACCATTAAGCATCCTTCCTCCCACGGGACCGTGAGTAAGGAATTAAGAAGCTCCTTGGTGTCCTTTATGTGCGATTTGTTAGTGAGCACTAGTGGTTGTAAATAATGGTCAATATATTCCGATAAGTTGGATGTGATAGAGTTTATACCTGCTACAATGGGTCTTCCGGGGGGATGTGTGGGATTCTTATGAACCTTCGGTAAAAGGTAAATGACCGGTGTGGTGGGTTCTGGGATAAGGAGGAATTTAAATTCTTTCTCATCAATTGCATTTAATGATTTATATTTGTTGAGTAGTTTCTCATATTTAACCAAAGTATTGGGGGTGGGATCTGTTCTCAGTTTTTGATAAGTGGTGGTATCATTGAGTTGTTTAAAAACTTCTTCTATATACCACATTTTGTCCATTATTACTATTCCCCCCCCCTTATCAGCCGGTTTGATGATTATGTTATCATTCGTCTTAAGGTCTTTCAGGGCCGTTCTTTCTTTCATAGTAAGGTTATGTTTGACCTTTTGTTGGGAGATATTTTTAATGTCCTCTTGTACCAGGGCACTAAATGTCTCTATAAAATTCCCCTTTATATGGCTGGGGTAGAATATGGATTTTGGTCTAAATCTAGTATTTTGTACTTCGTCCTCTATTGCGGTTTGTTCATTTTTGTTCTGTATAAAGAATTTTTTTAAACATAATTTTCTGGTGAATTTATGGATGTCAATAAACGTGTCAAATTTATTGATCAAAGAGGTGGGTGCATATTTTAGTCCTTTGCCTAGAACTTGCTTTTCATGTGGTGTTAGCACATGTGAGCTAATATTGAATATTTTTACCATCTCTTTGTTTTGAGTGGATTTTTCCTCCTCTAAGTTTTTAGAATTTTTTCTTTTTTTTCCCGTTTTGGTCTTATTTTTTTTCCTATTTTTATTGGATCTCTTTTTGGATAGTTGGCCCCTTTTTCCCCTATGGGTGTATTTTATCTTTTCCTGTAGTTTGATTTGTTTCCTCGCTCTAAAAAAGGAATCCTGTCTCTTCTATTGTGAAGCGGTGTATATCTATTTTCTGTTGATATGGGTGAATGTGTTACGCCAACATCCTGGTCTCTATATTCTCTTGGTCTGTAGTATGACTCCCTTTCTTGTTCTCTTCTGAAATTCCCCGTGTGGTTTTCCCTCCATTCCCTATTATCCTGGGTTCCCCTTGTATTATAGTAAGGGTGTTGTGTGGATGTGTTGTATCCTCTTTCCCTGTAAAGGGTTTTTTCTCTTATTTTGGGGGTGTATTTGGATTCCCCCCCTCCGTGGTGAGTTCCCCTTCTCCATCTTGGAGTGTGTCTATGTTCATCTTCCGAGACGAACCGTAGTCTTCTATTAGGATGTTTCTTTTTATAGATGGGAACTGGGGTGGGTATATGGTAATTGAGGGGGTCATCATTTTCATCTTCGTCCTGTCCCTCAAATTCTTTTTTGTCCCTCATAAATTTCCTAACTTTCCTGTCTACTAATATTTTTTCAGTTCTTTTTATATTAGTATTAATTCTCTCCTCATACTCTTTGTATTCAGGTTGGTTGGATAAGGGGGCGATCAATTCTTTATACTTCCCTATTTCTTTATCAAGTCTGGTAAGTTCCCTCTGGCGTTCCTCTATAATGAGGTCCATCAGGCGAAAGGAGCATTGGTCTATAATTTTATCCCAGTCCTCCCGGAATTGATCTGAGGCGGATTCAAAGGATGCCCTTTTTTGAATTTTTAACCCTTTAGGAATCATCTTATGTGTTACATATTTTTCAAGTGTGACTGATTCCCACCATATTTTGTTTTCTTTTATTAATAGACTTTCAATTCTTTTCATTACGTTTTCTAAACTTTCATCGAGGAGATCAATATGTTCCCCCTTATTTTTAAAAATGTTCTCCAGGACAGATTTCCTGTGTTCTCTGTATTTAAACATATTGCTGCACTGGGTGGGTCAAATATGATGAGGGGTAGACAAAGCGGAGTTAAGAAAAAAGTATATAAGTCCCTTTCAGTGCGCAGATAGGCGGCCCACGTGGATAATCCCTTCAGGTGTCCTCCCACCTGTTTTATAGATACAGAAAGAAAAGGGTGTTGGGATAAACCCAATGTAGGCGCCACTAATGGGAAGAGGAATTTAAGAAATATGCATCCCTTAATGGGGGTACCGTTCCTCTTCTCCGTATCAGTCAATCAGGGGTTAACCAGACAGACAGGCTTAAATCAGCATATGTTCTTAGGATCTTTGTCCTTTCTCCTAGGGTGTTTCATCCAGTTTACATGCAGTATGTGAAAAAAGGAAAGTGCATATGGTGCAGAAATCCTTTTATTTATATAAAACACATAGATACATATAAAAACAAGTAAAAGCTAAAGTGCTGTGGCAGGGGTGGTGAGGAAGAGTATAAGTTCTGTAATTACCAGAGGTATATGAGAAATCCGATTAGGGATGTTCTCATATAAAGCGTAGATGTCAGGGGTAACGTCTGGTCCTGTCCGGATTCAGTCCCAAGCGAGTCCCCTCTGCTGGTAACGTCAGAAAAACTTCTCCTGCAGTTCCTGCTTCAGCCCAGTCACCAACGCGTTTCAATCGCTACTGCGATCTTTATCAAGGTGTACAGCAATGTCTCCTGTCGGGGTTTATATCCCCCTCCCAATTGGTTAGGCGAGTGTGTGTAGCCCGCCCCCTTTAGGACAAGCCTCCCGGCGTGTCCACATGATCATCGCGTCTTACTCTGACGCTGCGTGGTTTTGTGTTCTCCGTTGCTAGGATACCGGGTTCTCACAAACTGACGTATCGGCTGTCTTCTTCCTGTTGGTTAGGTACGTGTGTGACTTGTCTTTTTCTGGGTAAGCCTCCTGACGTACCCACGTAATCTCGCGTCTTACGCTGACGCTGCACCCCTCGCATCTCCCGTTGCTTAGCTGCCGGATTTCCACTTATTTCTTTATTGGCTATCATCCTCTGGCGATCGTATGGCCAGGTCACATGATCGGGTTCTCTGATGTTTATCCGTTGCTAGGATACCCGGGTGCTTCTCTGTGTTGTAAATGGTCAATTTTGTTGCTAAATATATTCTCTCTGCGTTGTGGGTCATCCATTTTTTAGGGGGATGCCGTTTCTAGGTATATTTAAAAACATGATAGAAAATAGATCATATATTAAAAAAGGTGACATGAGGAGAAAAAATAATATATTCTCTCACGATCTATAAGAGTAATGTTTTCATAATGGTAGTGGATATGTAAAAAGAGGTAGTATATTTTGTAAAAGCTGGGATAAAACACAGAGATAAAAGGAGGTAGTATGTGTTTTGTAAAAGCAGGAATAAAACACAGAGATAAAAAACAGAAATAAAAAGATCAAAGGGGGGAAGGAATAAGCAGATAAAAATCTCAAAAGGTGGGTTTTTTTTTTTTTTTTTTTTTTTTTTTTTTTTTTAAATTGTATATATATCTATAAAAACCACTTCAATTCGAAGTCTGCATTTAGCCCCCCTGGTTTTAGTGTATTATGTTCGTATATGCATTTCATCTCTTCTTTGGCCAGGGTTCCTATCAAATCCCTTTTACGTGGATCCAGGGTTATTGATTTGATACCCATAAACCTATTGATGTGTGAGATGGAGCTATTGTGCTTTTCTTTAAAATGGAGGGATAATGAGTGGTTTTCAAAGCCTTTTTTAATGTTATTCATGTGCTCGTTCATTCTTATTTTAAAAGGTCTAGTAGTGCGGCCTATATAGAACAGGTTGCAAGAACATTCTATTGCATACACAATGTTTTTAGTATTGCACGTGATGAAATTTTTTATTTTGCATATCCCCCAGATCAGGTGGGATTCATGAGCGGGAAATCTACCTGTATCAATCTTCGTAGGCTATATATGTTCTTGCAGATGGCAGATGTGAATGGCGCGAGTGCTGCTGTGGCCTCATTCGACGCCAACAAAGCATTCGATTCTATTGAATGGCTGTATCTAAGACAGGTGTTAATAGCCTTTGGAGTGGGCCCTAGGTTCATCAACTGGGTATTTCTTTTATATCAGCTACCAACAGCTAGAGTCCTAATCAATAACTATCTCTCGGATTCGATCCCACTCTTTAGGGGCACCCGACAGGGGTGTCCCCTTTCACCTTTATTATTTGCAATTGCCATCGAGCCAATAGCCTGTAAGCTGAGGTCAGATCTGGGTTTAGATGGTGGATATCAGGGAGGGTCTAACAATATCGTCTCGCTATACGCGGACGATCTATTAGTGGGAATGACGGATTATGCTAACCATCTGCCCGTAGTCATAGACAGTATGAAAGAGTTTGGATTATATTCGGGGTTGACGATTAATTATAACAAATCACAATTTCTAGTGACACGCACTGCAAGGGTTAACAATGATAGATTGAACGATAGCTGTTGCCTTCCCCAGGTCAAAAAATTTAGATACTTGGGAATAGTTGTCTCTGCAAACCCAGTGGAGTTTATCCAACTCAACATAGATCCCATCATTGAAGCTGCTAGAAGCAGGTGTAAAAATTGGCAGAGGCTCCCATTAACCCTGATAGGGCGTATTAACTTGGTAAAGATGGTACTTCTACCTAAGTTCTTATATGTCTTAATGAACTCTCCCATCTTTATCAAGGAAAATACTTTTCGTAAAATAAATCAAGTGATCCTATCTTTTGTGTGGAGGAATAGAGTGTCACGAATTAAAATGTCTCTACTATGCAAAGAGAGGAATCAAGGTGGCTTCGCAATGCCCAATCTAAAAATGTACTATTATGCATCCCAGTTAGCCCAAATCTCAAATTGGTTGAATGATAATGAGTACCTCGCGGAGCTAGCTGGATACATTGACACTCTATTCCCCGGACACTCTCCATTGCAGGCTTTATTAAAGCAAAATGGATATCAAGATCTACCCCCTTACATTAAGCAAATGCGTTTTATATGGAAATGGGTTCATAAAAGGATAGAATACTTAGGTGCAGATCCCGACACATTTCTTTTTTCTATTCCCTCGTATGCTGGCTTAAATGAAAGTCAGGGAAGGAGAGTCTGGGGACAATATGGAGTAAACTCTGTTGGGCAGGTTTTCACTGGCAGGGAACTGAAACAGTATTCTCAGCTGCAATCCGAATATGCACTGCCAAAAAACATGTTTTATAGGTATTTGCAGCTGAGAAATGCTGCATCACAACAACGTAGGCAGAATCCTGTTACAGTGGTAGAGTCTCCTTTAAAGAAATTTCTTAGGGCACTGGGAAAGAACAAGACATTATCAAAATGCTACAAATATCTCATGGCCAATACCCAAAAAGATGACTCAAATGCAGTTGCACGGAGATGGCTGATTAATATTCCCGAACTTAATGATGAAAATTGGCAACAGGCTTTAAATGCCCCCTGCTTGGCAACGAATTCGCTAAGAATTCAACAAGTTCAATTGAACATCTTACACCAAACATACTTAACCCCGAATAAGATTAAAAGATTCTCGCAGAGTGGTAATGGATTCTGCCCAAAATGTTCCTTGCCAGACTGTGATTTCTGGCACCTAATCTGGGCATGTAGAGTATTGCAGGTATTCTGGAAAGAGGTATGCGACGTGTTGGTAGATATTGGCTTGGGATCACAAAATCTTTCTGCACTATCGATAATCCTCGGGGTGTGGCCAAGGGATATCCCAAAGGGGTTTAAGCGGCTTTTAATAAACCTATGTGCTATTGCTAAAGTTGTGATCGCCCGGTGCTGGATGGCAAAAAAAGGGCCAACCCTACAAGAATGGATCGCAGTAGTTAATTACAATATGGCTCATGAGAAATTTGTGCACTTCTCTAGGAACTCTATTGATGGGTTCTTTGATATATGGGCGATATGGTACTACTCGAAATACTGCAACTTAAAAAGTATATGAACTCAGACCCTTATATAAAGAATGGGGCTCACGCTCTTTCCTGTTTTTCCTTTTTCTTTTTTTTTTTTTTTTTTTCTCTTTTTTTTTTTTTTTTTTTTTTTTTTTTTTTTTTCCGTTCTTTCAGTTGTGTGCGAACACGGGTATTAGAAGGATCGGCAATACTTGCACTTTATAACTTGCTCAAAGAATACATTAATGAACTAATATACATAGCCATGGCCCTTTGTGGGGTACTGGTCAGGGAAGCACTTTATAACTTATATAAGGAATACACTTATGAAATAATGCATACATGTACACAGGTTTTTTTTTTTTTTTTTTTTTTTTTTTTTTTTTTTTTTTTTTTGTGTGAACACGGATATTAGAAGGATTGGCACTATTTTGCACTTTATAAATTATATAATGACTATATTAATGAACTAATATACATAGCCATGGTTTTTGTTGGGTACTGGTTATGGAGAGCTGTAAAAGTAAGATGATAGGGATAATGGAAACACAGGGTAGGGAAGTGGAGGGAGGGGGCGGGTTGGGGGGGGGGTGGGATGGAGGCGGGAATAGGGAAGTAGAGGGAATTAAGAACTGGATAGAGACACAAGTGATTCACGTGGAAATAGGCCATCACTGGGTAAAAGAATAGTATATGAATTGGTAAAGGTCTAGTATGACACACGATTTAATAACGCTTACTTGGGTACTTATAAATAAATATACTTAAAATATGTAACAAGGAGACACACACGGCTAGAAGGAGATAATAGCAAATCACATAAATTTTATGTATTTTTTTTTTTTTTTTTTTTTTTTGTCGAGAACATTGATCCTAGAATGATTGGCATCACTTCGCACCTTATAACTTATACAAGGATTACACCTATGAACTAATACATACATATACACAGCTATGTTTTTTTTTTTTTTTTTTTTTTTTTTTTTTTTTCTTTTTTTTTTTTTTTTTTTCTCTCTTTCCCTTACAGCCCCTTACCCCCCCTCCCCTCCCCCCAGTTCTTTTTTATCGTGTCTGAGAGTAGATTAAATGCCTGGTGAGGCGATATAACTGTGGGTCTCTCAGATAAATGCTAGTATATGGAATACCTTCCTGACGGCTTTTATAGCTCCCATACTATATATGTCTTCGTACCCATTGAAAGACTATGTTGTAAACTGTACACCTATTTATGTCTTTTTTCTTTTTGTGCCTTTTTTTTTTTTTTTCTTTTTTTTTTTTTTTTCTGTCTTTGTTACTTTATTTTGTTTGTTTATATGTAAATATGTCTTCTTTTTTTGTTGAATTAAAAAAGTCTTAATAAAGAATTATAAAAAAAAAAAAAAAAAAATTCTTTATACAGAACAAAAATGAACAAACCGCAATAGAGGACGAAGTACAAAATACTAGATTTAGACCAAAATCCATATTCTACCCCAGCCATATAAAGGGGAATTTTATAGAGACATTTAGTGCCCTGGTACAAGAGGACATTAAAAATATCTCCCAACAAAAGGTCAAACATAACCTTACTATGAAAGAAAGAACGGCCCTGAAAGACCTTAAGACGAATGATAACATAATCATCAAACCGGCTGATAAGGGGGGGGGAATAGTAATAATGGACAAAATGTGGTATATAGAAGAAGTTTTTAAACAACTCAATGATACCACCACTTATCAAAAACTGAGAACAGATCCCACCCCCAATACTTTGGTTAAATATGAGAAACTACTCAACAAATATAAATCATTAAATGCAATTGATGAGAAAGAATTTAAATTCCTCCTTATCCCAGAACCCACCACACCGGTCATTTACCTTTTACCGAAGGTTCATAAGAATCCCACACATCCCCCCGGAAGACCCATTGTAGCAGGTATAAACTCTATCACATCCAACTTATCGGAATATATTGACCATTATTTACAACCACTAGTGCTCACTAACAAATCGCACATAAAGGACACCAAGGAGCTTCTTAATTCCTTACTCACGGTCCCGTGGGAGGAAGGATGCTTAATGGTGTCTGCAGATGTACGAGCCCTATATACGATAATCAACCATACAGATGGAATAAAAGCATGTGATAATTTTCTAAGGAAAAGTACTATAGCTAAAGAGACCCAGAACCTCCTTCTAGAGGGAGTGGAATTCATTCTATCGAATAACTTTTTCACCTTTGAAGGAAACTATTATATCCAAAAAGTGGGGACGGCCATGGGCACCAGATTCGCTCCCAGTTATGCCAATATCTTTATGGGGTATTGGGAGGCAGAACGCATATGGAATAACAACCCATTTGGAGCGAATCTGGTGTCCTGGTTTAGGTATATTGATGATATACTCTTTTTCTGGAAGGGGGACAGAGACACTCTGGAAGACTTCTGCAAATATCTGAATAACAATCCATACAATATTGAACTAACATTCAATATTAGCAATGAAAAAATAGATTTCCTGGACATCAGTATTTATACAGAAGACAATAATCTGAAGACAATGACCTACACCAAACCGACGGACTCACAAAGTTACATAAGTAGAGAAAGCTGCCACCATAACACATGGCTAAATTCCATCCCGGGAGGCCAATTAAAGAGAGTCAGACGTAACTGTAGCGACGACTTAATATATAAACAACAAGCCTCAACCATGGTGTCAAAATTTAAACAAAGTGGCTATGACTCCCAATTTTTGGAACAAATAGCAGAAGAAGTTGGCAACATGGAGAGGAAGGACCTTCTAGAAACAAAAATTAAAGAGAACCCTCCCAACAGTAATAAAAACAAAACAGAGTGGGCTTTTATCACAGGTTTTAACACCCAATATAAATTAATTGAACGGTCTTTTAAAAAACATTGGAATCTTTTAAAAAGAGATACAGTCATAGGCGACCTCCTTCCAAGCAAACCTTCTTTTATATATAGACGAGCACCAAACCTAAACACCAACATAGTGAGAAGTGCCCTCCCCCCCAAAAAAATAGGAGGAACGATCACAACTAAAGGGTTTCATAGGTGCGGTAACTGCAGAAGCTGCAGGGAAATCAAGAGCAATGGCATTAGAAAAATAGAAGAAATTAACATTGGAGGGAAAATATGCAAAATAAAAAATTTCATCACGTGCAATACTAAAAACATTGTGTATGCAATAGAATGTTCTTGCAACCTGTTCTATATAGGCCGCACTACTAGACCTTTTAAAATAAGAATGAACGAGCACATGAATAACATTAAAAAAGGCTTTGAAAACCACTCATTATCCCTCCATTTTAAAGAAAAGCACAATAGCTCCATCTCACACATCAATAGGTTTATGGGTATCAAATCAATAACCCTGGATCCACGTAAAAGGGATTTGATAGGAACCCTGGCCAAAGAAGAGATGAAATGCATATACGAACATAATACACTAAAACCAGGGGGGCTAAATGCAGACTTCGAATTGAAGTGGTTTTTATAGATATATATACAATTTAAAAAAAAAAAAAAAAAAAAAACCCACCTTTTGAGATTTTTATCTGCTTATTCCTTCCCCCCTTTGATCTTTTTATTTCTGTTTTTTATCTCTGTGTTTTATTCCTGCTTTTACAAAACACATACTACCTCCTTTTATCTCTGTGTTTTATCCCAGCTTTTACAAAATATACTACCTCTTTTTACATATCCACTACCATTATGAAAACATTACTCTTATAGATCGTGAGAGAATATATTATTTTTTCTCCTCATGTCACCTTTTTTAATATATGATCTATTTTCTATCATGTTTTTAAATATACCTAGAAACGGCATCCCCCTAAAAAATGGATGACCCACAACGCAGAGAGAATATATTTAGCAACAAAATTGACCATTTACAACACAGAGAAGCACCCGGGTATCCTAGCAACGGATAAACATCAGAGAACCCGATCATGTGACCTGGCCATACGATCGCCAGAGGATGATAGCCAATAAAGAAATAAGTGGAAATCCGGCAGCTAAGCAACGGGAGATGCGAGGGGTGCAGCGTCAGCGTAAGACGCGAGATTACGTGGGTACGTCAGGAGGCTTACCCAGAAAAAGACAAGTCACACACGTACCTAACCAACAGGAAGAAGACAGCCGATACGTCAGTTTGTGAGAACCCGGTATCCTAGCAACGGAGAACACAAAACCACGCAGCGTCAGAGTAAGACGCGATGATCATGTGGACACGCCGGGAGGCTTGTCCTAAAGGGGGCGGGCTACACACACTCGCCTAACCAATTGGGAGGGGGATATAAACCCCGACAGGAGACATTGCTGTACACCTTGATAAAGATCGCAGTAGCGATTGAAACGCGTTGGTGACTGGGCTGAAGCAGGAACTGCAGGAGAAGTTTTTCTGACGTTACCAGCAGAGGGGACTCGCTTGGGACTGAATCCGGACAGGACCAGACGTTACCCCTGACATCTACGCTTTATATGAGAACATCCCTAATCGGATTTCTCATATACCTCTGGTAATTACAGAACTTATACTCTTCCTCACCACCCCTGCCACAGCACTTTAGCTTTTACTTGTTTTTATATGTATCTATGTGTTTTATATAAATAAAAGGATTTCTGCACCATATGCACTTTCCTTTTTTCACATACTGCATGTAAACTGGATGAAACACCCTAGGAGAAAGGACAAAGATCCTAAGAACATATGCTGATTTAAGCCTGTCTGTCTGGTTAACCCCTGATTGACTGATACGGAGAAGAGGAACGGTACCCCCATTAAGGGATGCATATTTCTTAAATTCCTCTTCCCATTAGTGGCGCCTACATTGGGTTTATCCCAACACCCTTTTCTTTCTATATTCCTAGTGCCTACACACACACATACAATCTAATTGCACCAATCCTAAATTACCAGCCCTAATATAATTGTCTTCATATAAATCGCAGACAGAGGCAATATTAGTGTATGGGCAAGTGTACATAATATAATATAAAATTAAAAATTAAAAATATTCCCAAGGGAAGAATTTGCCCAATATAAATATACCACTAGAGCAAAAAAATCGTTGAGCAGCATATACTGATTTTTGTATATTTATAATCAATTACTTTTATTATAGTTTTGCAGGCACAAAAATTAAAAATTAAATAAAATTATCGTATTTAAAAAAATATATATACTCACTAAAAAAACAGAATAATAAAAATAAAAATAGATTTTTCACTTGGCATATATAAAATCAAATAAAAATTAAAAAGCTTTTTCGAGCAGTTTAGCAGTTGTAGATTGGGGGATTTAGCGTGCACCCCACCCGAGTTTCTTTTTTCTTCTTCACTACACAAGGATGCAAGGTATGGCAGAGCTGCATAACATAAAGGGGGTAGAGGACATAAGGTTTAAGGAAAAAAAATATTTCAATAATATAATTGTAAATAATTTAAATAACTGGGGCACCAATCCACTGAGCAGATGCACTACTGTGATCGCAACCATAGCAGCTGCATTTCTCACAATCCACATCATTGGTGGTACTAAACTAGCAGAGGCTGCAGAAGCCCTGAACTATTAATACTCCATTAATTACTGATATAGCTGCTAATGGCTGAATTAATGATGAGATGTTATATTGATATTGTTACAATATCATTGTAAAAATAATGCACTCACCCATGGGTGAATATAATGGATGCATGTATGATATTTTCCTGATGTTTTGTGCATGCACTAGTGAAGGGGAGGGGGCACACAAAGACTGCACACGTGTCATTCTCTCTTGCATTGCCCCTATACTCACCAAATTCCTACAAGCTAAACAACACTCATAGGGGGAAATTTACTAAGATGTGTATTCTACTTCACATGTGATGTTGCTATGGGCAACCAATCAGATCCTGTCTACTATCTTCTAGAGCAGGGGTGGCCAAACCGGTCCTTGAGATCTACACACGGTCCACGTTTTCCAGGTTGCCTAGCTGGTTCACAGCTGCAGTCATTACTAACTGTCACATTTTCAAACCAGCTGCATTCATTCCTACTATAGATCCACAGGTTGCCTGGAAAACGTGGACCATTGCTAGGTATCGAAGACCGGTTTGGCCACCCCTGTTCTAGAGAGTGCAAAATAAATAAGAAATAGATTCTGATTGGTTGCCATAGCAACATCACATGTGAAGTTGAATACACATCTTAGTAAATTTCCTCCATAGCGTTTAGAAATGATGGTGGCTGGCAGATTGCTGGAGAGTTTCTCACTTTTCTTGGAGCTGGGAGCTTTGCTATAAATAAAGGGAATCTCCTTGAAGTTCTTCTAAGTAGGTTATGGACACATTCCACAATTGTTTAAATATTTGCAAATGTGGTCAAATTCTCTTCATCCTAAGGGGGGTATCCTATTACCCCAGTTAAAACATCAGTGATGAAGATTTTCACTATTTTTCCTAATATTTTACTGATTTTGTTTTAATTAAGCTATCCTAAAAAAACCTTGGTGGTTTCACTCAGTCACAGCTGCTTTCACGGATTATGGCTGAGGCAGGCGAATCAAATCCCTGATAAGCTGTGGTCCGTGCGGGCATATAGGGGCTAATTAGATAGCCCATGGTGAACCTATTCCCCAAGATCAGCGATCAGAGGTATAAGGGTACATGTTGCAACACCTTTCTGAAACCAAATACCAATAGTAAAGATTTAGTAAAATATGCTTTTCTTTTATAATGATTATGTAATCAAGTTTCGTGTAACATTGAGTATTTTACCAACCCTAATTTTAACTCTGAGCTTTTCTGCTCATTCTCCTATGGAGCTAACGCCACGGCATTGGCTACTATTTCAAATTAGTAACGCTCTTTCTACAGCGAGTTGTGCGGTACCACTTGTGATTGCACAGTAGTGTCAATAAGGAAGGCAGGCCTTTTGCTGCGGTGATACACTAGAGGCTTTGCAGTGGAAAAGTGCTTTATTGGGCCAGGCTCTTTTCAGATTATCTGTCCCAACAAGCAGACACAGCTCTGTTAAATTGTAGCTGACTAGTGAAAAATCATTGGATATTCATGGGAGACTACCCTGATAGATATAAAAAAATAAGGGGAAATTTACTATAAGATGTTGTTATCAGCAACCAATCAGAATCGAATTCTTATTTATTTAGCTAATTATTTAGAAGATAATAGTATCTAAATCCATACGAAATAGAACTCCCATCCCCATAGGCTCCGATGTCACTGTAAATAAATGTTTTTGCTTGGAAGTAGAAAATAAATCTACTTGAGCAAAATCAAGAAAGTTGATAATCATGTATAGCATATTTATATTATATTATATTTAAGTATGAAACAAAGAAGAAGAAACAGCAGAGACCCTATTTGTCTCAAACATACAATCAAATTATTTTATTTGCAAAATAAATCTCCAGTAGAGCATGCAGGTGCTGGTGCTGGCTGACTAAACACCTCCAGATAAAACTAATAGATGACTGCAACAGTACAATAGACAAATAATGTCATGCAAAATATCTTCTTTATTTAGTACTGTACATACTGTATTGCAATCTGTGTTATTGGAGCAGAAAAACGATCTTCTGGTTTATGTTCAGGATGAACTGGCCCTAATTGTGAGTAGAACTGGCTAGAGTCTATGAAGCTTAAAATGTGGTAACAGCTGTTTCCACATGGTTTAGGCATTTTTTAGTACAGATCATTCAGACCAACACACACACACACACACGCACACGCACACACAGGCTTGGTGTGAAAACTCAGGCAGTTTTTGGGTGGGTCTCTGATGTCAGCGATGACCACTTCCACCCTGATTCTTTAGCAGATTATACAACATACAAGATTGGGAATTTCCAAGTCTCTGGCGCAAAGAATTGAAAACGATGGATCTAGAGGTTTTCAGGGATCTCCACAGTTCTCGATTGGGAATTTCTCAAAAAGACAAAGAAAGAGAATATCGGTATTGATACTGACTATTCAAGAATCAAGTATGGATCACAGGGAGGAGATGAATAGATGGGCGTACCCCACTCACGGTAAGTAGCTCTATGTACAGGTACGTAGCGGTTTCTTTGCCTTTGTCTCTCCTTCTTTCTTCTTTCTTTTTCCTTCTTTTTTTCTTTCTTTTTCTCCTTCTTTTGTTTTCTTTAATTTCTTGAACCGGATGGTTTTTCACTCAGTGGTTTGTGTAAAAAATGTGGAAGTAGAGAATCAGGGTTAGTGCATTCGGTCAGAAATTTCTCTAAACACCCCGTGCAAGTAGGAAGTGGTGAAGCTCGTACCTTACTCACCCAAAAGAAGAGTAAGATACTTATATAAAGGTATCTTTGTAGGTGTATATAACCAAGGGAAGAATAAAAGTGCGTACCGCACTTACGTGTCTTTACGATTAGTATCCACCCGTAGCGTGTGCTTGGCTTGAGATATAGGTTCCGATGTCACCGTCGGGACCAATTTTTCTCAGTTGGGGTGTACATAGGTAGGTAAAAATAATAATAATACAATATAAGTGAGTGAACTGAAATATTGAATGACCTCTATATAGAGAGGATAAGTGATAAGAAGAAGATCCCTTCAACATAGAGAGAGGTACTGGTAGCGTACCGTGACTCACACTGTGATGTGTGGATGGATTCCCATAAAGGTTTCTTTTTGGAGGAGAAGTTTTCACCGCTTATAGTGTTTATATATAAATCACAAATGTACCCTAGAGATTTTCACTGAGTAAAAGATATGCGTACCAGAACTTACAATGAAGTAAGTATGTTTCCACCTATCACGGTTTCTTTTGCTCACAATGAAGATCCCCAAAGATATTCTTAGCCGAAAAGAATGTTCTCTTTTTTTGAGTAAAAAAAGTTTCTTTATTGTACATAGAAAAAATTCATAAAAAAATCTTCCATCCCAACAATGGAAGGATCTGGTACAAGTCCCGAATATAGCAGCAAAAATACACAATGATCCCAAAAAAATACCAAAAAAAATAAAAAAATAAAAAAATATTTTTAAAAAATTAAAAATACATACAGAGAGTCCAAAATGTCCGGAGTTAGATGAAGGTAGTGATGGCTGCTCACACTCCACAGAAGTAGTCGACGCGTTTCGGTGTCCAAGAGCACCTTTTTCAAGACATGTCTGTGGAGGGTGAGAGCCCATCTTTTATACTAGGAGCAGCCTATCAGATACCACAGGAAGTGAAAATTCATGATGTATTTCCTGTTTGTATCTAATTACATTCTAACAATAAAAAAACCTAACAAAACATATACAACAGTATATATATGTGATAGAAATATAGTCCATAATTGAAAAGTATACATTTATTTCATGTATGCAACTCCGATGGAGATATAATCAGAACGGTCGCCATGACAACATAAACAGTAACTTCCGGGATTGGATGTTGATCCACTTCATTTCAAAACTCAGGGGGGGAATCCGGACGGGCTGGGAGAGGCAATAAAACCAACTTGAAAGGTCCCTTAGTAACAAATAGGTAGTTGTCACCTCGTAGATCAGCACAGTGCCGATGTACGTAACCGCCGGGTTCTCTGAGTTGAACCGCAGATTCCGGAAGCCGCGCTGAAATGCAGCCATCGACTTCCGGCAATTTGGAACGCACAAGGGCTGGGCGGATGTCCCGGGGAGTCATCTTACTCAGAAGAGGGTATGACGCTGTCCTTCTAGCTTCCGGTCGCTGGACCGCAGACTACGGAGGCCGAGAGGGGTCAGCTATGTGATAGAGAAGTTCTCACTTCCGGGGTTTGAGCCGCACAACGTGATATATAAGCACGAACGTGTTTCTGAAGTTGTTGTCATGGCGACGCGTCATCTACCATAAAAGAGAGAGAAACATCAGTAATCAGATACTATATACAATTTCTATATGTAACCATTGGCATGATATATACATAGAGCAAAAAAGAGAAGACAACATGATGTTAACTAATGAGCTAATCAGATGCTATACATAATTTCTATATGTAACCATTGATATGGTATGTACATAGAGCAAAAAAAGAGACAACATGATGTTAGCTAATGAGCTGAAGTGGTCCTCATAAGAACCACTTCAGCTCAAAATCGCTATTCAGACCACTGGGTAAAAGTGTTTTGCAGTTGTAAATAAAATTCATTTCAGATTTTGCTAAGGCAGAGGTGTTATCATTATGTCTAATATTTTTATTAACCACCTTCAGGCCACAAAAAAATGTTATTTCAGCCGGAGAGCAGTTATGTACCTTCTTGAAGTGTGCCGATAGAGCATGACACTCCAGGCCTTTTTTTATATTTCTAATATGCTCTCCTAGTCTGATCTTGAGTGCCCTTGTGGTTCTGCCAATATAATGTTTATTACAACTGCATTTAATGGTATACACCACATTTTTTACATTACATGTAATGAAGTCTTTTATGTCGATTTTGAAGCCATTGATTTCATAATTTGTTATTTTACTGGTACCATTGCTTTTGATGTTTTTACATCCAGTACAGCTGCCACACCTGAAAAACCCTTTTGAGGTAATCTTCGACATGGGGGGTTTTCTGACATAATTGCTTCTTACAAGGTTGGATCTGATGTTGGGTGCCCTACGATAGATATGTTTAGGTATATCTGGTATGATATTTTTCAGAATCGGATCGCATAATAGCACCTTCCAATGCTTTTTAAAGATTTTTTCTATTTTTTTATGCTCATCAGTGTATGTTGATATGAACGCCAATGAGAAAGTTTCTCTCTGAGTACCCTTTTTATTGTTCTGATGTTTATGCGTGATAGCTTCTCTCTTTTTCAATGGTTCTATCTCACCATCCAGTTTATCATTATCGTAACCACAAGCCATAAACTTATTTTTCATTTCCATAGATTGTTCAAGAAAAATCTTATCGTCAGAACAATTTCGCCTAAGGCGTTGGAATTGGCCCTTAGGTATAGAGTGGAGCCATTGATTATGGTGGCAACTAGACGACGGAATATAGGTGCCTGAGTCTGTAGGCTTTTGGAAATTTTTATGTTTCAAAACTCCTCCCTCTATGTAGACCGTAATATCAAGAAAGTTTATACTTTTCTCATCAATTTCAAAAGTCAACTTTATGTTGCGATCATTGTGATTGAGTAAATCACAAAAGTGTCCCAGGGTTTCTCTGTCCCCCTCCCAGACAAAGAAGATATCATCAATATATCTTGCGAAGGACACCAGATTCGCCCCGAATGGGTTATTAGCCCAGATGGTGTCGAGCTCCCATGCCCCCATAAAAAGGTTAGCATAGCTCGGGGCGAATCTGGTGCCCATCGCAGTCCCTGTCCGCTGAATGTAAAATTCTTCATTGAAGAGAAAAAAATTATTTTTCAAAATAAATGCTATACTGTTGAGACATTATAGCAACAGTATAGCATTTATTTTGAAAAATAATTTTTTTCTCTTCAATGAAGAATTTTACATTCAGCGGACAGGGACTGCGATGGGCACCAGATTCGCCCCGAGCTATGCTAACCTTTTTATGGGGGCATGGGAGCTCGACACCATCTGGGCTAATAACCCATTCGGGGCGAATCTGGTGTCCTTCGCAAGATATATTGATGATATCTTCTTTGTCTGGGAGGGGGACAGAGAAACCCTGGGACACTTTTGTGATTTACTCAATCACAATGATCGCAACATAAAGTTGACTTTTGAAATTGATGAGAAAAGTATAAACTTTCTTGATATTACGGTCTACATAGAGGGAGGAGTTTTGAAACATAAAAATTTCCAAAAGCCTACAGACTCAGGCACCTATATTCCGTCGTCTAGTTGCCACCATAATCAATGGCTCCACTCTATACCTAAGGGCCAATTCCAACGCCTTAGGCGAAATTGTTCTGACGATAAGATTTTTCTTGAACAATCTATGGAAATGAAAAATAAGTTTATGGCTTGTGGTTACGATAATGATAAACTGGATGGTGAGATAGAACCATTGAAAAAGAGAGAAGCTATCACGCATAAACATCAGAACAATAAAAAGGGTACTCAGAGAGAAACTTTCTCATTGGCGTTCATATCAACATACACTGATGAGCATAAAAAAATAGAAAAAATCTTTAAAAAGCATTGGAAGGTGCTATTATGCGATCCGATTCTGAAAAATATCATACCAGATATACCTAAACATATCTATCGTAGGGCACCCAACATCAGATCCAACCTTGTAAGAAGCAATTATGTCAGAAAACCCCCCATGTCGAAGATTACCTCAAAAGGGTTTTTCAGGTGTGGCAGCTGTACTGGATGTAAAAACATCAAAAGCAATGGTACCAGTAAAATAACAAATTATGAAATCAATGGCTTCAAAATCGACATAAAAGACTTCATTACATGTAATGTAAAAAATGTGGTGTATACCATTAAATGCAGTTGTAATAAACATTATATTGGCAGAACCACAAGGGCACTCAAGATCAGACTAGGAGAGCATATTAGAAATATAAAAAAAGGCCTGGAGTGTCATGCTCTATCGGCACACTTCAAGAAGGTACATAACTGCTCTCCGGCTGAAATAACATTTTTTTGTGGCCTGAAGGTGGTTAATAAAAATATTAGACATAATGATAACACCTCTGCCTTAGCAAAATCTGAAATGAATTTTATTTACAACTGCAAAACACTTTTACCCAGTGGTCTGAATAGCGATTTTGAGCTGAAGTGGTTCTTATGAGGACCACTTCAGCTCATTAGCTAACATCATGTTGTCTCTTTTTTTGCTCTATGTACATACCATATCAATGGTTACATATAGAAATTATGTATAGCATCTGATTAGCTCATTAGTTAACATCATGTTGTCTTCTCTTTTTTGCTCTATGTATATATCATGCCAATGGTTACATATAGAAATTGTATATAGTATCTGATTACTGATGTTTCTCTCTCTTTTATGGTAGATGACGCGTCGCCATGACAACAACTTCAGAAACACGTTCGTGCTTATATATCACGTTGTGCGGCTCAAACCCCGGAAGTGAGAACTTCTCTATCACATAGCTGACCCCTCTCGGCCTCCGTAGTCTGCGGTCCAGCGACCGGAAGCTAGAAGGACAGCGTCATACCCTCTTCTGAGTAAGATGACTCCCCGGGACATCCGCCCAGCCCTTGTGCGTTCCAAATTGCCGGAAGTCGATGGCTGCATTTCAGCGCGGCTTCCGGAATCTGCGGTTCAACTCAGAGAACCCGGCGGTTACGTACATCGGCACTGTGCTGATCTACGAGGTGACAACTACCTATTTGTTACTAAGGGACCTTTCAAGTTGGTTTTATTGCCTCTCCCAGCCCGTCCGGATTCCCCCCCTGAGTTTTGAAATGAAGTGGATCAACATCCAATCCCGGAAGTTACTGTTTATGTTGTCATGGCGACCGTTCTGATTATATCTCCATCGGAGTTGCATACATGAAATAAATGTATACTTTTCAATTATGGACTATATTTCTATCACATATATATACTGTTGTATATGTTTTGTTAGGTTTTTTTATTGTTAGAATGTAATTAGATACAAACAGGAAATACATCATGAATTTTCACTTCCTGTGGTATCTGATAGGCTGCTCCTAGTATAAAAGATGGGCTCTCACCCTCCACAGACATGTCTTGAAAAAGGTGCTCTTGGACACCGAAACGCGTCGACTACTTCTGTGGAGTGTGAGCAGCCATCACTACCTTCATCTAACTCCGGACATTTTGGACTCTCTGTATGTATTTTTAATTTTTTAAAAATATTTTTTTATTTTTTTATTTTTTTTGGTATTTTTTTGGGATCATTGTGTATTTTTGCTGCTATATTCGGGACTTGTACCAGATCCTTCCATTGTTGGGATGGAGGATTTTTTTATGAATTTTTTCTATGTACAATAAAGAAACTTTTTTTACTCAAAAAAAGAGAACATTCTTTTCGGCTAAGAATATCTTTGGGGATCTTCATTGTGAGCAAAAGAAACCGTGATAGGTGGAAACATACTTACTTCATTGTAAGTTCTGGTACGCATATCTTTTACTCAGTGAAAATCTCTAGGGTACATTTGTGATTTATATATAAACACTATAAGCGGTGAAAACTTCTCCTCCAAAAAGAAACCTTTATGGGAATCCATCCACACATCACAGTGTGAGTCACGGTACGCTACCAGTACCTCTCTCTATGTTGAAGGGATCTTCTTCTTATCACTTATCCTCTCTATATAGAGGTCATTCAATATTTCAGTTCACTCACTTATATTGTATTATTATTATTTTTACCTACCTATGTACACCCCAACTGAGAAAAATTGGTCCCGACGGTGACATCGGAACCTATATCTCAAGCCAAGCACACGCTACGGGTGGATACTAATCGTAAAGACACGTAAGTGCGGTACGCACTTTTATTCTTCCCTTGGTTATATACACCTACAAAGATACCTTTATATAAGTATCTTACTCTTCTTTTGGGTGAGTAAGGTACGAGCTTCACCACTTCCTACTTGCACGGGGTGTTTAGAGAAATTTCTGACCGAATGCACTAACCCTGATTCTCTACTTCCACATTTTTTACACAAACCACTGAGTGAAAAACCATCCGGTTCAAGAAATTAAAGAAAACAAAAGAAGGAGAAAAAGAAAGAAAAAAAGAAGGAAAAAGAAAGAAGAAAGAAGGAGAGACAAAGGCAAAGAAACCGCTACGTACCTGTACATAGAGCTACTTACCGTGAGTGGGGTACGCCCATCTATTCATCTCCTCCCTGTGATCCATACTTGATTCTTGAATAGTCAGTATCAATACCGATATTCTCTTTCTTTGTCTTTTTGAGAAATTCCCAATCGAGAACTGTGGAGATCCCTGAAAACCTCTAGATCCATCGTTTTCAATTCTTTGCGCCAGAGACTTGGAAATTCCCAATCTTGTATGTTGTATAATTTTGTTGGTTATTTGGTGATAACCGGGTAAAGTACATATTCTCAGGCAGCATTGCGCCTTCATAGGTCTTATCCTAAACCTTGTTTGCTCTTTAGCAGATTAGTTGAAGCCCTAGATTGGCGCAGATGGAAAAAGCTGTTGGATGGTTTGGTGTTTGCGAATGGATCTCCGAATTAGTTTTTTCTTTCTGTCTGGGCGGTGACTTTTTGATCGCAGGCAATTGCTTTTTTCTCTAACACCGATCCACGCTGAATTAGGTCCATCAGCAGTACCCCTTTTATCGGTATCCCAGAGGCTGAAGAGAGGAACAAGCACCTGGAAAAAGATACAATGGTATTTGTGTTATGATGGTTGCAATTTTCTGATAGTGATGGACGATAGTCTGATGTATTGTAGAAAAATAACTTTTTGTTTACAATTTTTTACATTTCTTGCTTTAAATAAAATTGATTTGAAGAAGTCTTAAATGTGTGTTCTTGACCTAATAAAGGGGGTAATTCAGACCTGATCGCACGGCCGTAAACGTGCTGTGACCAAAGATCAGATAAATGCCGCCCCGCTAGAGGAAAATCCCACCTTGCAAATTCATTTGTACGCACCCGAGTGAAGAGGCTCACCATAGAAAGATTTTTCCAGTGGGAAACACTTGTCGATGACTCAGAGTAGCCAGAGACTTACATATCGGTTGCGGGGAAATTGCCAACAGCTAAGGATTCAAAAAGT
Organism: Crinia signifera; assembly: GCF_055691185.1. NCBI lineage: Eukaryota > Metazoa > Chordata > Amphibia > Anura > Myobatrachidae > Crinia > Crinia signifera. The sequence continues at coordinate 150,748,166 of NC_139218.1, read as the reverse complement.
AGCAGGATTTAATCGCAGTGCGGCTGTACACATGCTATGGGCCATGCGAATGCTCAGCCTATCGATAATGCGCTGCCTTGCGAAATTCACGGCTGTGCGATCAGGTCTGAATTACCCCAAAATCATAAAAAACCCTGCCAAATTCTTAATATTAGCCAGTTAAATAGTTAAAGAAGGTTTATTGAAGGTGTCCATTTGTCTTGTGTGGGTGTTTGGCTGGGGGAGATTTTCACCATACAGTTCTTATTGTAAATCTGAGTCAATATCAGTGTAGGAACAGATGTGACAGCAGTTACAAGCGCTCCCGAGACCACTTTTGTCCGGAATCTCTAACTTGAGGTTTGAAGTATTGTCTGCTAGTGACTGCCCAAACACCAGCATTACTTGCCTCACAAAGGCAGACAAAAGATCAAATGGACAAGAACCATCCTGAAAGCCAGATCAACTGTTTTGTAAAGAATATAAATGAATAAAAAACACTGTGGGGTTGTGTATTAATATAAAGAGAAATTCATGATACATTTTTGTTCTTTAGTCTGTGATATTTTCACTTAAATGTACAGTATATTTGCGACACTACATTGTATAAAGCATTGTAAGAGGTCCTGCTGTGTTGGACTGCTAATTAATATAATGTCTCAACAAGGAAGCAAGCTCATTATCAATAAAAAAAACAAAGAGTGTATTGTACATCTGACAGTATTACAGCCACTCTTGGTAGTTTTGATCAGATCTAATAGTCTGTTAAATTATTTCCATGTCAACAAATAAGCATAGTGGTTGCTGACAGCAATTGTATATTGCCAGTGTCATAACAAACACCACAAAAAAGAATACAGACAAAAAAAATCACAGACAGCAACTGCGTCTTTGAATACAGTACTTCTGGCCCAGATGTCGCAATGCAACAGACATTTTGAGTAACCGTAGGGTTTCTAAATGGTCTGATGGAACAGATGATGTTCGACTGATGCTGTGTCTTCAGATGCAAACAAGGAATCTGAGAAATCGCTGATGAGCATCTCCTTACATAACATGGTGGCACTTGCATATCTTTCAGATCCACTGCAACCAGAAATGCAGCCCTTACCAGATTTGCACCCACCCAATTCGGTATGAAGTCCCCTCCAGCAGGGATGTATTTGCTTATCTCTACATTGGCAGCCTAGCTAGGACCCTTTTCCAATTGCATACATACTCCAGCCATCTCAATTTCAGCAACACAGTCTCAGTTTGAGCATAATGGTTCTGATATGCCGGAGGTTGAGAGTAATTTACCCTGCGACCTACAGTGTAGACACAGGGCTGTAATGGGCTGCATATGACTGGTGCCATAACCAAGAGCACAAGGCCAAGCTTCCCTGACTATACACTTTTGCATCTGCAACTCTGACACTGATCTTGCTGCACTGTTCATGGTATGACATCATGTGTGATAGGAATGGGATTGATGGGATGGTCCAAGGCACCAGTGTGCCTCTTAGCGCTACCCCTCCACTACATGCAGCATAAAAAATGGGGCATATATGCCAGCTATTCAACAATCTTCCAAAGTTTGGCAATGCATATCCCTATATTTCCTCAATGGATGGATCAGGTGGTGAATATAATTCACTATTTGGCATGACTCATCATGCAACTGGGCAATAAAACATAGCTAAGAGAAATATAAGTATCTATTGCCTACAATTTGAAAAAGTGCAGTTTGTATCAGAAAACAGAATGCTTCCTAAATTCTTCTATTGATTTCATGTGAGCAGTTGTGGTGATGAGGCTGCCAGAGGGATTTAGCACCCATCTACAGTACAGTCTGTATGAGGAAGCTTGACGATTAATGTGCAGAGTGTTCTGTTATATGAACCTACCAAGATCCTGTGCAATACCAGAAGGAATACATTAAAAACTACTCTCAGAAAGCCAGCACATTCCTGTGCATTAGGCAGGTAAAACTTCAACGATTGTAGGAGCACAGTGAAGTATTTCTGAAAATGGATATTTAGTACAGGGATGCAGAGTGTGGTCATCAATACGCAATTAGGAACAGTGGCAAGGAGACATAGGTATAAGAAATATGAGGAGAGGGTTATATGATGTATGTGAAGAAATAGGCTAAGTGATAACAAATGAAGGGGGAAGCAGAGGATAAATAAAGTGGGCCTACATAAATCAATAGCCATATTTAACAAGTGCAAAGTGATAAATTAGGCTGAAGAGCTCATATGCATATGTGTTGAACAATGATTTTCAGAAATTCACCAGAGCAGATGTGATATCTAGCTGTCCGGAAGCGATAAAAATACATTAGCCACTTCGCATTCCAGTTTTTAATTGATCTGCATGTTTGTGACATGATTTTTCTAGATGGGGCAGTGAAACTGGAAACTTTATTATATGTTGACACCTCCTTATCAGGGACAAAATGACGACAGAACTTATATAGACAAATATTCATACCCACATATATTACCCCATAATCTCCTAAGGCTACTTACTTGTAGGATGCTGCAGTGCCGCATGACACCCTGGGTCCAGGTCCAGTGATGTCATCAGAGGGTTATCATCTAGAGTGAGTAATCTCTAGTGTTTGAATACAGTTGCCTAGCAACCTGTTTCTCTTTACTAGTCTAAAGAAAAAGTGCCAAAGACAATACATCAGATTACTCATTGCATGCCCTTTACATAATAAACATCAGCAAAATAGAATAATCTACAATTACCTAATACAATGTTCCCTTTATAAACTTTGGCCCTCATTCAGGTTGGCTTGGTAAACTGTGATCATTGCAGCTTACCAAGCGCCTAAGATGCCCAGGCTTAGCGCTGCCTCTGATTAAAAACCCTCCCATGATGAGGCTGCTGCTGTCATCCATGGGGATGAGAAGCATGTAATGAGCTCCATCAATCAGAGCTCAACACAAGTCTCTCGACCTCTGACCAACTAGTCTCATCATGGGACTTAGTCAACTCCCAGCAATGCACTACACATTTGTGCAGTCATTGTGCCAAGCTCCCGATGCTCAGCACCATTAATAATTGTCACATTGGCAGATAGGTGAAGCTGCAGCACTACCCCACTCCCATGAACAAAACTTGAAGCTAAATAAATATATATATTTTTTTTAAATAAAAATACATGCCAACCACAGGAAGGCCCTAGATAGAGGGGGGCCCAGGGGTACTGACCACCTGTGCCCTCCCCTTAATCTGGCCCTGATTGTGGTAATAAAGTTTTAGACTGATTTGCCCGTTCAGTGACATTTTAATATATGTGCACCATAAACATATAAAATATACACAGATAATTTTCACACAAAGGTAAATTTGTCTAAGATTAATTTTGAATGCATATTGTTGTAACTTGTAGCAAGCACCACAATGACACCAGTGTCTTTCTCCCTTTGCACCAATGCACAGAGTAGTGTCTGAGAATACACCATGTAGCCATATATTGGCATGTGTAGCTACTAGTCATATGATCTGAAAATCTTCACCCAATGGTAGTTGGCCCATTGCTTATTGAACCAGTTCCACTTATATATAAGTGTCCATGCTATGACTGAAGATAATCTTTATGTAACCTTATTTGTTTTACTTCATAGACAATGGCAGTGTACTGTAATCACCTGTTATCATATTATAGTATAATAAAGATTCTCTGCATTGATTAATTTTAATATGGTTTTAATGAGAGGTAGCCTGAATTTTAATTAAACATTTGTCTCAAATGTGTATATTCTGATAAATCCCTGAAATGCTTATATATAATTTGTAATTATTCATGTCTTTTATATAAACATATTGCATTAACATACAAAGGGATGCTGATGTTATTGCAGTACATTCACTGCTAATGCACCATAAAGGTAAATTTAATTATTATCGACAATTCGAGAGTTAATCTATGTATGGTCCACTTAGAATCTTTCTTATCCAGCTCTCATCTATCCTGCTGCAATCTTCTACCATGGCTACTATTCATTTATTTCCAATCTGTCTTCAACTCCCCACAGATCCCACAAGTGAGCTATGCTTCCACTGCTCCAGACCTAAGTGACAATAGTCGATATGATTTCTTTTCTCGAGTGGTCCCATCTGACACTTATCAGGCTCAGGCCATGGTGGATATTGTAAAAGCCCTGAAGTGGAGCTATGTGTCCACACTAGCATCTGAAGGGAGCTATGGTGAAAGTGGAGTGGAAGCATTTATCCAAAAATCCAGGGAGGATGGTAAGGCAACATATTTTTATATATATATTATTATTATTAGTATTGGCAAAGCGTTTTGAGAGCATTGTAATTTGCTTAAATCATTTGTTTTATTCTTCTGTAATTAAAAATATATGACTATTTTTGTAGATACTGTATGAACAAAATAATATTGACGCTTGGGTTTAACTGAATAGTGGACACTACCACATGTACAAAATAATACTAAACATTTATTAATAAACAATCATGTCATTCTGTATTATCATATACAATCGAGAACACTTAATGACTTAAAAATGACGAGAAAAAAATAAAAAAGAATAAAATTCTGTTTAAAGATAAAAACTTGCTAGCATATTATCTCCATTTAGATGAATAGGCAACAGTTCACTGCACCAAATAGCTATATAAATACCAGATGGATAAGCACGATGGTTATGATGGTTCTCCTTATAAATATGATGGTATGGATGATGTACAGTCCTGGAATATTGCCCATTAAGATCCTGATTTACTCATAAAAGGCTTAACATATAGGCAGTCCTTATGGTACAGTATATGAATACCTTGCACAGTTTTGCTGAGGTTTGAAGAATCCTGAAGATGGGGTGAAGAAACTGGTCCGGAATGAAGTACAATCTGAGTTGTGCAGCGGTGCAAGTAGGAGAATGGCAGAGAATAGCTCAATAAAGTGCAATGTGGCTTATGCAGTGATAAAGTTGAAGGAATTGGCTCAACGCGTTTCAACGTGTTCACACATTTTCCTCAGGAGCATAGGTGCCGATTTAGTGGGTGCTCAAGGTCCCGAGCATCCACAGAAATTGATGAGCACCCACGGGCCCGAGTCCCGCTGCTGGCCCGCCATATTTACTTGCTAGTTTGCGGCCACCGCATTTATGTACCTGCACTGTGGGGGCATTTATATACCTGTACTATGGGGGCATTTGTGTAATTGGAACTCTGTTGATGTAATTTGAATATTGGAGACAACTGTGCTCCGTAATATAAATTGGTATGATTTTGTGGCCACACCCCTTCCCCATGAAGCTACTCCTCTATATTTTTGGCTTGAGCACCCACCAGCAAAAACCTAAATCGGCACCTATGCTCAGGAGCAGGAATGGTTGGTCTATCTTTTGTTTCTCTATATATACCCTGAGTTAATTAATTCAGTATTTGCAGGTGTCAATACACATTTAATAAACATTAAAAAACATAAATAAAACAATTCATATAATTCATGTGGTAGGTAGGCACAGGAGGAGTAAGTATTAAAAAGTTATTATTCATATTAAGCATATAAAACTGGCTAAAAAAGATAAACATTAATGCATAAACTGAGGTCCCGTGATCTGGGATATGCCACGTGATCCTGGAAGTGTACTTATGTGTGTCTTAACCTTAATCATAATGATGTAATATAAAGATTGTGTTTTCAGATATTGACCCTTCACATATTGATTTTTTTGACATTTCTTTAGACATAGTTGATTCATGTACCGTATCATCACTTCAAACTATACCAAATCTGTAGATACACATTCGTATCTACATTTCACAGTCTACATCACATCTTGGAAGATTAATATTCACAAAGGTCAACTAATGCGTATTCTCCATAATTGTTCTTCCTTAGACTTATTTGATAAACAAGCTGTCGACATTGTTACCTCCTTTGAACAGAGAGGGTATCCAGGCCTCCTCCTTCAAAAAGCCCTTAGAGAAGTTTGCGAAATAAATAGAGAAGACCTATTGGTTAATAAATTGAGAAGACGACAAGATAATGACTATGAGACAGCTTTTTATTTTTTTCAACATTAAATCTTTATTTAAAATTTTCATAGTAATAACAAGGGGGTAAACAAAATAAGGGGATAACAAAGGGAAAGGGGAGTGGGGATTGAGGGAGCAGGGTGTACAGAGGCATTGATGATTTAAAGTAATAACAAAGAAAAAGACAAAGGAGGTAAGATAAGCAAAGTACATGGAATATGTTAGACATCAGAGGCCGTTGAAGGCGACTCGTTTAAATCAAAAGAAGGCTGAGACTGTGACATGGTATGTGTTGATGGAGCTCCCTTTCCCTCTGTGACATAGACATGCCATGGGAGCCATTTCATAACAGGAGAAGAGAGTACTATGACACAGCTTTTATTTGTAAATACAATACTGCACACTTTCAGATTAGAAAGATAATCAATAAAAATTACGGTATACTTAAACATGATAAGATTCTAAGTAATAAATTACCCAATTAGACCATCCATCATATTTAAAAAGAATAGGGGTGACATTTAATGAGATGCTAAAATGTGATTTCTTTAGCCAAAAACGTCCGAAATCGCACTTTTTCCCGAATTCGCATATTTAATGAGATGCGAAAAACTGGAAAAACCGCAGATTTTGCCGCAAAATCGCACATTCTGAAAGTGAGATTTTTAGTCGGGGTGAGCCGGCTTTATCCTGCGCAGCCAACACCTTCAGTCCACGTGTAAAAAGAATGTTAAAATAAAACACACACACAGAAAAGTATAACTTCATTACACTCACAACCACCCATCTCACTTTTACACCAACATACTTACCAATCCAGGGTCCAGCGCTGGTCTCTGTGCTGCAGAGCCAGCTCACCCCGCACTGACAACAGGGTGAGCCGACTTTCTCCTGGGCAGCTAACACCTTCTGTAGCGCTGTCCCAGGTTATATTCCCCTGAGAATTCGTTCCGTTGCCTCATTTGATGATCTATCACCGCTGACTCCTATCTGCTCCTTGACAAAGGACAAAGGTCTTTGTGACCGAAACGTTGGAGGAAGGAACTTTTGTACAGGTTATATACCGCTGACTTTTTGATTGAAAGCAACCATATGAAAGAAGTTGTTTTTGTGGCGAGTGTTTTTTCCTACTTTGTGTAGGAGTATTGGTTTTGTATATTTAGACACAGGCAAGCCTGGAGTCCATAAAAAAACACCCCACCGATGCCATAGGTGTAAATGTGCGAGTGCAGGCTTTTTGTGGATCTATATATATATATATATTCAGCGGCACTTAAGCCAACCATTAGTATCGTCTGTGAGTAGTAAAAACTTCCGCCCCTTCTTTGACGTGATTTCCGCCAACCACATCCTGCACCAATACGTCACTTCCGCCAACCACGTCGGCTAGTACGGACTCACCGCCGGGTGTGCGGGCAATCATGGACGATCCACATGTAGAGGTCCCTCTCCTGTAGAGAGAGAGATATGGTGCAGGTAGGGGTTCTTTGAAAACATGATCTCTATATTACATCATTATGATTAAAGTTAAGACATACATTGTGTGTACACACTTCAGGGATCACGTGACATATCCCCAATCACGTCACCTTAGTTTATGCATCAATGTTTATCTTTTTTATTAGTTCTATATGCTTATTATGATAACTTTTTAATACTTACTCCTCCTGTGCATACCTACCACATGAATTATATGAATTGTTTTTATTTATGTTTTTTAATGTTTATTAAATGTTTATTGATAATTTGGGTCTCACACCTGCAAATACTGAATTAATTAACTAAGGGTATATAGAAACCCAAGATAGACTTACCCTTCCTGCTCCTGATGAAGATGTGTGAACACGTTGAAACGCCAATTCCTTCAACTTTATCACTGCATAAGCCACATTGCACTTTATTGAGCTATTCTCTGCCATTCTCCTACTTGCACCGCTGCACAAATCAACCCATCTTCAGGATTCTTCAAACCTCAGCAAAACTGTGCAGCACTAAGCAAGGTATTCATATACCATAAGGACTGCCTACATGCTAAGCCTTTTTTGAGTAAATCAAGATCCTACTGGGCAATATTCCGGGACTGCACACCATCCATATCATCATATTTATAAGGAGAACCATCATAACCATCGTGCTTATCCATCTGGTAATTATATAGCTATTTGGTGCAGTGAACTGTTGCCTATTCATCTAAATGGAGATAATATGTGAGCAAATTTATATCTTTAAACAAAATTTTATTCTTTTTTTTTTTCACATTATTTTTAAGTTATTTCAAAATTGTTCTCATGATAATTCTCGATTGTATAGGATAATATAGAATTATATGATTGTTTAATAATAAATGTTTATTATTATTTACATGTGGTAGTGTACATTATTCAGTTAAACCCAAGCGCTGTATATATCCTTTTCTTCCTTTACATATTTACATTGGGAGATTTACACACTCCCTATACAGCAGCTTTGGCCATACTTGTGGTACTTTATATTTTTCTTACAAAATAATATTGACCTGAAATTAAAGAAAAATAGAGATATTTGGGCTTAATTATGAGTCAAATTGCATAAAGGGTCAATACAGTGAACTAGCTGGTGATCTGTTTATCAGAAGGACTGTACACAGGATAAGTGGTCACCCAGTGGTTTCTTTACAGTAATGGCACTTAATATATGGAACACTCTGCCAGAGAAGCTTGTGATGTCGGACTCGATTGATAGGTTTAAAAATAGGGTTGACAATTTTTAATAGAAATAGTATGTATATATATATATATATATATATATATATATATATATATATAGATAGATAGATAGATAGATAGATGTACTATAGTTGACTTAGATTAGACAGCCACTTTAGATCACCGGGACTCCACATTGTAAGGAATAGACCTTAACTTCATCTGGGTCATTTACAGCACATGAGATCAGTTATACTGTACTGTAGGTTGAACTTGATGGACTAATATCTTTTTTTTCAACCTTCTAAACTACGTTACTAGATGTATATGCCTATGGTTAGTCTTCCATCTATTTATGCAAATGGAACTACAGACTCCTTCCATAGTGTACATCCATGCTGAATGAGCAAGGCCAGATTCAGCATCTGTACATGAAGGATTACAGACAGGGCCGGTGCAAGGCACCGGAGCGCCCCAGGCGAGTCTGGGTGGGGGCACCCCGGTGCCCCAGGGGGGGGGGGTGGTACCTCTGGTGGACGCTATGCACACGACGGCGCGGGAAGCGCTTCTGATTTTGAAAACACTTCCCGCACACTGATTGGCTGAATCTCAGCCAATCAGCGTGCGGCAAGTGGTTTCAAACCCAGAAGTGCTTCCCGCGCCGTCGCGCGCATAGCGCTAGTTATTCTCTATTCACTGCAGGGACCCCGCTGCCGCCAGCAGCTTTATACAGTGACAGCGACGTAGGTACCCCCGCACGGGCACGGACACCCCTGCCCGCTCCAGCACTGCAGGGACGCCGACAGCTATATGCTGGGGGTGAGGGGCGAACTGCCGCCCTCCAGGTAACGGCGCCCTAGGCAAATGCCTAGAGCTGCCTAGTGGTGCTGCCGGCCCTGATTACAGATTAGTGCACCTTAGACACCACCATCGGTCACACAATTTAATTTTGAACCATCCCTCTGCCAGTTGATTTTTAGCTACCTACCATATTGAATCTCAACCACAAGTATACCTTTTTTGCATAAACTTAATGTAATGTAGGAGCCATAGTAGTTTTTGAGAACTTCCACTCATGCACAGTTGCAACAAATCGCTAAACTACAGTATATGAACATCAGCATTGGGTCATGTCCGATTGAGATAAAAGCCTAAATGAGCATAATCATTTATAATATGCAGTAGATATATATATATATATATATATATATATATATATATATAATTTATTTAGATTTTTATCTTCATGTAAACCTTGTGCTGTGAGGTTATGTAAGTAAGCTTCTTCTACAACATTGCAATTTATACATTTCCAATATAGATAGTGCAGACAACTTCCTTTGCTGTCTTTGCAGGAAGCGTGTGTGTAGCGCAGTCAGTAAAGATTCCACGTGAACCAAAAGCAGGAGAGTTTGATAAGATAATTCGGCGCCTACTGGAGACATCCAATGCCCGTGCTGTCATCATATTTGCCAGTGAAGATGATATCAGGTGAAAAATACAAATAGAATGTATTCTATACCAGTTTGCTAAACATAACGGTATTGGCATAACAGTAGTCACTAATTTCTTCTAATGTTGGCATGTTTGGTAGGGTTGCCTGCCTTTCAGCAGTATGAAATGAGGCTGATACTTCATCATTACTTTCAGACTAGCACCTGTACGGTTATTGTGCAATATATCTACAGTAGAATTACATTGGCAGTATTTTTTTTTTTTTTAAGTCGAATGCTTGTTCAACAGGGAGAGCCGGTCTTATAGTCTTATAGTTAAATATTATTTCAGAAACAGTGAATGCTGGCTTTTATTTCCTTGTCAATTTTAATTAAATGAAATGGTAATGGGATTTGCAGCACCAGCATTTGTGATGTAATCATAGCTGACATAAGTGTCACAGGCTAATATTCATTCATGTTTTATATCTCATTTATCCTCTTTACTGAATTTTGTTGTTTTATTTTCATTTCTTGATCTCATCGCTCATCTTCTACAGACGAGTTCTTGCTGCAGCAAAGAGGGCAAACCAAACAGGTCACTTCATGTGGGTTGGCTCTGACAGTTGGGGCTCAAAGATCTCACCGGTCCTGCAGCAGGAGGAAGTGGCAGAAGGATCCGTCACTATATTGCCCAGGAGGGCATCAGTCAGAGGTGTATTAATATGCCATTATTTGGCAACCTGTGACATTATACATTTCATGTTCTCTTTTGTCTGTCTATCTATCTATCTATCTATCTATCTATCTATCTATCTATCTATCTATCTATCTATCTAATTAGCATAGCATGAACAATGATTAACATTTACATACTTACTGGCCAGACAAGGTGCAAAACATAAAGATGATCTAACCTAACCATTAAAGTTAAACATATAATAAATACAATTTAGAGATAAGCCGCATTTTAATAATACAAGCAAATATATATTAGACATATATAGAGCCATTTAATATCATTATTATTATTTATGTTAACAGTAATATGTGCAAACAATTCAATTCAATTGCATATAGACCTTTTTGTCTATTATATAATCCTATTATTATGATATGGGAATAAATTACATACTTATTCAAATAATTTTTGTATTTTTTTTTAATATTACTGTTAGGGTATTTGAGACAAAAATCACACAAGGGGAAAAAAGTCCCAGTTACTGTATTTTCTAAAACCTTAGTGGAATACTTTTCACAACCTGCATCTCAGATGTGATGTGATACATTTGCCCACATTTAAATTAAGGTGGTTATTCAGTAAGTATCCAAAAGAAAAATCTTTCTCTAATGGACAAAACCATGATGCACTGCAGGTGGGGCAGATGTAACATGTGCATAGGGAGTTAAGGTGGCCATACACTACTGCGAGAAGTACATCACATGCGGTCCAATCTGCATTTGATTTATTTATTTTATTTATTAACAGTTTCTTATATAGAGCACACATATTCTGCAGCGCTTTACAGAGAATATTTGAACATGCAAATCAGTCCCTGTCCCAGTGGAGCTTACAATCTATATTCCCTGCCACATGTACATGCACACACAGACATTCAAGGGTTAATTTTGTTGGGAGCCAATTAGCCTACCAGTATGTTTTTGGATTGTGGGAGGAAACCAGAGAACCCGGAGGAAACCCACGCAAGTACGGGGAGAATATACAAACCGCACAGTACTGGGTATTTCAGTACTTGAAAAGGATCTAGGAGTCCAAATAGACAACAAACTGGTGTGCAGTGCCCAATGTAACAGAGCACCAAAAAAGGCCAACAAATATCTAGTATGTATCAAAAGGGGCATGGAAACTAGGGACTCAAAAGTAATTATCTCACTGTACAAAGCATTGGTTAGACCTCATCTCGAATATGGAGTCCAGTTCTGGGCCCCACACTATAGAAAGGACATCATAGAATTAGAAAAAATCCAAAGAAGAGCAACAAAGCTGATTAGGGGAATGGAGAATTTAAACTACGTTAATTTAAAGACGTTTAAGGGGACATTCTCAACATGTACAAATATATCAGGGGCCAATATAAGGAACTGTCAAAATCCCTTTTTTCTGCTAGAAAGGAATCTAGGACGAGAGGGCACAAGTTTAGATTAGAAGAAAAAAGATTTTGTTCATCTAGAAGAAAAAAATTCTTTACGGTCAGTGCAGTCAAACTTTGGAACTCTCTTCCTGGAGAAGTGGTGTCGGCAGACACTATAAATACGTTTAAAATAAGGTTGGATAAACATTTATTGGTTAAAAACATCCATGGGTACAAATAAGTAACATAATCTGTCTTAAAAATATCAGAACATAATATACAACCAGGGATAGCTATTATAAACCTAGGTTGAACTAGATGGAGGCAAGTCTTAATTCAGCCTCACCTACTATGTAACTATGTAATGCTAACCATTACACCATCTGTACTGCCCATACATACATACATACATACATACATACATACATACATCACTGCATATGATGTAAAGCTTGCAACCCTGTCTCCCGCCTCGGGAGGGGGTTTGAGTTGGATGTCGGACGTGCAGGTGGGTCCAAACTCCAACTTCAATCCAATCCAATGTGCACAGGACCACATATGTGATTTGGCCCGATTTTTCTCCCTTTCTCAGCCCTTGTGAAAATGGGCAAAATCGCATAAGTCTTTGGGGCCTTTAGAGTTATTTTCAGTGGTGAATTCTACCTCGGTGTAGGGGGGGACTGCCCCCCTTTCACTGCTGCCATTGTTGGTCCCCACTGCCCCTGCCCCCAACTGCCCTGCCCCCGCTGGTCCCTGCTGGTCCTGCCGCGATCGCAAGACCAGGGATTGCACAGTAGATTCCTCCAGTGGCGTAAGTTAGTCCATGCAGCCCGGAGGCAAGATAAAAGTTAGTGCCCCCCCTCCCCAAGCGAGAGAGAGAGAGAGATAGAGATATATCAGAGAAAGAAAGAAAGAATGTTAGGGAGAGAGAGTATTTCACAGACTCACCCTCACCGTCTGCCGCTGTAGCGCCTCCCACTCAGATCCCGGCTCTTAGTTTGCGCATGGACTCCCAGCTCTTCATCACTGTTCCACAGTGACATTGTTGGCAGGCCGAATTCCGCCCCAGCTAAGTGGCAGGGTGGAGTGGTGACGGTGCCGCGGCCGCATACACGCAATGGTACAGGGGAGGGGGCGGGGCCGCCAGCACGCAAGCACCACTGCACTGCACACAAGGGTACGGGGAGCAGGGGGGATCGCCCACCCGCACCACACAAGGTTACGGGGAGGGGGCCGAACGTCCGCAGCACTGCGCACAAGGCTACGGAGGAGGGGGGCCGCGCTGTGCGCATATGCATAATATAGCTGCATGTTGCGACAGGCGGCAGCGGCTATGTTATGCAACACAGCGCGGGCCCCCCCTCCCCCGTAGCCTTGTGAGCAGTGGTGCTGAAGACCTATAAGAACTGTTCTGGAATCTGGTGTATGTTCTGGTCTTCTCCCTAATGTAATCAGGTCGGAACATCGGAGGCAATGGAGCCACTGCCCCCTTTAAGCCTGGCACCCGGCGGCAGATGACTCCATTGCCTCCGGGAGTTCCGCCACTGGATTCCTCTGTACTGCTCATGCGCTGGCCCCAAGCATCTATGGACTGCTTTGGCAGCAGCCCATGAAAGATCATCTAAAAAGGATCCCCTAATCTACAAGGACCATTATCAAATATTTTATTTTGCCTCATCTCACAGCCTATTTTTGTTGTTTACCTCTAGTATTTTTTATTTCTGCTTTGGCCTAGTTTTTTTGTGGCTATTTGCGCAATCTGATAGTGGTTAGCAGCAGCAGCAGCAGCAAGCAAAGACTTATCACATAGCCAACCAGTCCAGAGCTAAACAACTCAGTGATGATGTATAGAGGGAAATTTACTAAGATGTGTATTCTACTTCACATGTGATGTTGATATGGGCAACCAATCAGATCCTACTTCTTATTTATTTAGCACTCTCTAGAAGATAGTAGAAAGGATCTCAATGGTTGCCCATAGCAACATCACATGTGACGCAGAATACACATCTTAGTAATTTTCCCCCATAATGTTCTGTTGATTTTTACAGCATACACAAGTTAAATTTAAACCAAACATTTTTTTTTTCATGAAAGATCTTATATTCAGATCAGTGTTTTATTTTCACTGACAAGTATTTTTTCTGCTACAGAATACTGTTGGAATGAGTCATGTAACACAAGAAACATCACTGCCCTCCGAACTGATGTTATTTTTGCAGGAGTGAAATTACTAATCTTTAAATATAAGTTGTGACATCACTTATGCCTTATATCAAGACATATTTTACAGATTATTTTAGATTTGTCACTTTGCATTATATAGTGTAATGTACCGCCTAAACACCCCCCCCACACACACAGATTGTCAGAGCTACACATTTTTTATCAAATAATTTTGATTGCACTCTACTGTTTGTATTTTACTTTGACACACACACACAAACACACACACACATCTAAGCACACCCACACCCTCACAGAAAGACATAAAGGAATGGGGCCTCAAAGCAATGTTGCCCACCATGGATTTACTCTGCCCCCCCCCCCCCTTCCCCCCAGTATGACCCCATGCATCAACATTGCATAGAGATACTGTATACAGAGATGCTTATCACACAGTGGGCGAGATTCAGCAATAATATCCGCTGCACATTGCCGGCATTCTCATAGTTAATAATTGCATATGCACTAACATATGCGATTATTAACGCGAAAGCGCTGCCCGGCGATGTGCAGCGGGTCCCCCCCTCCCTGCCGGAACCCTTACACAGCTGTAAGGGCTCCGGTTCCTCCTCCCTGCACTCAGAAGTGGTGCAGGTAGGAGGAAATCACTGGTCTGGGCAGCACAGCAGGAGGCTGCCCGGACACAGGTGAGGGAGGTGCGGCGCGGATCGGCGGGGGGCGCGCTGGGCGGCGGGGGATGTGAAGGGAAGCCCATAGGCTTCCATGGGGTTACGCCAAATAGGAACTGGCGTAACCCCCCGCAGCGAAGCCCCAGCAATGGGGCTTTGCTGCATATGAAAATGCGGTAAAAACCCCGAAAACTGGGTTTTTACGGCATTTTCAGCTTGCTGAATCTCGCCCAAAGAATGCAAAGTTCGGTAACATTTGCTACATGTAGCTGCACACTCTGATTCAGACCCTTCATTTATACAGATATTATTTACAAATGAAGTCAATGTACAGTATGTGTATATATATATATATATACTACAGTATATCACTATATGGACAAAAGTATTGGCCACGCCTGTTAATTATGACATTCTGGTACTTCCATTAGACCCGTTGCCACAGGTGAAATAAATGAAGCAACTAGCCATGCAGCTTCCATTTGCAAACCTCTGTGATACAATATATTATGTTCTGAAGAGCTCAGTGACTACAAGCGTAGTACTGCGATAGGATGCCACCTTTGCAATGAGACAATCCGTGAAATTTCATCTCTGCTGGATATTCCAAGATCAAATGTAAGTGATATCATTAGAAAGTGGAAGCATTTAGAACAGCAGCAACTCTGCCATGAAGCAGAAGATCATGTAAAATCACACACTGGGGTCAACATCTGCTAAGGTGCATGGTGTAAAAGTCACCAAAGCTCTGCCGATTCCATAGCTTAGGTTCCAAAATCCTACTGACATTAATGTAAGCACAAAAACAATGCAGTGGGAGCTCAATCAAATGGGTTTCCGGGGCTGAGCAGCTTCATGCAAGCCTCACATCACCAAGTCCAGAGTCAAGCATCGGATTAAGGGATGTAAAGTAAACTGGACTGTGGAGTAGTGGAAACGTGTTCTGTGGAGTGATGAATCGCACTTCTCTGTTTGGCAATCAGATGGGAGAGTCTAGGTTAGGCAGATGCTCGGAGAATGTAACCTGTTTGACTGCATTATGCCAACTGTAAAGTTTGGTATAGGAGAGATAGTGGTATAGGGCAGACTTTCAGAGCAATCTTAATATTTCAGCATACCAAGACATTTTGAACAATCCTATGCTTCCAACTTTGTGGCAACAGTTTGGGAAAGGCACTTTTCCATTTCAACATGACTGTACACCAGTGCACAAAGTAAGGACTATAAAGATAAGGTTTGATGAGTTTGGTGTAGAAGAACTTGGCTGGCCCTCTTAGAGCCCTGACATTAACCCCATAAATCACCTTTGGAGTGAACTGAAATGGAGATTGTGAGCCAGGCCTTCTCGTCCAGCATCATTGCCTGACCTCATAAATGCTTGACAAAATGAATGGGCAGAAATTCCCACAGAAACACTCCAAAATATTGTGGAAAGTCTTCCAAGAATAGTGTACTCTGATATAGCTGCAAAAGGTGGACCAACTCTATATTAAAGCATCCTAACAGTGTAATTACAGTCAATATTGGTGTAATTGTAAGGCGTCTGAAAACTTTTGTCCATATAGTTCATGTATGTATGTATGTATGTATGTGTCTCTCTCTCTCTCTCTCTCTCTCTCTCTCTCTCTCTCTCTCTATCTATCTATCTATCTATCTATCTATCTATCTATCTATTTATCTGTGCTTACTGTATTGTTACAACTTGCTGTTTTCCTACTTGTCTTGTCTTAGGTTTTGACCGGTATTTTACCAGTCGGACACTAGATAACAACAGAAGGAATGTCTGGTTTGCTGAATTCTGGGAAGACAATTTTCATTGCAGACTGAGCCGGAATGCACTACGCCGAGGTGGTCATGGGAAGAAATGTACAAGTAAGAAGATAACACACATTCAGAATCTGTGCACTGCTTTTTTTGTGTGATAGTACTGTTGCTAGTTCATCAAATGCATTTAAACCCATATAGCAACACATGACCAATCATTATGCTTACCAGGCTGAAATCTAGGACGTTAGTGTGGAGCAACAGTGGCTTCCCCAACTGCTTACCACATTGTTGAACAGCAGATGACAGAGCTCAATGCTCCAACTGTTAGATAGCAGTCATCTTCTAATTATGTCAGTGCCCGCAATTACAGGAGAAGGGGATCTGAAAGAGCTCATCTAAGTGGACGTAGCATTAGAAGAGACTTATTTTGCTTGTAAATTAGTTCATAAAGCAACATTTAAGTACTGATTGTTTTGAAAACCATCTGGAGGTGCAGGTTTGCCTTCACGTTTACAGTAAATTAGCTTAATCTTTACTTATTGTACATTAACGTAACTCAATCTATTTTAATAGTGATAAGGGGGTGAGGGGTGTAGGGAGAGAGGAGCACTGCGACACAAATTAATTTTGGCTGTGACACAGATTGGGAAGCATGCACTACTATGTGGAGTGTCTGACACTCGATGCTGTGAGTTCCAAAAAGTATATACAGTAACACTCTATTGCTTGGACTGTTCTGTGCACTGCACCCTAGTACGCGATGGCAGTGTTTCATAGATGTGCTATAAACTGCTGTGATCTTATATAATGGCTCTGTCACTTAGAAATCCAGCAGAAACAAACGGGTGCACACCTCTGGTCAATAGAAGTAAAATGCTTCATTCCATGCCCAAATGCAAGACAATAATTCACAGAGCTGTTCAAAATGCAAGACAAGATTTAATGTAGCTATTCAATATGTGTATTTAGAGGGGTAATTCAAACCTGGCTGCAAATTTGCAGCATCCAGGCTTCAAATAGATGCCACCCGCTAGAGTGAAACCCCACCTTACAAATTAATTAAAAGATGTGTAGGGCTGCAAAGCTAATCACAGCCATGCAAATATGTCCAAAAGTCTTCATAGGAAGATCACCATCAAATGATTTTGCCACTGTGCACCAGTCATCGCAGGCTCAGAGCAGCCATAGACTTACTCGGTGGCTGTGATGAATACAGAGATATCTGACCTGTTGCTGATGTCACATACTCCTCCCCTCCCCCCTTAAAACGGCTGGACACGCCTGTGTTTTCCTTGTCACTCCCAGTGTTGTTTCTGGCACGCCTAGTGTTTTTCTTAGCACTCACACCAAGCGGCCCGTTACCATCCCCAAGCACCTACTTCCTGTCAATCACCTTGTGAATCGGCACCAATCAAAAAAGGATGGCCTCACGCATGGGTAATAATGGCAGTACACATATGCAGTGTGTCGATAATCAGCCTCCGTGCAAATTTGTGGCAGCGGGATCAGGTCTCCTTTCAGATTTCATGGCTGGGGTTTTGCTTTGGGTTTGACAACCCTACAAATAAGACATAAGCAAAGGTTGCTGTGCAGTGAAGGAGATGAGGCCAGCTGCCATTAGAGAGTGCATGGGCTGGGCCCCTTAATATGTATCCCAAGTGGACAGAGATAATGTACTAACCAACCAGCTCCTAACTAGTTTTTCAAACACAGCATGTAACATGTCAGGCCCTGATTTGCTGGCACTTTATATCTGCTGAATTTATCTCTCTCCAAGGCTTAGTAAATAGACCCCATTATCTTTACAGTTACCAAAACTATTAATTGTGAGATGACATCAGTTTTGAAAGATTTTAAATCTGAACTTGATGACCTAGGTCCTTGATGACTAACCTTGATACTCCAGATGTTTTTAAGCTACACATCCCAGCATGCTCTGCTTCAGGTTTGAATCTGAAGTGTCAAGGTTAGCCATCAAGGACCTAGGTTCTTGTACAGAGTACAAAATGGATGAAGTCTTTCCATATTAAAACATTATGGAGAAGGATATTGCTGAACTTACAGTGGGCAGGATGCAGCAAGTGGCTAAACGTCCGAAAATGCAGAGTATCTGTTAAAAGCTAGTATAGTATAGTATAGTATAGTAAATGGCAAACACGCGTTTCTCCACCTGCATGTTATCTAGGCAGCTTCCTCAGTCAGCAGATTTTAACAGGAACTCTGAAAAACTGCCCTCCAAGTCTGTGAGGCCATTACCCAGCAAATACCACAAAGCTTTAAGGAAAAAGTGGTAACTTTATAAATCCATTTATTAAACTAATGACCATGAAGGACTTGTACTATTGGATTTATTTACATAAAAAAGCTTGTTGTGGGCCATTTGGGTCATTAGAGTAACATAATCTGTGTTTTACATTGCATAAAATTGTGAGATTTTTACAGTCATGTACAAGCATCTTATTATGGTGATTTAATTCACTAACAGAAACTTTTAGAATTTTTTATATTTGTCTATATAAATATAAGCATGGAGGTGCCTGTCTGTGCAATGTGCAATGTGTTTGAGTTAATAAAACTTTTTTTATTATTATTATTAATCTGATTGACAGAAATTCCCAACATACACTCTGACATCCGCAAATGCCACTGTAACCTCCTCACATGCCTCAATATACTACTCTGACCACCCATATGCCTCAATATACCACTCTGGCCACCCACATGACATTCTAACTACCCAGATGCTCCTCATACCACCCACATGCTACTCTGACATCCCTGCATTCCTTCTTATACCATTTAACTTATACATATGTCACTATTAACTTCCCACATGCATCCACATACCATCAATCTGCCCCACATACCTCTGTGACAGTCACACATACAGTACTTCCACATAGCTTTCAGACTACCCTACATGTTATTCTAAACTCCCCAGGTACCTCCACTATATCTGATATGCCACTCTAATAGTAATCAATAATAAAAGTTTTTTAATAGGAAGATTAATTTGGTTGTTACATGCTTAAGCCATTCACCTTCAGGGACTATTTGTTGCCTAGGTATGTACTGGGATTTAGCTGACTGACTCAGATTGATTCCAGAGTTGCCTACCCTCCTGCATTCCGCAGGAGACTCCCTGAAATACAGTAGCAGTAATCTCCCTCTCTCCCTTATTAGTCTTGCAATCTCCCTCATTTCACCTAGACCACATTACACTGTTACATGTTTGGGGAAAATAAGGAATGAGAGATAAGATACATTTACATTGAATCATCAGCACCATTTCCCAGCACTTTACCAAGTATAGTAGCTCTTACTAACTGCTTTGGGGATCATCTACACTTGTATATAAGTCATTCTACACAATTCCTCTCAGATGTAGCAGTACACACCCACGCTTCTAGGGGCCAAGTTCACAATTTCTTTTCACAATCTCTCCATATATAGAACTAGACACGCCATTTAAGTGGAGCATGACACGCCCCCTCAATGGGGTGCTGTGCAAAATTCTATTTCAAACTATAATCTCCCTGAAACTAGTTTTCAAAAGTAGGCAAGTATGATTTGTTCTCCTCATCCTCCAGCACTGCCCCTTTTTTCCAGCATGCCCTGGGGATCCAATGCGTCCAATACACTAAGCCTGTGCAAATGAATGTTATGGTCAGCTGATGTCACATTACTGAACACACAATTTTGTGATCCAGTGTCACATTTATATTTGCACACATTACAGCTGTTTCAGGAATACATTGTAAATCAGAAGCTTTGGAACAACATTCCTACACACTCCTGTTGAAAACATACATGCTGATACATACAAGGCTTTGGCAAGTTGGAATGTAACAGATATACAGACACAGTGGGGCAGATGTATTAAGCCTGGCAAAGAGATAAACTGGAGATAAAATGGAAGGAGATAATGCACCAGCCAATAAACTCCCAACTGTTATATTTCAAACACATCTGATTGGCTGGTGCGTTATCTCCTTCCACTTTATCTCCAGTTTATCTCTTCTCCAGGCATAATACATCAGCCCCAATGGCCCTTATTCAGATCTGATCGCAGTACAAATTTGTTCTCAAAATGGCCAAAACCATGTGCACTGCAGGTGGGGTAGGTGTAACATGTGCAGAGAGAGTTAGATGTGGGTGAGATATTTTGTTTCTGTGCAGATTATATACTGGCTGCATTATTTTTACACTGCAATTTAGATTTTAGTTTCAACACACCCCACCCAAATTTAACTCTCTCTGCACATGTTACATCTGCCCCATCTGCAGTGCACATGATTTTGCCCATTTTAAGAACAAATTTATACAGATCTGAATAAGGGCCAAAGGGTGAAATTTAATAGGATGAGAGATTCAGAAAATGAGAGATTTGGTAAGAAATCTCCAGTTGAATTAAATCGGCAATCATTTACACGGCAAAACCAGGTTGATTTTGCAGTGTAAATGATTGCCGCTTTAAGAAACCTCAAGATTTTTTACTAAATCTCTCACTTTCTGAATCTCTCATCCTATTACATTTCCCCCAACAATTCATTTTTGGATAACATTTTACAGTAAACATTTTTGTCTTTTTCACTTTAATCACAGATCAGGAGCGGATTGGCGTAGGGTCCACTTATGAACAAGAGGGCAAGGTACAATTTGTTATAGATGCTGTGTATTCCATGGCCCATGCTCTTCACAATATGCACAAAGCTGTGTGTCCTGGCAGTGTTGGACTCTGCAGCCGCATGGACCCTGTTGATGGAGCTGAACTACTGAAATACATTCGTAATGTTAACTTTACAGGTAAGACAAGCATAACATTGCTAGAACACATCCATTTTAAATTGTTTATTAATCTAATGTTAATCCTCACATTAATTCTGCAAAATGACTGAAGTTATATTCTGTTAGCAGTATTTGTGGGAATGGGTTTATTTGCTTTTATCTGTATATAACAGCTTTTTTCTCAGGAAAGGGTGTTGCTGTTATGTACAGTTGTGTGTGCTAACTCCTTCTGCTCAGTGATGCAGTGCCTCTACCCAAACTGTCTCCTCTTGTGAGCAATTGTGGTTAGGGCAGTCTTCTACCAGGACAGACTTGGATCCACAAAGACCTACTCAAGGACAGTGTATATGTGACACCCCCAAGGCCAGTGGTGGCCCGGTTTACCTGAACTGGGTGGAGTTCACACTGTGAGGTTACTTCAGTTCTTCTTTTCCAATTCGGTCAGGAGTCTTTTTGCTCACAATGAATGGACAAGTTGGTACATTTATAACAGTTTATTTTGTGACTCTTGGGTGAGGGTATAAATGATCACCTTCAGTAATAATGGCAATTATGGTATCAAGCAAACAAAGCACTGCACACTTCTGTACACATCTTTAGTGGAAGAGTACAATATATCCAATCCGATGAACAATTCAATTCTTGTAACACAATCTGTTTACCTGCAATATATGCAAACTTCTCTTCACAATACACTTACTATTATGTGCAATAGCTGCATGCATTAACTAGACTCTGCTATATCATCCTACTACTGGGTACCCAGATAAAACTCAAGTCACTATTCCTTGTAATGATCCTGCAGATCAAATGATGTGTAACAGTCTCTTCAGGTTGGCTCAGTCAGCAGTAAAGCACAGTCTTTATTTGGGGGTCGGTGGCTGAGAGTCTTGCAATAGGTTTGCTAACTGAAAACAGTCCAAGGCCAACTCATTTAGTTGTTCTCAAATCCTTAGACAGGGCTTGGTTAATGCTGAATCCCACATTCAAAGCAGCTTCCAGCATGAAGGAGTTAAATGAAGTATCTGCATTCACAGTCTACTGAGAGATCCTTTTATAAAGGTTACAGTCTTTTTAGGGCAGTCCTGTTATACTCTGCTGGGGGGTCTGACAGGGACCCACTTCTATAGCCAGGAGCTATCTTTTGCCTGAGCTCTCTGTGGATTCTTTCCTCTGTTAATACTGGAGTTGGGGTGAGTGGTGCAAACTTGGATCTAGTGGGGAGCAGACTTTTACACAGGGGTGTTATAGTCAGACTCACGCTTTATTGGATGTTGCTGGTACAGGCTGTTACAGTGTCCTCCACTCTGCATGCTGTCCTGCTCTGCAGGGTCTCCTCTGAGCACATGGGGCTCTGTGTGTCTTTGCTCCTTGCTGCTGCTGCTGTTAGCAGTTATTTCCACTGTGTCCCACTCAGTAGCCTGCACTTTTATTGCTAGCAGGGACGGCTGGCAGATTAGCTGGGGAGATTAAGAACTCTCTCTGTGTCACTCTCTTCACTCAGTTCCATTCAGCTCAGACACCATGCTGCTGCTCTCTCTCTCTCTCTCTCTCTCTCTCTCTCTCTTCCACAAGCTTCTTCCTGCTTCACCTCTTGACCCCACACTCTGTTAGCCAATACAGCTACCTTTTCTTCAAAGCTTTCAATCATCCTGCTGGGTTGATCCCGCCCCTGCTGGTAGCATTAAAGGGGCCTGCACTCAATTTACCCTCAGTGCTCCATACCTTAGGCAGATACTCACAATGTCAGTTTATAGTGATTAGCAACCCACTGGGGTGCTACATATACACACAACATTTGTAAAAGTCACCTTGGCACACTCAGTAAAGCAGTGACATCCCTACAGGGGGTGTACTGCACCCAGGTGTCATTCACCAAGTTACCAAATGACCATAGAGCAACCACTGATATAAATATTCCTAACAATAATTTATCTGGGTACCCAATGTTGGATATTGAGATTATCGATAGCTGCAGGTGTCGGAATGGTCAGTGCCACTGTTGGTTTATACATTACCCAGCACATTAAAGCTCTGTCTTAAAGATAGCCGCACCAATATTGACAGCTGAGCATAGCATCCCTGTCATGTAGCACACACACATATAGCACACATCGTCCAATGAATATACTTCCCTGATAATGACTCATCATACATCTTCCCCTTAGTTCCCAAAAGGCAGATCAGCAGAACAAAGTCTGTTTCTTGGCTCGCTGGGACCTAATTTTCCACAAGATGGTCTTACTATCTCTCTCTCTCTCTCTTGCACAGGACTACTTCCACACACTCTCTCTGCAACAACTCAAAAGTAGACTCTGGAACACTCTAGAGTAGGGAATTCACCATTGATGTTCACAATCCGATGGAAATACTCTTCAAATTGTGTGTTAACGTTGGTTGTCAACCATCATATGCTGCTTACCAATGTAGATCCTGTGGCTGACAATTTTTAAGAATCTGCAGACACCCGCAGCTAAGCTTATGTGCACATGTGCAGGACTCCAACACTTTCTGTGCTAAATGGTTTTGATCTGGTGTCTACAGATGTCTTCTCTTCCGGCTTGGCCTACAATATGTCTGCATTGTGGTCTGTCTGGCGCAACACAGCATGTGATAGCTGGGAGTGTACATGGCATTGTACAAATGTATGTTCCCGTTATCCATACAGAAGCTGGGGGGAGATGGAGGTGACATCTCCTGCAACCCATACTATTACTGTACATGGGAGAGCAGTGAATGAAGCAGGGAGCAATGCTCCTGCTGCCTATCAATTTACAAGGAAAGCTGGCTTGCTCTCACTACCCATAGCTCTGAATAGGGAGCTGGCAGCTGCGGGAGGCTGTGCTGTACCCTGTAGCAGCACCAGGGTCTGTTTGTTGCAAGGGCGGTACACCTGTCAAACCATAAAGCAGATGAGCTTAAGTAGGACAGAAACCTCCTGTGGAGCATGGCATCACAGGATTTGATGACAGAAGCATGGCAACCATTTGATTCTGGGCCTCAGATATCCATCTCTACTGTGCTCTATCCCCCCCCCCCCCTCTTTCTCTCTCTCTATCTCTCTCTGCCCAAAAAGTTACACTTCACCAATAAGCATGCTCCCTTTGTTCACCCATCAGTCCTTTGGGTTCCTAGTAAGTAAGGCTATCTTTTTATATCCTGCCATGGCGGCAGTCATTTTCTGTTAGTCCCTGCTGATCTACTAGATCTTGTGGCTGGCAGCCAGGTGACATGAACCCTCCTGGCACCTGATGATCACGAGCCTGATGACGACACAAGGATGTTGAAACGTTGCAAGATTTTTATGCCACTATCTTCACTAAAAGAAGTTTGAATTATTGTGCTGGAGTGCTGCATTCTTTATTTCATATATATATATATATATATATATATATATATATATATATATATATATATATATATATATATATATATATATACACGTATTTAATTTACAAACACACACACACACACACACACATACACATACACATTTATGTTACATTGTAGTTTATGTTGTATGGATCAATATGAGACTGTGGTGTTCTTACCCGGACAGGCTAGTCTGGGATCCCGGCAAGGCGAACTCTGCATAACTCCAAGTCAGGAGATGGGGGCTCTGCAAGGCAGCTCTGCCAGGGGTTGGGGTACCTACACCCAGCTGCTGGGTTAAAGTATATCCCAGTAGACGTGGTAAGTCCATTAATGTGGAGCAGGCTAGAGAGCAAGTTGCCCGATGCCCCCAGGGTGGGGTCCAGGCAGAGCCGGCCCTAACCAATTTCATGACTGGTGCTCTCTAGCACTGCCACTGATTCTGCTTATGACCCATCAACCCTCTCCGTTATGTCACACAGTAGTGTCCATTCTTCAGATTATACCACCCTGTATTGCTCCTTACTACACCACACAGGCTGCTCATTATTAACATTATACCACGCCGTAATGCTCCTTATTCACATAACACTGCAACATATTGCTCCTTATACACATTACACCACATTATACGGCTCCTTATTCATATTACAGCACACCGTACTAATCCTTTTTTATATTACGCCACCCCTTTCTTGTCCTTATTCACATTACACAGACACAAAGCTAGCGCTCTGTGAAAGTCTCATGACAAAAGGCCTAAAATGCATCAGTTGTAATTTTCAAAGATTCTCAAAACTACAACTACTGTCGCTAGCATGCGGGGGATCATCTAGCACAGACAAAGATCGCCATGCTTGTCAGGTCCCTCCCATGATGTGATTGCAAAAATGTTGCACGTCATAATGCACATACAGCAAAGTGCTCGCATCTTTAAGATAGCTCCCTGTCGGCAGATGCTGGTCCACCATGTTTTTGGGTTGCAATGGCTGTGTGTGACATCATGCAAATGCCGCGTCGAAGCCCCAAAAACTCTGCAGTACAATAGTGAGGGTCCTTTGGGTTTACATTTATCACTGTTATGTGCCAGTATTGTGAATGTGAATATTAGAAATCAAGCTCTTGAGTGTTAGGTTGTGGGAAAGGGAGGTTTAGGGGGTAAGTACCCTTCCCTGTTGGGATTGTCATTACTAGGATGCCACTGTTGGTCTACTGACTGCCGGCATCCCAATTGCCACTTACGCATACATATTTACTAAATAACCCCAATGCCCCTCAAACAGAGCAGTCTCCCCTTTCCTCTCATCACATTAACCCGCCACCCCCCATACATACAGTATATCCATATTTTCTTATTTTTATATATATAGTGACAGACTGACTGTAGCTGCAGTTCCTGGCTAGCCTAAATTGTCCCCTTCTCTATGAATTCTATGCATAGTGAAGTAAATGCAGTTCAAGGAAGCCAAGGGAGCACTGGGCATAGAGGCAGTGCCTACTGAACTTGCCTTTACAGCAGGACGCGGCTCCGTGGCTCTACCACCATTTTCACTTTCCCCATCAGGCAAGGAAGCTGTGGCCGGGTGATGTGATGAGGGGGGTGGGACTACATGTGATGGATAGCTCTGCACACCAGTTGTTCCACTTAGCTGCAGGACTGCTGCTGCCAGACTGACCACGCTGCTCCCTGGTGTCAGGCTGTGCCAGCCCTACGCTTGGGAAAGAATCCTCTAGGCATCCCAAATGCCCAAGGCAATTGCCTTCTTTGCCTATGCCCTATACCCGGCTCTTTGCCCAGGGACCTGCTGAGCAAGTCTCCGTTGGCTGCCCGGACATTTCAAATGCGGCGCTGATTCCTTAGCCAATCAGAGCTCATGGCCTGGTAGCCAAAAAGAGCGTCTGCCAGGCCTCAAACTCTGATTGGGCTCACACTCCAGTGCCGCATTTGAAAGGGCCCTGCTGTCGCCAGAGGCACGCCGTAACTAAATGCAGCAGCAGAAGGGGATCCTGGCAGTCAAAAGACTGTGTGCACTATAACCAATTGGAGCAGAGTCACCAAGCATATCGCACACCGCCGGCAACCACAGATCACCACAGACCACCACAGATCATCGCAGACCACCACAGCATCAAAGCACGTCCACCCACAACCCTCTCCAATGCCAGAGTGAAGATGGCAGTGACTGCGTGGGACTTATATCAAGTCCAGATCCTGCAAGATCTGACGGCGGGATTATGACGTTTTGGTGCGTTATGAGACCGGAGCCTGGTGGGAATCTGTACTAGTGTTGAGGGTGTCCAGTGGAATTCGGATTCTAGAAATCCGAACCTGCTCACCCTAACTTATACTAGGCTCTTTCTGCTGTCACAATAGTATTCATATACAGTCATAATAACCACATCACTGCCTGAGATAAAATGACAGCAACAAGCCAACAATATTATATCTACTAATATGTCCAACACTAATATATAGTACAGTATACAGCAGTGGCAAAATGCATCTAATATGACAGTAGTACTGTCCTCTTGTCAGTAGCAATGCTCAGTAATATACCCATCAGAAGTAATGCCCGCCTACAAGACATGTGGTAAGGCTCACAAATATATTTATAATCTCATCAACTGCAATGTCCAATAAAATGCCAGTTACTGTAGTTCAGTTTGCATTAATAATCTTGGTGAGAACAAAGATGATTAGATACCCATAAGTGGTAATGTACACTTATATGTTAAGCAACAGGTATGCCCACATACTGTTTATACCCACGTGTAGTAACACCCACTTATATGCAGATCTTTATAAATGCTTATTTACTGTATACAGAATGCCCACCAGTAATAATGACAACTTACATTCCTACCACGAAGATGTAATGCCCACTTTTAGAAGTACATTGACAGTAACATGCTTATTGACACAAAAATGCCCCTTACATACAGTATTGCAAACACAATTTGACATTGATTTAGAAGACAACTAATATGTATCAGGAGTAAAACCGAGTAAATTGTCCATCAATAGTAATTATTCTGGCCCACATCCTCCTTCTTCTTGACTTCCCTTAGCAGAAATTTCGGTACTTGTTTCCTAGCACGGCCACAATCTTGTGTACGTGTACCTTTAAGTTAAGGTACACGATCCACACGATGGACCCGATTTCCTTTGAAATCAGGTCCATTTTGCCGGCAAAGGTACAAAATCGGGGGCATCGCGTCGGTCGGGACCATTAACATTGGTCCCGACGCGACCGACGCGATGCCCCCGATTTCCCCATAGGCTTCAATGTTAAAATATTTTTTAACATTGAAATCGTGAGGATCGCGTCAGTCTTGTGCCATTATAATGGCACAAGATGAGATGGACTTGATTAAGTCCATCTCACCTTTAAAAAAATTTGAAAAATGTGAAATGGGCCAATATGACCCATTTCACATTATAGATGTCCCCGTCGTCACCCCACGATAGACGCCAACCCGAAGCGTGGCGAGCGCAGCGAGCCCGCGAGGGCCGGCGGTGCGCGTCCTCCGACCTTTTCATTCCCCTACTATCCACGTCGGCGTGGAGTTGAGAATAGAATAGTGTGGCGAGCGCAGCGAGCCACCGAGCCCGAAGCGTGGCGAGCGCAGCGAGCCCCGCGAGGGGACGCGTATAACTTCACAGGTATACGCGGCCCCTCGCGGGGCTCGCTGCGCTCGCCACGCTTCGGGCTCGGTGGCTCGCTGCGCTCGCCACACTATTCTATTCTCAACTCCACGCCGACGTGGATAGTAGGGGAATGAAAAGGTCGGAGGACGCGCACCGCCGCCCCTCGCGGGCTCGCTGCGCTCGCCACGCTTCGGGTTGGCGTCTATCGTGGGGTGGGGTTTACGTCATTAAATTTGGGGGACTAGGGAATATTTTACATTGAATCCAATGTAAAATCGGGTCCCAGGGACCCGATTTACATTTCATTCAATCAAAAAATCGGGTCGAAAATCGGGTCGGTCGCGTCGATCGCATCGCATGCGACCAAATCGCATGCGATGCGATCGACCCAATTTTTCCGACACGACCACCCCGATGTAAATCGGTGTGGCCGTGCTAGGAAACAAGTACCGAAATTTCATAGATCCAGAATACTCATGCATAGTGATTCCCGGCCACAAGTCATAACACTTCTGGCTTCTAATTGGATACTGCCAGTAGTCTGTTAGAAGGTGGTAGAGCTCACAAATCCATCATTGTCTATCTATCTATCTATCTATCTATCTATCTATCTATCTATCTAGTCTGTTAGAAGGTGGTAGAGCTCACAAATCCATCATTGTCTATCTATCTATCTATCTATCTATCTATCTATCTATCTATCTATCTATCTATCTATATATATACACACACACACACACACACACACACACACACACACTGAGAAAGCACTCAATTGTGCGACCCCCTAATAAATAACTCTGTGTTGTAGAAAGGGCAAAATTCATACTCTGAGCCCAAGTAACTGACTGCACAGTTGGCAATGGCAAAGAGAAATATATATAATGACGGATACATAAGGTACACAGAGTTATGCATTGAAAATAAGGAAATAAATTGAACAGACAGAAATCCCTATGATGAATACATAAATGGACATAAATAGGGCTGTTAGACAAATTCACAATTTGAAACACAGACAGAATTGTATAATTAGTTTAAAAAAACATGGTTCCAAAGAAGAACAGGGCAGAAATAATGATTGTTAGACAGCACAGACAGATACCACAAAAAGCAAAGAGTGTTGAGTAAAATATTAATGGGAATAGAATAAAAAATAAATAAAAAACCAGCAACTTCTACGGTACTGTATGTCCTACAGCAACTAAGAGGAATCTGCCTCCCCCTCTTATAGAAACACAACAACGTGAGTTGTAATGGGGATGGTAATTGCACAAACCAATTAATTAATTATGAACACGTTTTTATATTAACAATATATGTACAGTATATACACTTAGTTTGAATTAAATATATAGTTATTTATAATAAAACAATAATGAAAAAAATAAAAAAAATAAAGTGATGTTAGATTAGAATATAGAATTCCAGTTGAGTAAACTGTCTTTAGAACAAATTAAATGAACCTTGTATAAATACTATAGGATATTTAGACTAATGATAAAATAGATGTACAACTACCTATACAGATGTATGCCTGTGCATCTAGCCACAATCTGCCACACAGTGGCATACTGTATGCCTGGCGCAAATAAGCAGGCAGGTCCTGTGCAAGTCAGCACATGATGCAATGTGAAGGGGCTAGGACCCACCAGGAACTCTGCTAAATAATTTGATATGCAACACTTGTAAATAAATCTGTGTGTGCCTGAGTCTGTGTATGAAGCACAAATTAACTTGACATACAAAAAGGCGCAGCCGCTGTGGATTAAGTGGCACAGAGAAATACAAGTGTCATACCGTGCTTTGCAAAACTGTTCACCCCCCCGTGGCTTTGTAGCTATTTTGTTACATTACAACCTGGAATTTAAATGTTTTTGTAATCTGAATTTTATGTGATGGATATGCACAAAATAGTCTAAGCTGGCGAAGTGAAATGAGAAATGTATTTATAAAAAAGAATAAAAAAAATAAATCGGAAAATTGGCATGTGCATGTGTATGCGTCCCCTTTGCTATGAAGCCTCTTAAAAGTTATTTTGCAATCAGTTACCTTCAGTCACATAATTAGTGAAATTAAGTCCACCTGTGTGCAATCTAAGTGTCATATGATCTGTCAGTATAAACACACATTTTGTGAAAGGCTCCAGAGGCTGCAACACCACTTAACAAGAGGCATCACACATAAAGACAAAGGAGCGCTCCAAACAAGTCAGGGACAAAGTTTTTGCGAAGTGCAAGTCAGGGTTGGGTTATAAAAAAATGGTACTTATTTCCTAGCACGGCGCCCGTCGGGTTGATCGCATGCCTTAAGTTTAAGGTACTTAAGGCATGTGATCGATGCAATGGACCCAATTTTATGTCAATCACCAGTGTATTTGCCGGTGAAAGACAAAATCGCGTTGATCGTGTCCATCGCGGCCCATTATAATGGGCAGCGACACGACCGACGCGATTTTCAAATAGAGAATAATATTATATTAGAAAATCGCGTTGATCGGGTCCATCATGGCCCATTATAATGGCCCGCGATGCGACCGACGCGATCAACCCGATTTTCCCATAGAGAATAATGTTAAATTATTTTTAAAGTTAAAATCGGGTTGATCAACCTGATTTTACATAGGGAACAATGGGAAATGGGCCAATATGGCCTATTTCTCATTGTATAGGGTTAGAAAGTATGATTAATGTCCCCCCATTGTTAACGCCACCCCACTATTGACGCCAACCCGAAGCGTGGCGAGCGGCGGTGGTACGCGTCCTCCGACCTTTTCATACCCGAAGCGTGGCGAGGGGACGCGTATACCTGTGAAGTTATGCGCGTCCCCTTGCGGGGCTCGCTGTGCTCACCACACTCGCCACGCTTCGGGCTCGGTGGCTCGCTGCGCTCGCCACACTATATAAGATCAACTCCACGCCGACGTGGATAGTGGGTGTATGAAAAGGTCAGAGGACGTGTACCGCCGCCCCTCATGGGCTTGCTGCGCTCGCCACGCTTCGGGTTGGCATCAATAGTGGGGTGGCGTTAACAATGGGGGGGCCAATTCAACCATCAGGGGGGGTTTGCTATTAAAATGGGGGGTTTGGGGGCTTTTTACATTGAAATCAATGTCAAATCGGGTCTCAGGGACCATTTTACATTGATTCCAATGTAAAAATCGATTTGGTTGGCATGCGATGCGATCAACGCAATTTTTCTGACCCGATCAATACAATCAAAATCGGGGGCGCCGTGCTAGGAAACAAGTACCAAAAAAATATCCAAATCTTTGATGATCCCCAGAGCACCATCAAATACATCATCTTTAAATGGAAAGAACATGGTACCACAACAAACTTGCCAAGAGAGGGTCACCCACCAAAACTCACAGACCGGGAAAGGAGGGCATTAATCATAGAGCCAGCACAGAGACCAAAGGTAACCCGGATGAAGGAGCTGCAGAGTTCCACAGCAGAGTGGGTGTATCTGCATATGAGACCACAATAAGCCGTACACTCCAGAGAGCTGGGCTTTATGGAAAAGTGGCAAGAAAAAAGCCATTACTTAGTGTTAAAAATAAAAAAAGCACATTTTGTGTTTGCCAAAAGGCATGTGGGCGACTCCCAAATCTATGGAGATAGGCGCTCTTGTCAGATAAGACTAAAATTTAACTTTTCGTCCACCAAGGAAAATGCTATGTCTGGCGCAAAACTAACAAATCCCATTGCCCCAAGAACACCATCCCACAGGGTGGTGGCAGCATCATGCTGTGGGAATGTTTTTTAACAGCACTGACTGGAATACTGATTTGACTTGAGGGAAAGATGGTTGGTGCTAAATACAGGGATATTCTTGAGCAAAACCCGTTTCAGTCTGTCTGTGATTTGAGCCTGGAATGGAGGTTTGCCTTCCAACAGCAATGATCCGAAGCGTACTGCTAAAGTAACCCTCAAGTGTTTTTTTGAGGAAATTTAAATGTGTTGGAATGGCCTAGTCAAAGCCCAGATCTCAATCCAATCGAGAATCTTTGGTCAGACTTGAAGATGTAAGGATTCTGGGAGTATCCCCGGTACCCTAACTCCGTTGCCTCTGACTGGAATCGACGGACGTGTGCGGTGCTAGGCTTCACCTGGGCCCGTCTCGGCTGAAGGGCGAATTAGGTCCGCCCCACTCCGCTACAGGCAGGTCTTAGGAAATGACAACACGTCCGCCGAGGCCAGGAGAGAACAAGGGGAACAAGCTAGCTAAATCCCTATACCGGGGAACTCCCAGAAGCCCAAAGAAGTAATAAGGCTGAGCAGGAGACACTGACTGGCAGCAGTGTATGTGAGATATAATATAATGAAATGGCAACAATGCTAATGAGATGTTATATAATAAAATGGCAACAATGCTAAGGAGATGTTATATAAAGAAGATGGCAACAATGCGAATGAGATGTTATATAAAGAGAATGGCAACAATGCTAATGAGATGTTATATAAAGAAATGGCAATAATGCCCAGTGACACCGTGTGTCAAAACTGCGTAAGGAGATAGACAGGGTAACCCCTGACTTATCTGAGAAGATGACGGAGTCCCAGAGGCACTTGCAGATCTCTTGGGCTGATGAGTGTACAGCGGGGCAGAAGCTGAATCCCAGGCACAGCAGGACCAAACCAGGCAAGGCAGGACAGGCGTGGAACAACAGGAGGCTTCCGACAGAAACCAGGACCAGGAACACACTCAGACATAGACTGACTGAACGCTATAACCGGCGTCTGTCTGAGAGAGACGCCGGCTTATATTTTGAATTTGCCGCCCCCTGCGTGACATCACATCCGGTCCGTCCTGCAGAGTCTTCCCCCTGCAGAGACGGCCGCGGCAGAAGTTTGGGGCGTTGCCTAGCAACGTCCCAGAAGCCTTCCAGTAACGCGTCCCAGGAAGATGGCCGCCGTCCTAGCAGCGCAGATGCTGCTGACGGATTAGGACGGCGGCGGTGCCTGGGACGGCACCTAACAGTACCCCCCCCTTGAGGAGGGGTCAAGGGACCCCCAACTCTGGGTTTATGGGGAAATTCTTCAAAAAAATTCTTCTTGAGGGTAGGAGCGTGGAGCTCGTGGTCCGGGATCCAGGATCTCTCCTCCGGGCCATACCCTTGCCAATGAACCAAAAATTTGAGCTGATTGCGAGTCACCTTGGAATCAAGAATCTTTTCAATAATGAACTCCTTGTGACCTTGGACAAGGATAGGTGCAGGTCCCTTGCGCCTGGGCTGAGATGCCTGCTTAAAAAGAGAGCAATGGAACGTATTGTGAATTTTCATGGCCCGGGGCAGTTGGAGCTTAAAAGCCACGGGGTTGATTTGACTGATGATTCTAAAAGGACCAATAAAGCGGGCCCAAGTTTCTGAGAGACCTGGCGAATTTTAATGTTCCGGGTAGAAAGAAAAACCCAGTCTCCCACTCTAAAAGAGCAAGGCCTCCTGTTACGATCAGAGAACCGTTTGGCAGAAGCCGAAGAGGCAAGAAGAGCCTTATGAACCTTGCTCCAAATAAGCCTCCTCTGAGATAACCAAGAACCACCCCCGGAAGATCCGGGATCAAAAGAATTGGCTCTGGGATGTTGACCAGAGACACAGAAAAAAGGAGACATTCTCGAAGCAGAATGCCATGCATTATTATATGCAAACTCTGCGAAAGGCAGATGCTCCGACCAATTGTTCTGACACTTGGAAACATAACATCTTAAAAATTGCTCAAGGTTTTGATTGACTCTTTCAGTCTGTCCATTCAACTGGGGATGATACCCAGAAGATGGACTGAGACTGATGCCTAAAGCTGCACAGAGGAACTTCCAAAACCTGGCGACAAACTGCACACCCCTATCCGAGACAATATCCGTGGGGAGGCCATGGAGGCGAAATATATGCAGCAAGAATAATGCAGCTAGTTTCTGAGCGGAAGGGAGACCGACCAGGGGAACAAAATGCGCCATTTTGCTGAAACGGTCCACAACCACCCAGATGGTATCATGACCAGAGGAAGAAGGCAAATCTACAATAAAATCCATGGAGATATGGGTCCATGGCCTCTCCGGACAAGATAAAGGAAGAAGTTGACCCGTGGGGGGGGTGCGGAGGGACTTGTTTTTGGCACAAACCTCGCAAGACTTGACAAAAGATTCCACATCCCCTCTCATTGATGGCCACCATACAGAACGAGAAATAAATTCAATGTCTTGGAACAACCAGGATGGCCTGCGGTCTTGACCGTATGAAACTCAGCAAGAACCTTCCCTCGGAGTCTGGAGGGGACAAACAATCTCCCTGAGGGGGTAAGGTCAGGTGCCTCTGTTTGTGCCCGCAGGACTTTATCTAAAAGTGTTTGCGCAATACCAACATAAATCCTAGAAGAGGGAATAATGGTCTCCAGCGCTGATTCCTTGTCCTGAAGACCCAAAAAACTCCTGGACAAGGCGTCCGCCTTGACATTTCGGGAACCTGGCCTAAAGGTGATACGAAAATTAAACCGAGCAAAGAATAACGCCCACCTTGCCTGACGGGCATTTAGTCTCTTGGCATCCTGAAGATAAGAGAGGTTTTTATGATCAGTAAAAATGGTCACCTGAAATTTGGCTCCATCCAGCCAGTGCCGTCATTCTTCCAGAGCGCATTTTATGGCCAGAAGTTCCCTGTTCCCCACATCGTAATTCCGCTCCGCGGACGAGAACTTACGTGAATGGAAGGAACAAGGGTGTAATAGACCATCCTTAGAATCTACCTGTGACAACACAGCCCCTATGCCAATTTCGGAGGCATCTACCTCTAAAATAAAAGGGCGGTCAGGATCTGGATGACGTAGGATCCGGGCAGATACAAAGGCCTCTTTGAGAAGACGAAAAGAATTGTGGACTTCTGTGGACCAGAGAGCGGGATCTGCCCCCTTCTTGGCGAGTGCAACGATGGGTGCAACTATATCTGAAAACGCAGGAATGAACCTGCGATAGTAGTTCGCGAACTCCAAAAACCTCTGGACTGCTTTCAGAGTGGTGGGCTGCACCCAATCCAGGATAGCCTGAACCTTGGCAGGATCCATATAGAAGCCCTCCGGAGAAATAACATAGCCAAGGAAAGAAATACTCTGGACCTCGAACTCACACTTTTCGAGTTTAGCATAAAGACAGTTTTCTCTGAGTCTCTGTAAAACCCTCTTAACATGTACCCTATGTTGCTCCAAAGAAGAAGAAAAAATCAAAATATCGTCCAGATAAACGACCACAAAAATCCCCAAAAAATCCCGAAGGACGTCATTAATAAAGTCTTGAAAGACTGCAGGGGCATTGGCCAGCCCAAAGGGCATCACAAGGTATTCATAATGACCAGTGTGGGTGTTAAAAGCGGTCTTCCACTCATCCCCTGCTTTGATTCTAATCAAATTATACGCGCCTCGGAGATCTATCTTAAAAAAAACCGTGGCAGAGCGTAATTGATCAAACAAGACGGAAATCAAAGGCAACGGATAAGAGTTCTTTACAGAGATTAGGTTAAGCTGTCTGTAATCCATACACGGACGTAAGGTACCATCTTTTTTACCGACAAAGAAAAACCCCGCCCCCACCGGAGATTTTGAGGGACGAATAAAGCCCTTTTTCAAGTTGTCGGCTATATACTCCTCCATAGCTTTAGCTTCGGGTAAGGACAATGCATACAAACGACCCTTGGGTAACTTAGCCTGAGGAAGGAGACTGATGGCACAGTCATAAGGTCGATGGGGAGGTAAGGTCTCCGCCTCTTTCTTGGAAAAGACATCAGAAAAAGAAACATATGGAGCAGGGAGCAGGGGATTGGCGAGACTAGAAACCCTGACAGGGAGTTGCAGGCAGGAGTCAGCGCATGTCACACCCCACCGCAACAGCTCCCCAGTCCGCCAATTGAAATGAGGGTTATGTAACCTTAACCACGGTAACCTCAACACCACAGGAGCTAAGGGACTGTGAATAACAAGGAATTCTAACCTCTCGGAGTGGGTGGAGCCTATGCTTAGGTCTAAGGGCACAGTGCGATGTAAAATAAGACCCTTGGGAAGGAGACTGCCATCCAAGCCAAAAACAGACAACTCAGAGGGAAGAGAGACTAATGGAATGGCAAGATCCTGAACCAGGCGAGAATCGATGAAATTCCCGGCTGCCCCACTATCCACAAAGGCCTGGGATTCCCACCGTTGAACCCCGAGACCCAAACAAATACATAAGAGAAGAGAATTATGGGGGAGACAAACGGGACTGACCTAAAAGGATTCCTCCCCTAACCCCTAGGCCCTGGCGTTTCCCGGACGCTCTGGACATGTGCCCACAAGGTGCCCTTTACCCCCACAATACAAACATAAACCTAGGGAGCGACGACGGGCCTTCTCCTGGTTCGATAGGCGAGATGCACCAATTTGCATTGGTTCTTCAGACCCGCCCGCCAGGTCACCTCCTGTCTCGGCAAGAGGATAGGAGGGTAACTCTCGCTCGGAGCGCCTCTCCCTGATGCGTCTATCAATGCGGACCACCAACTGCATCAAATCATCGAGAGAGGCTGCCGCCGGATACTGTACCAGGAAATCTTTTACCTGATCTGCTAGGCCAAGACGGAATTGGCTCCGCAGCGCAGGGTTATTTCAAGTGGTATCCCCAGCGTAGCGTCGGAATTCGGAGCAGTAGGCCTCTGCAGTACGGCGACCTTGTTTCAAAGCCCGAATGTGAGCCTCGGCGGAGGCTGCTTTATCAGGATCATCATAAAGCACCCCCATAGCTGTGAAAAAAGTATCCACAGAACTGAGCTCAGGACTGTCTGCCCCTAAACCAAAGGCCCATGTTTGTGGATCCCCTTGGAGTAGGGAGACAACCAACCCGACCCTCTGCATTTCTGAGCCTGAGGAAATGGGCCGGAGACGGAAATATAGTTTGCAACTCTCCCTAAAATTAAAAAACTATTTCCTGAAAATCGATCGGGAAGATTCATCTTAGGTTCTTTGATGGGTTGAGCACTACCCGGGACTACTCTCCTAACCTCCTCCTGTGTCTCTACACGTAGGGACAACTCCACCATCTGCTGCGTGAGGAGACGAACCTGATCTGAGAGTACTTGAGCTGGACCCCCTGCAGAGGGATCCATGACGGATGAAAAAACACAAGACACCCGGGCACAACAACTGAGTACAAGGAGATCCTCCAGAACAGCTGGGGGATCGTGGGTGGCCGGTTATAATGTAAGGATTCTGGGAGTATCCCCGGTACCCTAACTCCGTTGCCTCTGACTGGAATCGACGGACGTGTGCGGTGCTAGGCTTCACCTGGGCCCGTCTCGGCTGAAGGGTGAATTAGGTCCGCCCCACTCCGCTACAGGCAGGTCTTAGGAAATGACAACACGTCCGCCGAGGCCAGGAGAGAACAAGGGGAACAAGCTAGCTAAATCCCTATACCGGGGAACTCCCAGAAGCCCAAAGAAGTAATAAGGCTGAGCAGGAGACACTGACTGGCAGCAGTGTATGTGAGATATAATATAATGAAATGGCAACAATGCTAATGAGATGTTATATAATAAAATGGCAACAATGCTAAGGAGATGTTATATAAAGAAGATGGCAACAATGCGAATGAGATGTTATATAAAGAGAATGGCAACAATGCTAATGAGATGTTATATAAAGAAATGGCAATAATGCCCAGTGACACCGTGTGTCAAAACTGCGTAAGGAGATAGACAGGGTAACCCCTGACTTATCTGAGAAGATGACCGAGTCCCAGAGGCACTTGCAGATCTCTTGGGCTGATGAGTGTACAGCGGGGCAGAAGCTGAATCCCAGGCACAGCAGGACCAAACCAGGCAAGGCAGGACAGGCGTGGAACAACAGGAGGCTTCCGACAGAAACCAGGACCAGGAACACACTCAGACATAGACTGACTGAACGCTATAACCGGCGTCTGTCTGAGAGAGACGCCGGCTTATATTTTGAATTTGCCGCCCCCTGCGTGACGTCACATCCGGTCCGTCCTGCAGAGTCTTCCCCCTGCAGAGACGGCCGCGGCGGAAGTTCGGGGCGTTGCCTAGCAACGTCCCCGAAGCCTTCCAGTAACGCGTCCCAGGAAGATGGCCGCCGTCCTAGCAGCGCAGATGCTGCTGACGGATTAGGACGGCGGCGGTGCCTGGGACGGCGCCTAACAGAAGATTGCTGTTCACAAGCAGAAACCATAAAACAAGAAGAAGCTGGAGCAGTTTTACCTTGAGGAATGGGCAAAAATCCCAGTGGCAAGACGTGGCAAGCTCAGAGAGACTTATCCTAAGTGACATGCAGGTGTAATTGCCGCAAAGGGTAGCTCTAAAAAGTACTGACTTTAAGGGGGGGTGAATACTTGTGCATGCTAAAGTTTTCTGTTATTTTGTACTATTTGTTGTTTGAAGATTTATTTTTTATTTTTATTGTGAACCACAGTTGTAGGCATGTTCTGTGAATTAAATTATGCAAGCCTTCAAATACATAAAAAATGGCAATGGGGGGGGGGGGGGGGGGGATATTATTGCAAGACACTGTATATGAGTCTCTTACATCACATTTGGACTAAGATGCATTTTCAGCAAAAGATACTAAAAAGATGCTAGCAAAGTTTCACAAGATATGGTGCACCAAGAGGGGCATTTTGCCACAGCAGCAGCAAAGATTTATGATGACACTGTACACTGTGTTCCTTTAAGGTGGATGGGGAAATGTGCATCACTGCCTTCCACTTGTTATTCATGAATTTCTTCTGCAGTCATTGTTCAGTATGAACACAGTCTGCCCTTACTGAGATTCAGTCATATTACACTCAAATTGAAAAGGAGCTGTTAGCACTATTGTAGTCTTTGCTTGTCAAACGTTTCACAAGTTAATCTCTTGACGTCCAGTGCCAGTTGAGACAGACAGTCTCTGGTGGCGCCCCCATTTTGGTAATACAAACAGGGTTGTTGTTTTTTTTTTAAAGCAACCAGTATTTACCCTTCACAGAAACAAAATAACCCACCCAAATCTAAATCTCTCTGCCGTTTACATCCCCCCCGCAGTGCACATGGATTTGTCCATTTGAGAAGGATTTTGCCTTTGCGAGTGAATCATAAAAGGGGCCTATACCTCACACCATCATGCCCATTTACCCATTATGCCTCACACCATCATGCCCGTAAAATTATGCCTCACACCGTCATGCCCATTGCATATTATGCCTCACACCATCATGCCCATGACACATTATGCCTCACACGATCATCATGCCCATTACACATTATGCCAGCCAACATCATGTCCATTACACATTATGCCTCACACCCTCATGCCCATTGCATATTATGCCTCACACCATCATGCCCATTACACATTATGCCTCACACTATCATCATGCCCATTACACATTATGCCAGCCACCATCATGCCCATTACACTTTATGCCTCACACCCTCATTCCCATTAAATCAATTTACCAAATATGATAGTAACTGAGATTCTACACACTCACACACACACACACACACTATATATATATATATATATATATATATATATCTCAGAGCCAGTATACATATAGACACAGACATTTACTAAGTTGAGACTGGAGACTCCTCCCCCTTTCCATGGGTTGCTGTGCGGACACATTCGATGATTTGCACATTCGCAAAGTCGTTCGCACAGGGGGGGGGTGGGATGGAGGCGGGCAAGGGGCATTCACATGGGGATGCCCAGCATTTCCTGGGTGTACCCACAAAAACACTGGGTACGCCCAGGAAAATGCTGGGCATCACCATGCGAACGCAGGCGGGCAGCTGCCTTCCAGGGGTTGGCGGATGACATAACAGGACATCAGTCGCCACCCCCCCCAATCGCAGACCTGGATGGCGCAAATATAGGTCAGTCAAGACTGACTTATATTTGCGAACAGGGGAAATATAATTAGATGGTCGGCGACCATGGAATGATTTCACCTTGTACGCTCAACTGCGATTGGATGTTTATGTAAATCATCCATTCATAAAGCTGCGGTAATATAGACGGCAGCGCGGGGGATGGACATCCGCTTGCTCGGCGGGCGGCTTTATAATCCATGTTAGTGTAGAGATGAATGACTTAGAATTCCACAAAGTTACCACACAAAATCCACTTAGGCAACAGATAATTCCAAAAATACAGTACCTATAATTCATTTTACCTGACAATCACAGATGACGTGATAAGATAGATATTGTTTCATCTTATCTGGCATTCTTTAGATACTTGCCTGATATGAGAAACAAATGGTTAGTTGCTTAATTCATATGCCACGAAAATCCCGATTTTTGCTTTTGCTCTTCAGAGGTGTGTCTGCTAACAAGAAGTATACTTCTCTATGTCATACTCTGCTCAATATACTGTATCAAATGTAAATATGCACAATTTAGGGATTTTTAGTGAAGCTTTTAATCACATAAATTAAAGGCGCAAACTGTGTCTCATTAAAAGTATAGAACATGATAGGAAGTCAGACTTGTGTAAGCTGGCATAAAACGCAAGCACTTTTGTGGTGTGGTTATGGTTGTGTGCCCCATCCAACAAGGAATGCCCCAAGTGCAGTTTTCCAAAACACGACCTACTGCTGAAGCATTACATACATTTTCACATCAGCTCAAATGTAAATCAACTTCCATGGGGTTTAACAAAATCCATTTCTATTTGAAATTATTTGGATACTGCATACAGTATAACCTAGTTGTTTTTTGTGTAAAGGGATTTTTGTGGTGGGGTTAGAATGGTGGGGAATGGTGTATATTTGTATGAACTTTAAGTTTTGATGCAATGTTATTTCTTATGTTGTTGCCCTTCCAGCAAGTGAGGCATAGCCCAACGGAAAGCAATGCTCTTACGCAGCCTCTAGTAGTGCAATGTCAATTGGGTAGCATTTCCCTTTGAGAACGACGGGATTGTCTCTACCTCAGGAGAATACCTGGTCTCCATCTCAGGGAGGAGCTAGTAGTGCATAACCAATTAAGAAGCAGTGGTTCTGCTCAATTCTGTTTGTAGTGAGGTGGTTTACCTTCATCCCACTTATTTAAATACTATTATTTGCCTGTTGTCAAGGTTGTTACTGCTTTCACATCACCCTTTATTACCAATTCTAGAAAATCAATACAGTTTGCTGTGAACTCTTCAATCACATTTCAGTAGTTCTTGTCTTTATTTATAGTTGGTTGTTAAGTTAGTTTTATGGAATAATAAATCCAGTGGGTGACATTCACAGTTGGGAGCTTCTCCCTTTGAACCTTAATTGCAATAATGTTGTCTTCCTTGTTTGAATTCTTTCACATTATTTTATATATTTATTAACAGTTTCTTATATAGTGCAGCATATTCCACTTTACAATAGGAGACAGTAATACAACAAACTTAGTATGTACAGACAGTCAAAGGTATATTGGCCCTGCTCGCA
This sequence comes from Crinia signifera, assembly GCF_055691185.1. Lineage (NCBI taxonomy): Eukaryota > Metazoa > Chordata > Amphibia > Anura > Myobatrachidae > Crinia > Crinia signifera. The sequence continues at coordinate 150,706,106 of NC_139218.1, read as the reverse complement.
AGCTTACAATCTAGGGAAATAGGCATTGATACATAATGATAGATATTCTTTATTGCATAAAGTTCAACAGAATGCAAAGGTTCCTGCTGTGTTGTAAGATACGGTGACCCAGCAGTTTGGCCAAGGGTCAGGAGGATTGAAAATGTGAAAAAGAAAGAGAGGATATGTGAGGACTGTACAGTGGGGATGTGATTGGATAGGAATGGTATATGAAGGTTGATCTGATTGGATAGGAATGGTATATGAAGGTTATGTGGCTGGTTCTGGAATTTGATAAGCTTGCCTGATGAGATGAGTTTTCAAGGAACACATAGAGTTTTACTCTGAAATCTCCTCTAAAGATTTGTCTACCTATCGACGTCTTGTGAGCACCTGATATGAATTGGTTTTCAGCTCAATGTTATAAAATAGTCACTGCCCCCATAGCGTCTATACTTTCTGCAATCTTTCACTCTTTGATTGAGCTTCCATTGAAGCCAAAATTACCATTCACTAGCCAAAGAAACATGCCAGTCTATGTACAATAACTAATTGATTATTTGTTAAATGTGGACATGAAGCTTTACCTCCGGCTTTCAGGATGCAGATAATATGTATAAAGTTATAGATCTCATTCATTTGACTAATGAATAGACAATTCCCTCAAACATTCTTGCTCTGAAGAAGGTGTTTGGCAGAATAGCTTTTATTATGATGAAAAAACATTAAAGATTATGGACTTATGGATTTTGGATAGGTTATGGATCAAAAATTTGGCAGTGTCTAGTTCAGTGATGGCTAACTTTGACACTCCAGCTGTTGTTGAAATACACATCCCAGCATGCCCTACTACAGTTTTACTATTTGGCCATGCGAAAACTGATGCAGGACATGCTGGGATGTGTAGTTCAACAACAGCTGGAGTTTCAATTTTAGCCATCACTGGTCTAGGTAGACAGTCAATGAGTGGACACTAGAAGGTCAACATGCACAAGGGCAATATTGACAAAAGGTCGATACAAGCAAACGTTCAACATGGGAAAGGTTAACAAGTGAAAATGTTGACATGAGTTTTTCAGGTTTTTTGTGTCAATGTTGACACTTTTTAGTTTATCTAGTTTACCGCCTACCCTTGTCATGCTCCAAGCCAGCTTCCCTGCTCTGCTTGGCATCGACCTTTTGTCAATGTTGTCCTTATGCATGTAGACCTTTGGTGTCGACCTATTGACTGTTGACCTAGACATTGCCGACCTATTATTCAGATCCTGAACTAGTGGTATATAAAGGCTGTAGGTCGTGGGTGGTAACCTGATGTTTTGTTGGAGTTTCCAGTAAAAAGGTAGGCATATACATGCGTTTCCAAGGAGGGTGTGTGACGTCAGCTCCAGTCTCGATCAGACTGTCTGTCACAGAGTTATGCGCAACAGCACAGACTGGGAAAATACTTAGATGAGTTGCTTAGGGATTTGAAGCTGGCCGGCAATTGGTGATATCATTCACAGGCTTGTACAGGGTGGGTTTTCACTCTTTCTGGGTGGCAGCGATCTAATAGCAAGCCTCTGCCAATTTGCACAGCAGCAATCAGGTCTGAATCAGGCCCATAGTATCTTGAGGTATGTTGCTCATTTTATTGTGTTCTTTTATGTCATGTTCATATTTTCTCATGGAAATTACAGCATTTGGGGACACTTATAGATTATTACATCAACGGGTACTTGTTTCCTAGCACGCCCACGATTTAGATTGTAGTACTTCTTATACAATCGCATCGTATCGCATACAATATAGCGGCATGCGATGCATGCGATGCGATTTTTAATTGTACAAGCACCCTGATGGGTGCTTTCAATGTTAAATGCACCCCCATTGCCAACGCCACCCCCACTATCAACGCCAACCCGAAGCGTGGCGTATGCAGCGAGCCCGCAAGGGGCGGCGGTATGAGTCGTCTGACCTTTTCATACCCCCAGTTGATTTTAGATAGTGTGGCGAGCCCGAAGCGTGGCGAGCGCAGCGCGCCCCGCGAGGGGACACGGATTACTTTACATGTATTCCGCGTCCGCTCGCCACGCTTCGGGCTCGTATTCTGTGTCCCATTGGGCGCCGTGCAATGAAACAAGTACCCATCAACGTATTAGCTCCAATCTTGCAATGGCTATGTTTATAGACTGTGTGGAACCAATAGGTGTCTTAATAAGAGAGTAACTGTATCAGTTGGTTTATTCACAATTAGCATAGCTTTGTTTGTCTGTACTAGAGAATTTACTATTATCTTTGTAGCTTCAAATGGGGTGCCATTAATGTTGCCAACTGTCAGTAGTTTAACAACCTGGCTGGTAAAAATTATGCCAATGTTATTAATAAAGCCAAACATTCAGATGCACCAAAAAGCCCCCTTGGGTTGGGGCAACTTATGCTGCTTTCACACCGCAAAACCTGATCTGACCCGGTTTTTGAAACATTTCTTAAAACGGGTCAAAGCAGGTTAAACCCATTTCACATCGCATTTCACTGAGGTCCCGCTCTGTGCATATCTAATGAGCGTTACCCAGCACAGTGAATATTTAATAAGTGGGTCCCTGTCCCCTGCATATCGAATGAGCGGGACCCGCTCCTTGCAGTGAATATTTAATGAGTGGGTCCCCTGCATATATAATGAGGGGGCTCCCTCATCAAATATTCACTGCGCGGAGTGGGTCCCGTTCATTCCATATGCAGGGGGCGGGAACACAGTCATTAAATATTCACTGCACTGGGTCCCGCTCATTAGATATGCACAGAGCGGGACCAGTTTGTGCTCACTACTGACTGGGTCCTAAATACCCTTTCAGACCCGTTCAGACTGCAAAAAAACAGGTCTCAAACAGGTAGGAACCTGCTTTTTTACCGTTTCCACATACTGTTTTTTTGTAAACGGTAAATTTCAGACCACACACGTTTTGAAACGGTAAAAAAACATCAAAATACTGGGTAATATGTGCGGTCTGGAAGAGGCAGTAGTGACATGAGCAGGGGCGGATTGGCCCACCGGGAAACCGGGCTGTTTCCCGGTGGGCCGGCATATTTTTAGAGTAAAGGGCTGCCTCCCTGCTTAACAGGGCCGGCGGCATCTCCGTGTATTTTGCCCTGTTTAAAGATGGCCGCGGCCGGCCTCTAGTTGTTCCACAGACCACAGGAGCTGGTATCCCCGCCCCCCTACTTCCGACGGGGTCACTAGTTGGTCCTCCTCCCGGCCAGCCGTTGCCGTACGGAACGCTGGTGTTACAATGGCGACGCCCATGAACCAGGCTGTGGGTCCTCAGCAACCCGCGGGTGGCGGCGCCCCAGGACCCCAGCTCGTCCCCAGTGGCAGACACCAGCAGCAGCTCGGTCTCCCGCAGCAACAGCAGGACTTCGACCCGGTGCAGACAGTCTTTACCTCATCCGTAGTGAGCGCAATCTTCCGTACATTATTTATTTCTGTATATTTAGAAATAAATTTGTACTTTTTTTTTATTTCTGACCTACAGTAGCCTATCTACTTGTGAGTGGGAGCTGCACAGTCTTTTTGACTTTTTATATATATATATAATGGCATCAGGGTGTGCGGCATATGTATAATGGGCATCAGGGTGTGCGGCATATGTATAATGGGCATCATGGTGTGCGGCATATGTATAATGGGCATCAGGGTGTGCGGCATATGTATAATGGGCATCAGGGTGTGCGGCATATGTATAATGGGCATCACAGTGTGAGGCATATGTATAATGGGCATCACGGTGTGCGGCATATGTATAATGGGCATCACGGTGTGCGGCATATGTATAATGGGCATCAGGGTGTGCGGCATATGTATAATGGGCATCACGGTGTGCGGCATATGTATAATGGGCATCACGGTGTGCGGCATATGTATAATGGGCATCACGGTGTGTGGCATATGTATAATGGGCATCACGGTGTGTGCCATATGTATAATGGGCATCACGGTGTGTGCCATATGTATAATGGGCATCACGGTGTGCAGCATATGTATAATGGGCATCAGGGTGTGCGGCATATGTATAATGGAGCATCACGGTGTGCGGCATATGTATAATGGACATTACGGTATGCGGCATATGTATAATGGGCATCACGGTGTGCGGCATATGTATAATGGGCATCTGGGTGTGCGGCAAATGTATAATGAACATCACGGTGTGAGGCATATGTATAATGGGCATCACGGTGTGTGGCATATGTATAATGGGCATCACGGTGTGCGGCATATGTATAATGGGCATCTGGGTGTGACATATGTATAATGGGCATCAGGGTGTGTGGCATATGTATAATGGGCATCTGGGTGTGTGGCAAATGTATAATGAACATCACGGTGTGCGGCATATGTATAATGGGCATCACGGTGTGTCATATGTATAATGGGCATACGGTGTGCGGCATATGTATAATGGGCATCACGGTGTGCGGCATATGTATAATGGGCATCACGGTGTGTGGCATATGTATAATGGGCATCACAGTGTGTGGCATATGTATAATGGGCATCACGGTGTGCGGCATATGTATAATGGGCATACTGTGTGCTGCATATGTATAATGGGCATACGGTGTGAGTCATATGTATTATGCGCATCAGGGTGTGCGGCATATGTATAATGGGCATCACGGTGTGCGGCATATGTATAATGGGCATCACGGTGTGTGGCATATGTATAATGGGCATCACGGTGTGCGGCATATGTATAATGGGCATCACGGTGTGCGGCATATGTATAATGGGCATCACTGTCTCCCCTCCCTGCATCCTCCACCACTTATTGACTCCCCTCCCTGCATACTCTGCATTCCCCCTCCTACCCTGCATCCTGTGCCACCATGCCCCCCTTACACTCCCTCCCCCCTCCCTCCCTGTATCCTCTTCCACCCTGCCACTCTACTCTCACCCCTCGTCACCCTACATTACCAACCCCTCTCACCCTGCGTCTTCTCATTCCGTTGCATAATGTGAACTTTAGCTTTTTTTTAAACTCAGCGGCAAATTGGGCGTGGCCTCATTTAAATAGGCCACACCCCATATTGATAGGCCACGCCCCACCAAAAAAATCGGGCGCTCCTTCGGCGCGCAACAACACACCCCCGCATTATAGCTGCATCAAGATATTTCCCGGGCTGGTTTTAATTCCCAATCCGCCCCTGGACATGAGTGTTTTTGTTGCTCCTAATGTGCATTTTATTCATATAAATAAAGAATTAAGAGTGACAGAATTACATTACTAGATTACACTGATGACTTTTATGTGTAACATTTGTACCTTTGTGTGACTAAATCTGTGTTTAAAAGGGCTTCCTTGTGAACAGAAGCAACTTCTGTCAAGTTAGGTTGTGTTAATATGCGACCTAATGTCTTAGTACACTAGTGGCATTTTGCTGATAAGATGCAAAATGTAAAAATACGGTATACAACTCCTCTCGTAGCTTCTCAAGTCACACCGAGCATCTAAAGTCATATGGCATAAATGCAAGGTGACTGTATGAGGACACAGGTATACTGTAATAGTGAGAGGAAGATTACTATTTTTTCAGGAACAGGGGGAAAATTTACACAGCAGCATTTTCCAACGCTGCCACATTTTTGGCAAATTGATTTAAAGGGCAATAATATTAAATGCAAAATTAGGCATACTTTCTATTTAATTGTATTGCCCCTTTAAATTCAGCAACTGAAGCCACTGAAGGTGGGGCTTTGTAAAGCTATGCTTAGTCAGTTTACCCCAATGTGTCTATCTTGGGCACCACTTGAATGAGGAATGCTTTTGCCAACAAATAAAGGGGATGATTCAGACCTGCTCACTGTGCGCCAAATTCCACCCCCACCCCCATCTGATGTAAGGGCTTTGTGAAGGCACAGATATGCGCATGTGTAAAGTCTGGGAGTGACCGCCTTTGGCCAGTTTAACACTCGCCAGGGCGTGTGCTCTGGGATGGGTGGGTGGGCGCAGGTGGGAACGTTCCGGGGCCAATGCAGGCATTTTCAATGCCTGCCTGGGGTGGGCAACATGACATCAGCGCCTGCCCTGCATTCAGCCATCTCCGGCCAGAATAAAAGTCGGTCTACACTGACTTTTATTAGCGATAGGGAGAAAAATCATTCGATGTTGAGTGACCAAGTATAAGAACGCATCCACTCGCATGTTAACAAGCGGATTTGGGTGGCGTTTACCTCCTCGCTAGGCTGCGAATATATGCAGCCTCGTAAACAGGTCTGAATCAGGCACAAAGTCTCATACAAAGAAAGAAAATGACTGCAACTTTAATTATTAACATTTTATAGCATTTAACTTTTTCATCCTATGGATATTTGACAGTGCACTTATGTAATATGTGCTTTGCATGCCACTTGTAACTCAAGCAGATATCACTTCACAGGTATCGCTGGCACACCAGTGACATTCAATGAGAATGGTGATGCTCCTGGTCGCTATGAGATCTACCAGTACCAGATCCATAATGGAACTCCAGAATACAGAGTGATTGGACAGTGGGCAGATCATCTTTACTTCAAAGTAAGCTTCAATTAATGCATTGACTAGTTCTCTCTTGTAATGTTGGCCTGACATGATTGTTAATGTTTGTCACCACCTTCTTATGACAAAATACTAGAAATGATTGCAGAAATAATTGATAATGGAATGTGATGAAGGTGTTTCTTTTTACTTCTGAATACTGAATCCTTTGTTTCATTCCTATACTTACCCTTATCGTCTTCTCTTCAAGATTGATCGCATGCACTGGCCAGGCATCTCCTTTTCATCTGCCCAGTTTCCTCAGATCCCATCCTCTGTCTGCAGCCACCCTTGCCTGCCAGGTGAGCGGAAAAAGGTGGTGAAAGGAATGCCCTGCTGTTGGCATTGTGAAAAATGTGAAGGTTATCAGTACCAACTTGATGCCTACACCTGCAAGAGATGTCCAATCCACATGAGACCAAATTCCAACCACACATTCTGCACCCCCATTCCTGTCATCAAACTTGAGTGGAGTTCTCCGTGGGCTGTAGTGCCCCTGCTCCTTGCTGTCCTGGGCATTGTGGCAACTCTGATAGTGGTTGGCACCTTCATGAGATACAATGACACTCCAATTGTTAAGGCTTCTGGTCGTGAACTAAGTTATGTCCTTCTCACTGGTATTTTCTTGTGTTATGTCAATACTTTCATTATGGTGGCCCAGCCAGGCTATGGAACCTGCTCGCTGAGGAGGGTCTTCTTGGGACTGGGAATGAGTATTAGCTATGCTGCGCTCCTCACTAAAACCAATCGCATCTTTCGTATTTTTGAGCAGGGTAAAAGGTCAGTAAGTGCCCCACGATATATCAGCCCATCATCTCAGTTGGTGATCACTGCCAGCCTGTCCTCTGTCCAACTGCTGGGGGTGCTTGTATGGTTCTTTGTGGACCCATCCCGGCCTATGGTGGACTATGAAAACCAGCGCACACCGGACCCCCAGCTAGCACGAGGGGTGCTCAAGTGTGACATCTCAGACCTTTCCCTCATCTGTCTTCTTGGCTACAGCATGCTTCTTATGGTTACCTGCACTGTTTATGCCATCAAAACCCGTGGGGTTCCTGAGACATTTAATGAGGCAAAGCCTATTGGTTTTACCATGTACACAACTTGCATTGTCTGGCTTGCCTTCATCCCAATTTTCTTTGGCACTGCTCAGTCTGCTGAAAAGGTAAAGAGGATAAGGTTCCATCTTATAATTATATGCATGTAATAAATGTTACAATTGTGGTGCATGCGAATAACAAGCATGTAATCAGTGTAGTTACAGAATGTCAATGTGGATCATGTGCATTTCTGTCTGATTCCCATTGTAATTAATTTTATTATCATGTGCATCAGAAGATATTTCCTGTGCTATTCATTATGTTCTTGACATACAGGATTCTGCTTTCCACCTGCAGCTTAGGAAGGTTATGTATGTATTGTTTCCTACTGTGTACTGTAGTGACTATGATGTACCCTGTAGGCAGTTAGTCAGTCACTGACAAAGCCGGTAGGAATGCCGCAGTGTTCATCTAGAAAATGGCTGTGGTTTCATGTAATGAGAAATTAGAATAGTGTGTGCTAAATCAGTTTATTCATTTTTATCAAAGCTAAAGTATAGGGACAATTAATTCATCACTTAAAAAGCAGTCTTTTTGTATGCGACCTACTCTACAATATATACAAATGCAAAGCTGGCTTTGTCTGCATTGATTTGGATAAAAATATTAATATACAGTAACACTACTTTGCTCTGATGATAATGAATCTATAACTGCCATTATAACAGCAGTTGCGGATCTGCAATTTACCTAAGTGAAATGATAAAGGTACGGTATTGATTAGAAGGAAAGTTCTCACCTAGGGCCTGATTCAGGTTGACTCACAATTTTGGAAGTTCCGCTGTTGGGGACTGCTCATGTGCATGTTCTCTATTAGAACATGTCCAGCCCATCTTTGCGAATGGCTTCAGTGACTTGCATAGTCGCCGAGCTATTCAAAAGCATCGAAGCAGGCTGGGGGCGGACGGGGCCAGGCACATGGGGATGCCCAGCGTTTCTTGGGCGTGGCCACAAAAAAATGGGTGCGCCCAGGAAAAAGCTGGGCATCCCCTTGCGGAGGCAAGCGGGTCACATGATGTCAGTGCCCGCCCTCTTTTGTGAGACTGACTTATATTTGCGAACAGGGAAAAAGTAATTTGATAGTCGCTGACCATCTAATGGATTGTTAGCCTGTATGCTCCCGTGCGCATGGATGTTTATGCTAAACATTGGGATGTTGGTGCGGTGGTGGGTGTGGGCATTCGCTAGCCTGGGGGTGGCGTTAGAGGGCTCAGAATCTTCGCTGCTTAGTGAGCCTTAGTGAATCAGGGCCTCAAAGCATACTGTACGGTTCTATTAAACACCCTCCACCCAAATACTGTACACTATAACACATCACTATGGGCCACATCTGGTGGTATATTTGGTTTTGTATCACTGGTATTTATCAATACTTAACGTCAATGGGATCTTTGGTGTTGTTCTTTCTGTGTTCTCCCGGCCTAATTCTGACCTGATCACAGGGCTGCAACTTAACTTTTAGCAGCCCTACGATTAGTTAATCCCCTCCCTGCCAGAGTGAATTCCACTGTGTGGACCGTGTGCAAGCGCGGTCAGCTGATAATCGACAGGACTGTCAATTTGCAGCCTTGCAATCTACTTTTAAAGTTTACATCAATCCAGTGTGGCTCTAGCTTGTCCAGGGAGGCATCACATGTCCTTATAGCAACATGGCATTAACTGAAAATTGATAAATACAGTTTAGCCACTGTCTCGATGAGTCTATGGGGATGCAGTAAAGTGTAACAAGGAGAAGCATTGTCAGAGCCTTTGCCAGTGATTGCACTTGATATATCGAGTTCACAAGTAACCAAAATGTAAATATTGTATCATTACCTTAATAAACAACAGAATGCCTCTCATTCTACTATGAATAATATATACAGTAAACAAAAATGTACATATTTTGTGCAATATAGCTACACTGTGTAAGCTCACCTGCTAACTTCAAGTCCACTCTTGTTATATCCCTTTCACACTGCAGCTCTAAAACGTTATATTGCCGACTTTTTAGCCTTTTAAAACGGTTAGAGCTGCAGAACGAACGCACTAGTTTTAAATTACTGGTTCAAGAAAACCAGTAATTTAAAAGGGTAAAAAGAAGGATAGTTCTTTTTTTTTTTCATAGTTCAGACCCGTTGTCTGTTCAGTGTGAACAGGTCTGAACCGGTATATTGGCTCCCCCCCCCCCCCAGTACTTGTCAGTGGTACCTCCGCTCACCCCTCCCCTGGTACTTGCTAGCTGGTATGCCCGCTCCCCCCCTCCCCTGGTACTTGCTAGCTCGCAGGGGTCCGGGCAGCTGGGATCATGCAGTGGGCAGTGTGCATCGGGGTCCGTTTGGCAAATGGGAAGTCAGTGGTGGATGGGAACTAGTACCAGGGTAGTGTGTGTGTGTGTGGGGGGGGGGGGGGGGGGGGAGCGAGCATACCAGCTAGCAAGTACCAGGGGAGGGGGGGGGGCGGGCATACCAGCTAGCAAGTACCGGGGGGGGGAGCGGGCATACCAGCTAGCAAGTACATGGGGCGGGGTGGAGCGGGCATACCAACTAGCAAGTACCAGGGGAGAAGGGAGGTATATTACTGGATTACCGTTTTTGTACCTTTCACAACGGGTCCAATGTGAAAGGTACAAAAACGGTAATTAACCAGTAATATACCGTTTAAAATATGCAATGTGAAAGGGGTTAAACTTGCTCTGACCCGGTTAAAGAAACGTTTAAAAAACCGGGTCAAAGCAGGTTTAGCAGTATGAAAGCAGTATAAGTCAAAAGATGCTTTGACTGATTTTCTAATATTATTATTACATTTAATAACAACACACTGGTTGCCCTCTGCAATGTTTCCTCTCTCTACAGTGACTTTTGAAGTATAACATTTTTTGTAACAACTTTTAAATTCATTGTATACTTTGCTCCATTTGACAAATGATTTACTGTGTATGATTTTTACACATTATTGCCATAACGCAAACACTTATGATTTGTGGGTCTGATTCAGAGTTTTACGCATGTAACTCAATCGCCATGTTTCTCTGCATACATGATCGCAACTGACAGCAAATACACACCCCAAATACGGCCATAACACGCCTTTTATTTTATTACTGCTAATCCCAATTAACTCCCTTAAATGGTCTTTTCCTGTCAATCACGCTGTATTGAATTCCTTGATGCTGACGTACCCACAAAAGGTAACTTTTACACACGCGCAATGCAGTCATTAACCATGTGCAGTCCGCCCATAATCTCTCCGCTGTAAACAGCATAGCATACAACTCTGAATTGGACCCTGCAAGTGTAAGAAAGTCAGTAAAATGCCATATTTGAGGGCCTTTATATAGGTTGTTGATTTCACGAGAGAGTGCCTTTACAATGATCCCCAATGAATCTATATGAATAGATAATTTTCTACACACATTTTTCAACTTTACATTAGCCAAATACATTTGAATATATAGTTTATTGGGGAATATTCTATTTTCATTTGATCGGTAGCATCCAAATGGTTGCATGTTTTCTTGATGGTGCATGTTTTCTTGGGAAAACGGTCGTTTTGTCGACACCTTAGGTTGACAGTCATTAGGTCGACACCGTTGTGTCGACAGATGGCAAGGTCGACATGGGACAAGGTCAACATGGTTTTAGATCAACACAGCATTAGGTCGACACGGGTTATGTCGACAGGTCGAAATGTCGACATGTTCTTTTTTACTGTTTTTTGAGCAGACATGTGCCGACATGCCCTACCATCCACTAGGGTGTGGTGGGAGAATAAAATAGTGTGCCGAGTGCAGCAAGGCACCGTGCCCGAAGCATTGCAAGCGTAGCGAGTGATGCGAGAGGCTGCGGTTGACTTCCAACTGTGACCATGTCGACTGTTAACATTCGGGTAAAAAAAACAGTAAAAAAAACATGTTTACCTTCCGACCTGTCGACCTAACCCGTGTCGACCTAGCACTGTGTCGACCTAAAACCATGTCGACCTTGTCCCATGTCGACCTTGTCACCTGTTGACATTCACCCATGTTGACCTAGACACCTGACGACACAACGGTGTCAACCTAATGTCTGTCGACCGAAATGGTGTCGACAATACGGTCCACACCCGTTTTCTTGAATGTACGTACAAATAGGGAGTACAAACAAATTCAAAAGGTGCTAACAGTATATTCTCTGAAAGCTTCCAGTCATTAGGTCAACACATGAAATAGGTCGACATGCATTAAGTCAACATGGTCATTAGGGCGACACAAGCATTAGGTCAGCATTGAAAAGTTCGACATGAGGTTTTAATTTTTTTTGGTGTCTATGTTGACTTTAGTTGACATGGACACTACATAGGTGTACCGCGTCCCCTCGCACACTATTATATTTTCACTCTATGCCCACAGATAGTACAGTATGATAAACCACCTTTTTTGTATCTAAAAAAACTCACGTCTACTTTTTTCATGCCAATCTTTTCCATGTCAACCTAATGCTTGTGTCAAACTAATGACCACCTTCTTGTTATTTAACTTACCCTGGGTTTGGACAAACCAGACTTAGCAGCCGGCAACCGAGGTAGAGCGCCCACTCTCACTCTCCTAGCTTTCATTATACTGGCACACTGTTGTTATTTATAACCCTGCTTTACACGCAAGCTGTACCACACTGGGCCGGGATGTATCAACGCTTACCGCTGCGCTGACATCCCGTTTTCGCTTCCGCATTGTCTTCGTTTATGTATCAATAAAGTTTCCGGGTTTTGTTGTTAAAAAAACTCCGCCGGCTTGTAGCATCGCAGAGTTTCCGGCGCGGCAGATGCTATCATAGAGTTCTATGCAAGCTGACGCGCTGTGTTATGTATTAACACTCGCAGCGCTCAGCTGTGGTTAGAAATTATTCGCCTTATATTGCTGGCGAACTACAGTGTTGGGACAGGTCAAATATTAAATTATAAGGTAATTCCAGTTGTGTTTGTTTCATTTTAGGGGCTGTTTACTTAGGTTGTGTTGTGGGATGTATTTTTCTTTGTTGTATGGGAGAAAATATTGGATCTTTTTTGAAAGGAGTGAGGCACAAATCATCAGGGCAATGCAAGAGGCAGTGAGGTGTGAGGCACATTGGAGTGAGGTGTGTGCCAGATAGGATAAGGATTAGGGTAAAGTAGGGTGAGGAGTGTGGCATATTAGGGCGATGGCATATGGAAATTATGGCATGTGACTTGTTAGGGTGGGCTGAGGCTTTCTAGGGTGAGGATAAAGGTTGAGGTGAGAGGCATGTAATTGTAATTTGGAAGGCAAAATAGGGCGAGTTAATAGACTCATTAGTGTGAGCCGTGTGTCATATAAGGCAGAGGTCAAAGGTAAAGTATGCAAGGGTTATGGGTGAGGTGTTAGGCACGGTAGGGCGGGGGTGATAGGCTGATTGGTGCGAGTAGAAATGTTAAATAGGGTGAGTACGGATGCTTCGGGCGAGGTGTAATCCAAATTAGGAATGACAGAATGAAAAGTCATTGCGCATGCGCAACAATACAAGAAAAAAAAAGACGAGGAGATTCCGACAGAGCACGGAGTTACCGCGGCCATAAATAAAAATGAAATAAATAATACATAATGCGGAAATCTCCGCAAAACGGCAGCGAAGATGGCGCGAAAAAATGAAACACACTTCACTACAGAAATGCGAGTAATGATACATCCCGGCCTAGATATCATCTCCGTTATCAAGTTATAGCCTGAGCGCTAGTCACCTTCTTGTTATTAAACTAACTAACTAATTTTGAGCCAGAACTGCATTTTTCTGTAAAAAATTACATTTTTTTACACAAAAATGCAGATCTGGCTCAAAATTTTTCATTTTCACAAGGAATGAAGGAGACAAAGCACCCCAAAATCTGTGCCCCAATTTCTCCCGAGTACGGCAATGCCTCATGTGTGACCAAAAAATACCAGTTGGGTGCATGGCAGGACTCAGAAGGGAAGGAGTGATTTTTGGATTTTGCAGCACAGATTCTGGTTGAATGGCCCCCGAAACACCCATACAGTGGAACCCCCCCACAAGTGACCCCATTTTGCAAACTACACCCTTCAGGGAATTCATCAAGGGGTATAGTGTACATTTCAAACCCCCCGGGGTTTCACCAATTTTGATACAACTGAGCTGTGAAAATGAAAAATTAATTTTTTTCATTTTCACTGCCCAGTTGTACCACAATTGGTGAAACCCCTGGGGGTTTGAAATGTACACTATACCCCTAGATGAATTCCCTGAAGGGTGTAGTTTGCAAAATGGGGTCACTTGTGGGGGGGTTCCTAACTTTTAGCATCTTATGGTGCCTAGAAACCTACATGGTGCCTAAAAAATAATCTCATAAAAAGGAGGCTCCAAAATCAAGTAGGTGCTCCTTCTATTATGAAGCCTGTGGTTTGGTCACCGTGCACACTAGGGCCACATATAGGATATTTATGAAAACCAAAGAATTGGGGGAATCAATTTTTAGTCACATTTCTCTAGTAAAATCTACTGTGTTCCTTAGAAAAATGTATTAAAATTGCAAATCTGCAAAAAAAATGAAATTTTGAAATTTCACCTACACTTTCTTTTAATTCCTGTGAAACACCTAAAGGGTTAACAAACTTCCAAAATGCTGTTTTGAATACTGTGAGGGGTGCAGTTTTTGAAATGGCATCATTTATGGGGGTGTCTCACATACAAGTCACTCAAAGTCACATCATAACTGACCTGGTCCCTAAAAAAATCAGAGTTTGAAATTTTCTTGAAAATTTGAGAATTTGCTATTCATATTTTAAGCCTCCTAGTGTCCAAAAAAATGAAAATGAGGTTGAAATAATGATGGCAACATAAAGTAGACATATGGTCTATGTTAGTTATTCACTATTTTGAGTGGTAAGATTATTTGTCTCACAAGCAGAAAATTTTACATTTTGCAAATCGCAAAATTTTCCATTTTTTTACGACATTTTGGTATTTTTCACAAAAAAACACAGACTGTATCGACGAAAATTTACCACTAACTTGAAGTACAATGTGTCACGAGAAAACAATCTCAAAATCACTGGGATAAGTAAAAGCAAAAAAAAGTTATCCCCACTTAAGTGATACATGCCAGATTTGAAAAAAAGGGCTCTGTCAGGAAGGCAAAAACTGGCTCTGTCATGAAGGGGTTAAATCACGTGCCCGGGTCACCAGGATGTCAAGCTCCCGCGGTTCATATGCCATGTTTCGTGTTGTTGGTTCCCGTGTTGCCCCACTGCGGCCACGGGCACGGGCACTGCCACGGCCACGGCCACCGGTTGCTGTACCTGAAGTGCTGGGCTTGCTACTCTGTTGGGAAGCCACCTGCTGTGTTCCCAATGATTCTGCTGAAGCTGAGGATGGCCCAGCTGTTGATTGGCCTGATGTTGATGGGCCATCTGGGTCCTCTGGGTTGAGGGGGACATAGGTGGTGTTGGCCTCCATGCGTGCCAAGAGATTCTGCACCACCTGGTCTTCCTCTGACTCTGAGCCTGGCATGTTTGCAACAAGTGTTTGCCTTTCTAGGACTACTTTAAATACTATTTCTGTAATTGGCGTTAATCAGCTGCAACCTGCGTTCCGTACGGCCGCGTCCCGTACGCCAGCGTCAACCGTGCGGCGCATACGGGCCGCTCCTTGGTGTTGAAAAATATGTACAAAAAACCTGGCAAACTCAGTAAGTCTGATTTATGAGCTAAATGCAGATTCCAACACCAATGACCCAATACAACTGAGGTCAGACATTACATGTATATTTGAATGTACTTCTGTACTGTGCACTTGTTTGCTATGTAGTACAACTGACACTACCCATTCCATATGTCAATCCAGTCCACCACTTAGCCACAAGTAATCAGTGCTAGCATCCAAATCACATGTGAAAGCACTCCAAATTCAGGCTGGATGCTAGCTACTTTTCATTCCACCTCTGTAGTATGGCCCAGTAGAAGGTAAGTGTACACATGGCACCATGGCGTAATTTTGGGAAAAGGTCTGCCACTATTTGCTATGTTTCTGTTGCATAGCTTTCATTATAAAATAGCTGTTTAGTACCTTGTTGAGTTAGGTGTTAGTGTCTAGTGATGCAGACTATTTCACCTGCTGCTTATACCCATGTTTGGTGAATGTTATAGATTATATATAATGTGTTTACATCTTAGTTTAGACTGTGTGTTTAGGATGGGGGTGCGATGCAATGGGTTAGCCGTCTGTTCGGGCGCATACACGCTGTTAGTGTACAAATGAACAATAAAGTTAATACCAAATATCACTCTAACCAACCAATGACAGCACATGATTGTTTGATTAGTGCCACTCCTAAAATGGCTGCCTACCAGCGTGCAGAACCCTTCTCCACTGCGGAGCTACTGGCGCTGGTGGGAGTGATGGAGCGGAGACTGGGGCAGGCAGGCCCCTTCATCTCGAATAGGGATAAGCGCCGGGCATATGTTGCGGCCCGGCGCCGCATATTCGCCCGCACTCATGTGCGGAGGACCATCGCCCAACTGGAGAGGCGATGGTCCGACCTGCGGAGGCGGGAGCCGGATCGTCTGCAGGCTCTGAGGCGGCGTCTGCAACGCTGTAAGTATTTTCGCCAAATACCTATAAATTACAGTGGCCAGGATTCGGTCTGCTTCAAAAGTGTTAAAATGGAGAGTAACAAACAGGCAGGCAATCAGCTCCTACCTGGCATTTTACAACTACAGTCTGTGACATGACAGGAAGGATCTGATTGGCTGCGTGTTTATCACTCTACATTTTATCACTTTTGAAGGCTACTGCATCTAGGCCAGTGAGTGTTTGCATTTTAACATTATTTAATATTAATATAACATGAGGTCAATTGGGTGTTTATGACATAGAAAAGCCATATACTATATGTGTGATATATAACACATATATAATGTGGTTATGAGATGTACTTGTTAGAGTAATTTAAATGTGAAATGACACTCACCCATTTTGTTTGTTTAACCCACAGCGCGGGAGAGAGCCAGACAGGCCCGTCAGGAGGCCCAGGAGGTGGGCAGTGCGGAGGCCAGACAGGAGGTGGGCAATGAGGAGGACTCCCAGGAGGTGCCCATTGAGGAGGCCAGACAGGAGGTGGGCATTGAGGAGGAGTCACAGGCCCACAGTTATGTGACAGAGGAGGACACAGAGGAGGCACAGGAGGTCGACGTGGAGGAGGAGGAGGTGCCCCTACCCCTGGACGATGTGCCACCACCTCCCAATATGGAGGATGAGGACCTGGTGGAGCTGCCTGGCAGGGGTAAGTAGACATAATGCTTCATTACTGAGTTAGGTACAGGTTGTTATGTCGCACAGCTGATTCAATTTTCCTATAATAT
The DNA here is from genome assembly GCF_055691185.1 of Crinia signifera. NCBI lineage: Eukaryota > Metazoa > Chordata > Amphibia > Anura > Myobatrachidae > Crinia > Crinia signifera. Next base: position 150,689,130 of record NC_139218.1, on the reverse strand, counting down.
AGTAAAGAGTAGTCCCAAAAAATGGAAAACAACAGACACACTTTGGTCTTATAGGCCCATGCTGCAAACGTGCAATCTGGATGCTCATGTAGGTGATGAGTCTTAATTTATGGATGCTCTTTGTATAGAAACAACAATAAAACATCAATGGAATATGGGCAGGCCTGATTTATACTGGAGTCCCATGTGGGCAGTTTGCATGGGCCCCCCTCTAGCCAGTGTGCCCGTGTTGTTGTCATGTATTTTTGTAAGGTATTATGTATGATGGATTGACCTTAGAAATTGTTTGGTGTATGGAAGCGGATTAGTGCTGCACTTTCACCTATGTGGCAAATGTGACAAGGAATCATGAAGTAATGGGAAGAGGGAGTAGCCTAGCATTTTCCTGTGGTATCTATTCGATCTATCTATCATGCAGTTTAGCTATTAAGCAGTAACATGCAGGTATATATGTATGGGTCAATGTGGCATGTTGTAGTGGGTGTATGTTTTGAGTTGAGTGAGGAGTCTTTGGCCAGGACAAGTGTGAGTGATCCTCAAGTGTGGTTCTGTTTTTGATATATAGATTGTGAAATGTATATGTCACACAAGTGTGTGTGTGGTGGCAGCATCATGATCATATATTTGATGACATAACATACAAGAGTGGATAAGGCTTTTTTTGTATGTATGTTTTCTCATGGTGTAGGTCATGGGTCTTCAACCTTTGGCCCTCCAGATGTTGTGAAACTACATGTTCCAACATGCATTGCCACATTTTTTCCTATAAGTGCATGCCAAAAAACCTCAGGGCATGCTGGGACATGTAGTTCCACAACATCTGGAGGGCCACCGGTTGAAGACCTGTGGTGTAGGTACTTAGGATTGACTGTACAAGGTGTACGTGAGTAGCATAATTAATGTTGTACCCCCTTTCTCATGCACACAGATTACCAGGAGCCACCCCAGGGAGTAAGAGGGGCTCTCATGAGCTTAAGGGAGGACCTGAGGCGGATGACGGCTCATGTGGAGGACCTCTGTGTCCTGCTGCTGGACGAGTGATGGTGGTCCATGTGTTGTATTTATTTAAATAAAAGTTTGCCGTTGTTTAAGAAGTTGTCTGTGTGTTATTTTAGAAATTAACATTAAAAGTATAAAAAGCATTTAAAACACAAACATGTGGATGTTTAGATATGTACACAGTAAAAGGGTAGATAACATTTTTATCCACATAGGGAATGTTAGGGTTAATGTATAGTGCTTGTAAGTGTTTAAGGATCAATTAGCTAAATAACAGATGACCAGGAGCAACAATCTGTTCTCAAAGTGGTTTGTTAATTGCATAAGTGTGTCATGTGATCTATTTGGGAACTCAGATAAGAGTAGTCTGGTTTTGTGCGTAAGTACACCGCATCTGTGCGTAGTGGCCGCTTCGCGTCCGTTCTGACGCGGGAAGGCCGTGCATACGCGGTCAGACCGTGCAGAATGTTTCCCCCGCACGCGCATGGTTTGTATGTCGTCCGTACACACGCCCTGTTCTTAAAGAGAGAGTCCATCCGAATGCGGAGGACACGTGGGCGTTTCTACGGACGATGCCCGCACGCTGCCGCACAGCGTGGCGTGCGGCCCGCACCGTAAGAATTCGGGAATATCCGCACCGATCAGAATAAGGGCCAATGTTATTTGTAGGCCAAAAGGTTGCACCAAGGTAGCGGGATGACTATGTTAAACAACACAAGTGGGTGGCATAAACACTTGGCCCATCTAGGAGTGGCACTGCAGCAACAGACAGGATGGCAGTTTGAAAATATAGGCCCCAAAGAGCACATAATGCCAAAAAAATAGGTGCAAGATGGAATTTTCCTTAGGCCCTCCCACACACCCTTATGTTGTGTAAACAGGAGATACACACTGTCTTTAACAAACCAATCATTTCAGCAAAAGGGTCTACCACATGATTGGCTGAAATGATTGGTTTCTTTGGTCCCCCACAAAAAAAAAGCAATTATTCTCTCCCTGTACAAACTGGCTTCACAGAGCCGAGATTTTGTCCTCTTCCTCATCCTCCGATTCCTCACCCCCTTCAGTGTGCACATCCTCATCCTCACAGATTATCAATTCGTCCCCACTGGACTCAACAATCACAGGTCCATCTGTAGTCTCTGGAGGCAATTACTGGTCTTCATTCAAGAATTGATAATTAATTTTGATGAACATCGTCTTCTCCACATTTTGTGGAAGCAACCTCCTACGCCACTAGCTGACCAGTTTCCCCAGCTGTACTAAAAACTCTTTCAGAGTACACACTGGAGGGGGGACAATTCAGTTAAAATAGAGAAAGTTTGTACAGGGGCTTCCAAATTACCTCTTTTTCCTGCCTACGGACTGTCTGACATGTCTGCTTGGATACTGTCTCCAATGTAATCCTCCACAATTTTTTTAATGGTGACAGTATCGTATGCAGTGACAGTAGACCTATCAGCAATTGTTGACAGGTCCCAAATGTATTCCTCTGACTTTAATAGACTGACCACCCTCATATCCCGGCATAGCATATGAAGGGCTTTATCCACAAGACCTACATGCTTTGCAGAATCGCCATGCTTTAGCTCCTCTTTCACTTTCTCTAGCTGCTTCTGCAACAGCCTGATCAAAGGAATGACCTCACTCAAGCTGGCAGTTTCGGAACTGACTTCATGTGTGGCAAGTTCAGATGACTGGAGAACCTTTCACAACACGAAATCAGTCTCCACTGCACTTGAGTCAGGTGCATCCCCCCTCCTTTGCCTATGTCATAGTAGGCTTAAATTACCTTTTGCTGCTCCTCCATCCTCTGTAGCATATAGAGGGTGGAGTTCCATAGGTGGAACTCCACCCTCTATATGCGGGTTATAGAGGGTTTGATGGCGCTCCAGTTTTTGGCAGGCATTGGCAGAATGGCCACCGTAAGCATCTCCTTCATGCCCCTGTCACTTGGAAATGCTGCACCACCAAATTTATTGTGTGGGCAAAACATGGCACATGTTGGAATTTGCCCAATTGTAATGCCTGCACAAATGCTTGGAGAGTCTAAGTGGGGTAAGCCATTGCATGATGCTTTCCTTCAGTTTCTCTAAAAGGTTGTCAGTGTTGTGCCTCTTAGTGATACTGGTGATACACATCTTAGTGATACTGGTGATACACAGTGTAGCCTGCCTTGGAAGGAGCTGGCTTTCCGGTAATGCTGCTGTTGCTGCGGAAGGTGTTGGATCTACCCAGTAGGCTATCACAGTCATATAGTCCTTAGTTTGCCTTGTACTACTTGTCCACATGTTCATGGTTAAGTGGACAGTGGGTACAACCTCAGATTTTAGGACACGGAGGACACTTTTTTGAATGTCTCTGTACATCCTGGGTATCACTTGCCTAATGAAGTGGAATCTAGAAGGGATTTGGTACCAGGGACACAATACCTCCATCAATCATCTAAATCCTACTCCACTAATGGCGGACACCGGACACATGTTTAACACTGCTGTCAAGGCCTCAGTTATCTGCTTTGCCTTAGTATGACTTTGTTCTCATCACAAATGACTGTTGGACAGCCAATTGCTTTGTGAAAGAAGTAGTGAGGTTACAACTTCCCCTCTGGGATGATAACCAACTCCCAGCAGCAACAGCAGCAGTGGCAGCAGTAGGCGCAGCACTGTAGGACACTCCGGAGGAATCCTGGTTAGAAGAGGAGTGAGTCGTGCCGGTGACATGGCCTGCAGGAAGATCTAGATCCAGATTGAGGAGGAAATTGACGAGGAGTGACTTACTGGTGTGGTTTTCAGGCGCTATGGTACAACAGGTCCAAGGGATTTAAGTGTCACTGGACTGTTTATGGTCCTAGCCACAGTTTCTGAACTAAACAGTGACTTATGAATGAGCTTCAGATGATGCATAAGTGAAGGTGTCCCAAGTGTTGTCCGAATCTAGATGAAAATTATTCCAGACCAAAGAGGGGGATTTTTGGTCTTCTGCCCAGGCATGGCATTGGCCTTTTGCATCCCATGGACAACAACTGTCTCTCCCCGGTGCCTCATTTAAATAAACTACATCACCATCAGCATCCTCCTCATCAACTTCCTCCTCAACGCCTGCTACATCAATATCCTCCTCCTGGTGTACAACATTGTCCCCTTCAATCTCAAACTCTGGAATTGGACTGTGGGTGATCCTTCCAGTATATGCAGAGGGTGCGCAAATGGCAGAAGGAGCCATCTCTTCCCATACAATGATGGGAAGGTCAGGCATCGCAACCACCAACACCCTTGGACTCTCCTTGGGGATTTGTGATACATTGTTTTTAGAAGGCACAGTTGTTTGCTGTGTTTTTAATGACAGCTTAACTCTCTTAGATTTTCTAGCTAGGGGAGGAGGGCTTGGATCATGGGTCTTCAACATGTGGCCCTCCAGATGTTGTGAAACTACATGTTCCAAAATACATTGCCACATTTTTTCATATAAGAGCATGCCAAAACTGTCAGGGCATGCTGGGACATGTAGTTCCACAACATCTGGAGGGCCACAGGTTGAAGACCTGAAGGCTTAGATCATCATGTGAAACTGAACCAGTAGTCATGAACAGGGCCTTAGCCTTTCCTTGCCACTTTGGGCCTTATTCTAGTTCATTCTTTCTGACAAAATTCTTCTTAGATTGACACAACCATGTGCACTGCAGGGGGGGGCAGATGTAACATGTGCAGAGAGAATTAGATTTGGGTGAGTTATTTTGTTTCTGTGCAGGGTAAATACTGGCTGCTTTATTTTTACACTGCAATATAGATCTCACTTTGAAGTAAAACCCCACCCACATCTAATTCTCTCTGCACGTTACATCTGCCCCACCTGCAGTGCACATGGTTTTGTCCATCTAAGAAGGATTTTGCCAGAAAGAGTGAACTAGAATAAGGCCCTTTGTGTCATAAATGGCATATTGCCAAGCTTACATTTCAGTGTTACTGAACTTTGGCATTTGGGATTTTTCCTGCACTCTACGATGACATTGGACATCAGCCTTGGCAGATGACGTTAATGGCATTTCATGTTCTATGTCATGACTAGTGGCATGAGCTTCAGCACTAGGAGGAAGTGAAGTTCTTGTTCTTTCACTATTTTATCCCTCAAATTTTGGTTATCCCCAAATTTTGGACTTTAATGACAGTACCACTGGACTTTAACAGCAGTACCACTGGACTTTAACAGCAGTACCACTGGACTTTAATAGCAGTACCACTGGACTGGGATTATACAGCAGTATCACTGGACTGGAATTTAATGGCAGTATCACTGGACTTTAATGGCAGCAGCAATGGACTTTATCGGCAGTACCACTGGACTGGATTTATGCAGCAGTATCACTGGACTGGATTTTAATGGCAGTATCACTGGACTTTAACTGCAGCACCAATGGACTGTAACAGCAGTACCAATGGACTGAATATATGTAGTAGTATCACTGGACTGGACTTTATCAACAGTACCACTGGACTTTAATCATTAAAGTTTAATGGCAGTACCGCTGGACTTTAATGGCTGTATCACTGGACTGTAACTGCAGTACCAATGGACTGAATTTATCCACAGTATCACTGGACTGAAATTATAGTTATACAGCTGTATCACTGGACTTTATCGGCAGTACCACTGGGCTGAAATTATGCAGCAGTATCACTGGACTTGACTATAATGGTAGTTTCACTGGACTGGACTTATACAGCACTATCACTGGACGTGAACTGCAGCAGTATCATTAGACTTTAATGGTAGTTTCTCTGGACTGGACTTATACAGTAAGTTCACTGGACTGGATTTTAACAGCAGCAGTATTACTGGGCTGGACTCAGCAGCACATGACACCACATTACAGCACAGCACACCCTTCCTCTCCCCTCTTCTAAGCTGGAGTGCAAAATGGCGCAGACCGCCCGCATATATAGGGTCTGGATCTCCTGAGACCTGCACTCTGAGCCTAGGCAGGAAATCCTGAACAGGCTTGAAGAGCAGGTTCGGATTAGGGGTGTCCAAGAAAAACACAGTCATGCCACAAGCATGTCTAGAAAAATACAGACGTGCACAAACGTTTTAGTGGAGGGTGTGTGACGTCAGCTCCAGCCCCGATAAGTCTGTATTCATCACAGTCTCCAAGTCCAGTGGAAGAATCAGTCGATGGTGAGTGTCTAACGAATGGTTTTGGACATATTTAATTGGCTGGGAATTCTTGGTTTGCCTATACATCTATTCTCACAAGAAGAAGGGTTTTGTAACTGCGCTATTTGAGGAAGAAATTTACCACATTGATTATCTTGATTGATTTTTAACAATTTATTAATAAAGTTAAAATAATCATGGGCATGATTCATGTATACATACAATAAAATTGACACTAAAATAGCATGCAATTGGTTCAAACTCTAGTGAATAAACTCTTCACTTTGATTAAGGGCAAGTTTTTGGATAATGCACCCCACTTTATCCTTTTTGTGTGTGGACCCTGTTCCTTTGCGACTCAATGGATAGTAATAATTGGGGAGTGGGGGAGACAGTCACTGTCACTCACATATCTGGGATGGCTGCCACCGCTGTAGGCTGCAATTGAGGTGGTCCCCGTGTAGTTGTCGTGCTGTCCTCTGATTTCCTTTCGATGTCCCCAGTTGGTGGTGATGTCCACTTTTGAGTCAAAGGTCAGGTTTTTTTTTTCCATAGCACCCGCACTCCTTTCTTCCATTCTGGACTGTGGATTACAAACCCATTTTGGAAAAAACCCTGACCTGGGACTCAAAAGTGGCCATCACCACCAACTGGGGACATCCAAAGGAGATCAGAGGACAGCACGACAACTAGAGATGAGCTGGCCCGGATCTCCGGGATCCGTCAGATCAGAATATGGTGATCCGAGTCAGGAGCCGAGCCTGCTCGGGAGTTCCCACCTGAATTCCGGACTGAAAACGAGGTGAAACGTCATCATCGCACTGTCGGATTCTCGCGGGATCTGGATTCTATATAGGACGCACGCGTGCCCCGCCATCTTCACTCCAGCATAGGAGAGGGAAGAGGGTGGTTGTGCTCTGTGCTGTGTGCTGTGCGCTGTGCTATAATAATAATATATTATTTTGCTGCTGCTCACTCGATTAGGGTCTGCAGGGGCTGCTGTACACAAGTCCAGTGTACAGGGGCTGCAGTGGCCAGTGTACAAGGGGCTGTACAGGGGCTGTGTTCAGTGTGACAGGGGCTGTGTTCAGTGTGACAGGGCTTGTGTCCAGTGTGACAGGTCCTGTGTACAGTGTGACAGGGTCTGTGTCCAGTGTACAGGGTTTGTGTTCAGTGTACAGGGTTTGTGTCCAGTGTACAGGGTTTGTGTCCAGGGGCTCTGTCCAGTGTACAGGGGCTGTGTCCAGTGTACAGGGGCTGTGTCCAGTGTACAGGGGTTGTGTCCAGTGTACAGGGGCTGTGTACAGGGGTTGTGTCCAGTGTGACAGGGCCTGTGTCAAGTTTGACAGGGGCTGTGTCCAGTGTACAGGGATTGTGTCCAGTGTACAGGGGCTGTGGACAGGGGTTGTGTCCAGTGTACAGGGGCTGTGTCCAGGGGCTGTGTCCAGGGGCAGTGTCCAGTGTGACGGCTGTGTCCAGTGTACAGGAGCTGTGTCCAGAGGCTGTGTCCATTGTCCAGGGGCTGTTTCCAGGGTGACGGGCTGTGTCCAGTGTCCAGGGGCAGTGTCCAGTGTCCAGGGGCAGTGTCCAGTGTCCAAGGGGCTGTGTCCAGTGTGACAGGCTGTGTCCAGTGAAAAGTAAGAAAAATAAATAAAAGTAATAAAAACACATTTTTGGAGGATGATGGAGGAGGAAATAGCGGGAGATCAGCAACCTGATAGAAGTGCTGAAGCTGCTACCACCAGTCATGACAAGGCCGATACCTCTTTGTATTTTTTGCTCTTTGTAGCATTTCTCTTTTTTTGGGGTAGTTTATTAAACTGCCACCCTATCTGCCCCTGCAGTGCCGCTCTGCTTCCAAGATGTGCCAGGTTGTAAGTCTAAGGTCCACATGAATGTGATGCCCACTGCTGTCGCTTAGCTTAGTCATCCAGCTACCTCGGTATAACCTTTTGACCCAACTACAGTAAATGAAAACAATTTTGTGAGCTGTGAAGTGATTAAAATTGACTAGAAATGAGTGGAAACTAATGTTATTGAGGTCAATAATACTTTAGGGGCAAAAACAGGACCAAAATCTGTTATTTTAGCAATTTTTAGCATTTTTCAAAAAAAATCCAGATCAAAAACCAAAACCCGCAAGGGTGGTTTTGCCAAAACCAATCCAGATCCAAAACACGAAGGGAGATCCAGATCCAAAACCAAAACCCTAAAAAGTGGCCGCCACACATCTCTAACGACAACTACAACCCTTCTTCTTGTATGTATGTTTTAGGGACTGACTATCCCTTAATCTAACTGCTGCTTGATTTGAAGAGTGCCCTGTGCAGCGCCTGGTCAATACCCTAGTGGTATTACACAATTGTATTTACATCTATTCTAACAGCTAGCACATTAATTTGCTAGGTGGGATTTCACTCTAGTGGGGGGTTTATCTAATCGATGGCTGCTGCTAATTCCGCAATGCGGACATTAACCACATTGTGTGTAAAATTGCTGAGTGTGTATGCACTATATAATTTGTCCAGGAGTTTCAGGGACTTCAACTGAAATTGTGAGCTACTTTGTATCATTTGTAGTATTAACAAGGGCTTTATGGTGGACATTGCATCTCTAACATAGTAGGGTTTGTGGTATGTTCTAGGTATGCATTGGTTAGTATCTAACAAACATGGGCCAAGGAAGTACAACTGTTGGATGAGAGGCGGTTTCATAGGTGCTCAAGGCTTACTGATGTGCATGGGGAGTGAAGGCTAGTCTGTCTGGTGCTATCCCACAGGAGAGCTACAGTATTGTAAAAAAATAATACTGGCTATGATAGAACACAGGGGTAGATGTATGAAGCAGTGATAAAGTGCCTGTTACTATATCACTGGCCAATCAGCTCCTAACTGTCCCTTTTTAAACCCAGCCAGTAAGGAACTGATTGGACGGTGATAATGTACCAGTCACTTTGGGGCAGATTTATTAAGCTCGGTGAAGTGATAAAGTGTCTGGTTTTTATCACCGACCAATCAGCTCCTACTTGTTATTTTTTAAACCAAGCCTGTAACTTCACAGGTAGGAGCTAATTGGCCGGTGATAAAAACCAGACACTTTATCAGTTCACAGAGCTTAATAAATCTGCCCCTTTATCACTTCTCCTAGCTTATCACTGCTTCATACATCTACCCACAGTGCATTGCAGCTTGCTGTGTATAGGATTTCATAGCTGTAGAGCTGCCAGAGTACCCATGTTGAGCCCTGTCCACTGCCCAAAGTGCCTATAATGGGAATCAGAACTAGATCATGGAGTAGTGGAAGAAGGTGGGCTCTGATGAATCAAATTTTATTCTACATCATTTGGATGGCTGAGTGAATGTGCCTCATTTATATTGCAAATAAATGGCACCAGGAGGCACTACAGGAATAAGGCAAGCTACTGCTCTGGGCCATGTTCTCCTGGGAAATGTCCTGGCATTCATGTGGATGTTACTTAGACATGTACCACCTACCTAAACATTGTTGAAGACCAAGCGTATCCTGTTAATGGCAATGGTAATCTCTGATGGCAGTGGCCTATTTCAAGAGGACTATGCACCCTGCCTTTCTGGAAAATTTAGTCAGAATGGTTTATGCAAAATGACAGAGTTTAAGATCTTGAATTGGCCTCCAATTTACCCAGATTTCAATCCGAGCTACTGTGGGATTTTCTGCTACAGTCCGAGTCATGAAGACCCCATGTCACAATTTACAGGATTTAAAGCTTCTGCTGCTAACGTCTTGGTGCCAAATATAACAGAGGTTCTTTGATGTCCATTTATTGATGGCTCAGAGTTACTTCGCACAATATTAGGCAGGTGATGTTAATGTTATGGCTGATCAGTGTATATAATGAGACTATGTGCCATATTGTCTCTAATACAATTAGTAATCTGCACCACTGGCTACTGACTGGGTATGGAGCAAGCATTACGGTGTGCATGTTATTGTGCTTTGTAAAGAACAGTATCACAAGTATGATTTGGGTCTAAAAATTACTATTTGCTCCCAATGCAGTTCATTTATTCAGTTATTTGCAATCACTGTTTTCCTAGGTAGGGATTTCCAATGTCAGATTTAGCATACTGTAGGTAACTTTATTAGGACATTGGTCATTCAGGTAGAGGGGTCTGTGTACTAGAGTAAGCCTTGGACTGAGATAAGGTACTATCAGCTCCTAACTGAGGGGAGAGTTTTCACTCCCACACTCGCTAAAGAGGCAAAGCCTTCACGATATGCCCCCTGTCTACTTTATCTCCATTCAAAGCTTAGTACATAAACCGTTGGCCCTGACATAGACCTCCAAATCACTTGTGCTAATGCAGGGGTATCCGTAAAACCTGGTGTGAAGAGCTGGATAACTGGAGCGGCTCTTGTCACTTCACATACTTGAGTTTGAAAAGTCAGATAAAGCTTCATATATTTTTTGGCTATATGTTATGCATATTCATTGTCATACATCAGATGTGCCTCTCCCCATCTTACATGTCTAGTCTATGCCTTTCATAATGACCTAAGCATAATGTAATTTATGACTGTCATCATCTAGGCCCTTAGAATATCACAACAATGCATGGCTGTCTCTACAGATGTATGATGTCTAGCTGCGGTAGTGTGTTTACCATATTGGTTTTATTACCACTCACAGATTTTTTTCTGCTCACTCCTAATCTTGTTCATAGATGCATATCCAGACCACCACGCTTACCATCTCAGTGAGTTTGAGTGCCTCGGTGTCCTTAGGTATGCTGTACATGCCCAAGGTCTACGTTATCCTTTTTCACCCAGAACTGAATGTGCCCAAACGCAAAAGAAGCCTAAAAGCTGTTGTCACCGCGGCAACAATGACCAACAAGTTCACCCAAAAGGGAGGATACAGACCCAATGGCGAGGCCAAGACTGAGCTATGTGACAGCATGGAGACACAAGGTAATTCGCATTGTTAGGAAACTTTGGAATCTGCACCACACACTTGATGGTTGTGTAAACAGGTTATTAAGTCAGTTATCAAAAGTAAACTATAATCTGCGCCTACATTATGACAGTGATGTTAATCTCTCCTTATCCATGCTAGCCATATAAATGGAATTAATAATAAGATTTGAACCAAGTTATAGCATTTTTCAAGAAATGAGAAAAAAAAGGTTGCAACAACGTCAAATCATCGAAGCCATAGCTACAGACCTGTGACTAAGAGGGTAATAAGGATTAGCCTTTCTACCGAGAAATAAAAGACACTGATTTGTTGTTGTCTCTAGGTCACGTTTCTTTTGAATAAACAGCTGTATATCAATAGCTCCCCCAACCCCTCCTGGTGCCGACGCTGAGAAAACACAGCATACAGCTAATGACGCTGTCAGAATTCATCTTCTCATTCACAGGTTCAATATCAAGCGACATCTCCCACAGGCTGCAGCCTTAGACATCATGCAGTAACCTGGGGGTGTACTCAGCATGCATTCCATACAAATTCCCACAAAGCTTCATCTACTGAATACGGAGCATTCAAGGCATATGCATGAATCCTGGCACAGTGCAGCATATTTAATCATAATTATATTTTTCAGCATGCATTGTGTATGGCTGCAAAGCTATATAATACAGTTTTGCATACATTGCCAGTGTACATTTGTTCTTATCACTTGAATGTAGACAATATTATGGTATGAAAGAGCAATATATGCATAACACATATATTGCCCAGATGTTTACTGCACAATGTTCCCATATTTGCCCGTAATGTATTTTCTAAGTGTTATATTTTTCAGAACTGACAATTTTGTTGCGTCTCTGTCTTCACTATCTTACTGTGCTATCATTTCTCACCTAATATTAGATTCAGTAGGTAAATAAAAAGGAGTAAACCAGCAGTATTGTATAATAACAAAACAACAGACAGGAATACACCAGGCTTGCCTACCCTCCTGGAATGGCAGGGAGCCTCCCAAAAATTGGGTCAGACTCCCTGCCCCCCGGGAAGGTGGGCAAGAGTCCCAGTTTCTGGTCATAGCCCCCGCTCCCCGCTGGTTTAATTACTGCAAATCACGGGTCCGCAAAGACGGGGCAGGGCTAAAATGACGCAATAGCGGCATGGGAGGCGGGTCCAAGTGATGTCAGCCTTGCCCCTGCCCCCCTGACGTGTTGCCTCTCCAGGCTTCTCCCAGAGAGGTGAATTGAAAGTAGGCAAGTATGGAATACACTGGGCCTCATTTTTAAAGTTCACTACACAATCTCTTTGCGCCAGGACTCCCCAGCACACAATCACTTTGGGCACAGCAGAAAGGACGCTAGAAATGTAAGAGGCAGAACAATCTCTGAAGGTGCATTGTGCAAATGTCACATCGCAGTCTTCCATTTTATCACTTTAGTCACTTTTATTCCAAAGCCAGAATTATAGTTACTTTGAAGTTTTCCCCCTTGAAATATATCTAATATTCATTGATAGCTTAAATATATTATCATGTCAGAGAACATCCGCACTGTTTTACTACATGAGGCAATTCTGTTTTGCACGTGAACCTTTTCATTTTATTACTCTGATTATGCCTTTTTCACTGAAGTGCAACATAGGTATATAGAACGAGATCCCTGAACTGCCAGTGAATTGTTGTAAAATTCAAATGCTTTTGGACAGTTGAAATGAAACACATAAGGAATGGGTTTCTAAAATGTGCCACCCCCCCCCCCCCCTTGTCTTCTTTAAAAATGTTATGGTGCGTACTCACTAAACTCAAATCCCGTGGGCCATTTCGCCATGGCAACCAGATTGTGGTTCCTGGTAACCATATTTTTATGTGGGCATGCCTATAACCTTGATTTTATGGATACAGGAGTGTGTGTGCTGACTGCAAGCCTACCATCCTGGTCTCTGTCCCCACTCCAGCTGGTATGCATGGTCAAGTATTGCTGGGGGGTTGTGTTGTGTGCCCTCTGTGGCTGTGGAGGTATTTAGCTGTGGAGGATGTTAGCTGTGGTTTACCCCCTCAGCTGTGTGGCCCCAGGGTAGGGCTACCACATGGAGGCTAGAGCTTATGTTCAGCACTGGTTCTCTTGCCCAACCCCCCTCCTGCTGGAGATCAGAGGCAATGTGAATAGTGGTGCCCGACCTCCCCTGTCCCCCTCCTGCTGGAGTTCAGTGGCAACGCGGGCAGCGATGCCCGACCCCCCCTCTCCTCCTCCTGACATACTGACAGAGATCAGCAGTGCCCTCCCCTCCTCTCCCCCTCCTGCTGGAGATCAGCAGCAGCATGGGCAGCAGTGCCCCCCCATCCTCTGTTGCTGTGATGAAGAGATTACTGCATCAACAACAACAAGTTATAAAGGAACTTCCATGGCTGATCTATGATCATACATACCACTGGTATTGCAAAATGTGATATATGTTCCTCATTTCCTGAAATGGCAGATGGAAATTCAAAGATAGTGCAAGGTTATACAGGGCCTTTAAAGATGGACAGCTTTCGAAAGCATCAAAAATCATATCGGCATCAAAAGTGTGTAAAAGCTCGGTTTGCTGCATGCGTAACCAGTTTGCTGCATGCGTAAAGAAAATGGATGAAAAGATGTTTAAGCATTTAAAACTACTTTTTGATGTGCCATACATACAACATTGCAAAAAATAACAAGCCCTTTTCTGACTTTGAAGGATGACTACAAAATAGGGGGTTGAAACAGCAATGATAAAAAGATTTAAAGAATGTATCTCCATTGCAAATGTTACAGATGGAGGTATTGTCATTCATCCGACAGCGCGCAGGCGGGATGCGCATACCGAGAAGGGATTTTATGGCACGTTGTCAGGATAAATTAAGGATTATTAATTGATTTCTAATAATCAACTAAAATCAGCTAAATCTGTTACTATACTACTTGATGGATCAACTGATAATAATGATGTTGAAGAGTTAATCATCTATGTGAAATACACCAAGAACAATGCTGTATGTGAAACCTTTTTGTTAGTTGTATTGTACCTCTTGAAAGTGCAACATAAGAAGGCTACTTAAACACCACGGAGAAGGAACTAGATAAACTTGTACTTCAGAAATCACTGTTTTTCAATCAACTAAATGGTATCAAACTTGACTGATGCAGAAAATGGACTGGTACAGAAAATTAAGCAAAAAGTTATTGATATCCATTATATTGCACATACAGTAGATTAAACTTGAGTGTTCTGTCAAAAATGTGAAGTACACGCAGAACCTTGACATGGTCTTGAAGATGCTGTTTATATTCTATCAGCAGTCTCCAAACAGACTGTGAGAATTAAAAGTTGTTGCTGAAAATACGGAACTCAAGATTAGAAAGTTTCAATTCTTGCATAATGTACGATTGGTTGCAAGCAAGGTGTGCACTCTCTCAACACATGTTACAGACTGTTACAGAGTGTCACCATTCATCTGCAAAGTGTTGCAGCACATAATGATAACTCTTTATCAGTTGCAAATTTGTGCACATGCTGAACTTTATACTGGACTACCTGGTGTTACACAAACATATTTCAATCTTGTTTAAAAAGAAAAAGATATTTTTCTGAGCACAAAATAGATGCATGTTAAAAACACAATCTCATCTCTACTATCACTTAATTCATCCAATGGATTATATGAAGAAAAGTTTCTGAATACTAGTACTTTAGCTGGGAAGTACCAAGATGTGCAGCTGCACGGTGTAAGTATTGCAGCAACATCATCTGTCCAAATAGAAAAAGAAAATGTAATTAAATACTTAAAAGTGATTGTAGTGCACTACAAGTTTTGATTCTGTACATTCACTTGGCCAACTGAAAGCAGCTTGGAAAGTTAAGGTGTTCTTGAAATAACAAATTTAGCACTTCATTTTAAAGAATTGCTGTCAGCAGGTAAAGGTGGTTTCTGTGAAACAAATCTACTCAAGGAGTGGTATGTATTCAAAGTTTTTTGCAAAACGAAAAAACCGAGTGACCTTCAGTTATCACTGACAGATTTCTGATTCTGGGAAAGTTGTTGTGCAATGTTTCTGTTTTGCCAGTTTCCATGGTGTCCTGTGATAGAGGATTCAGTCTGATGAATGTAATTTAAACCAAGCTAAAATCACTGCAAGATGAAAGTTTAGGTGAGCTGATGATTGTCAAGATCTGGGAGTTGAGGACCCAGTTGTGACCTTGATAGTCCGGTGGAAGATAATGGAGGGACCCCTATAATGATAAAGTAACTTTATTAATAACCAAGTTCAAGGATATACAGGCGTATGCAGAAAATCGAATAATGACTGTGTGTCCAAAAATATACAGGGACTGAACTGGAATGAGAATTTAGGCCAAGGAATAAAGCAAGGCAATAAACTAATGTTCATCAGGAATAGGCTTGAACCCAGTGGCATAACTACAGAGGGTGCAGGGGATGCAACTGCTATTGGGCCCGGCCATTTGGGGGGCCCAAGGTCCCAGCAGGCTATCCCCTGCACCCTCTTTAATTGTATTATATTTTCATTTAAAAAACATTGCAGTGCAATCATGGCTGCACTGCCATCCTGTAGTCGCCCCCCCTTCAGTGACTGCCTGCAGCACAAATGAGAGCGTGTGCAGCAGAAGCAGGACACACAGGAGCCAATGCAGAGCCTCCGCTGCCAGAGGTGCCGCACAGCCCGATGATGCCGGTGCACAGGAGACCCTACAATGATGGAGCCAACGGAAGCTACTACCAGCGCCGGTGAGACCCGCCAAGGTTGTGTACAGACATCACCTCTGCAGAGGAAGAGGCAAAGGAAGGTGAGAACGAGACCTGCACAGTGCCGCTTGTACTGTGGGGTGTGTCAGGGAATATGCTCTGCAAAACCACAAAACACACATGGCCTTCCTCACTACAAACTTCTGATTTCACTCCTCTCCTCTCTTCCCCTCACACCCTCCTCTATCCCCTTTCATCTTTATCACTACCCCCTTGGCTCCCTTCTCTCCCTCTCCCCACCACATCCCCTATATCCCCCTGCCTCTCTCTTTCTCTCTCTCCCCTTGCCTCCCTCTCTCCTCCCAGTCCCCTATATCCCCCTGCCTCTCTCTCCCCCAACCCCTTGCCTCCCCTCTTTTCCCACACTCCCACTCGCACCCCACAACCCAAGCTATCCCCCTGCCTATCTTTCTCACCTCTTCCTTCTTGCCTCCCCTCGCTTCCTCTCCCCATGTTCCTCTCTGTCTCACTCCACCTCTTCCTCTTTTTTTATGTCTATCCTCTCTTTTTTCTCTCCCATCATATTTTTCGCTCTTGCCCATCCTCTTTTCACTCTCCTTTTTTATCTATCCAGTGCTCTTTTTCATACTGTACTCTCTCCCTTGCTGTCTCTCTTCTTTATCTCTCTCCTTCTGCCCTTCTCTCTTCTCTTCTCTCTTCTCCCCCTGACACCATCTTTCTCTCAGCAGTCCACCATCTCTTTATCTCTCTCTTTGTGACCCTAGTCTCTCTCTTTCCTTTATCTCTCTCCTCCCCATGCTTCTCCACTCTCTCTTTTTCCCCTCTCTATGACAGTCTTTCCCTATATTTCTCTTCCTGATACCTACTCTCTCACTCACCATCTTGCCCCCTTATGCTATAGCTGGCATTACCCTCCACAGCAAAGCTCTGCCGGCGGGGGGATTGAGCGGCTTATAAATTGATGGTTTTTTACCGCATTTCTATTTTAGTACATCCCAGCATTTATCTTTCCCCTCTTTCCATTTTTGAGCATGCTAGAGGAGGCCGCCGCCTCCTCTAGCATCCTCAAAAAGTATCTGCTGTAAGGGGGCGCCCATTTTGTGAGGGTTATTTTCATTAACAGAAGCCTGCCAGGAGGAGAGCCGGGACTGCAGACAATAGAGACAGACGAGTAGATCTGCGGGTCCCAGCGGTGGCGGCGGTGAACAGAGGGGCAAGGTTGGTCCCGGACCCCAGCAGCAGTGTAGCGCATGATAGCCCCCTGGCGCCCACACTTAATCAGCGCCTCCCCATGACCGTGGGGTCTGCGGGACTATTGTTACGCCACTGCTATTGTCACGCCACTAAAATCTGTGCAACCACTGAGATCCCGGGCCTCTTCCCTGATATGACTTAATTTTTGCTGTCCCCTCCCTGCCCCCCAAAATGCATCAAACTGTCAGTCACTGACAGTCTGATACTGGGCTGCATACTACGTCACAAGACCCATTCTGAATTTGCGCACGCGCAATCGATAATTTGCGCATCCCCTTGCATTAACATAAGTAAACATTTTCTTCAAAGTTTATAACATTCTAAAAAGATTAACAAACTTTTTAGCACCACTTCAAGAATCATAGTAGCTGCCCACTGAATAAACTCTGCAAAAGTCATATAACTTAAGTTTTATGATTGTAAACATGATTGTCTGTGTAACAAGATCTCACTAGATCGCTTAGCGCTTAGAAAATGCCCCAACATCGCTCCGTGTGTAGAAAATGAGTGATATAGAGAATGCCCCTACATCGCTCCTGCTATGAGAGCGCGTGGCCAGAAGAGTATATACGTTTGCGCGTGTTAATGTGTATATTCATGTATGTTATGAAAACTGTACTTTTTAGGGTGTCAATGTCTATTTTAACATTGGTCATGCAGTCGGACTACAAGTCCAAGCAGGCCCTTTCATGCCCCACATGCTGGGACTTGTGGTTCTCCAAGTCCCTGCTTGCAGTTGAGGCTTGCTGAGACTTGGCTTTTTACTGCACAACCCAATGTTAAATTATATATTTTTTTTTACACAAAAACAATCAGCCCGACACCTACCAAAAAATGGTGCTGGGGACATCCCCGGGCTTCAACCTTGGATGGGTAAAGCCTGGGGGGGCCTTTACTGTTGGGGCCCCATTCCATCATGGAACCCATCCAAGGCTGATTAGCCAGGTTGTTCATGTTTTGGCTGGGGGACCTTGTATAAAAAGTATCCTGGCTGTGGCATTACACCGCTGGCTGTTGAAGCCCAATGATGGTTCCAAAATATGGGATACCCCTATTTTTTTATCCCCTGTATTTTTGGAACTGGGACCAGTCCAAGAGCCCAGTGCTGGTTTCTTAAATACGGGGTGACCCTAGTTTTTCCCCCTTATTTTGGAAACCAGGACCAGCTCAAAGAGCCCAGGGCTGATTATGCTATCCCATACCATTTTTATTTTAACCAAATAATCGCACACCCCTGTAACTAAAAATCGCACCTTTACTAACAAATCGTACATTCCTGTTACTAAAAACTCACCAGAAGTTGCAAGTGATTTATCTTTGGCTGAATATTGCAAACGTGACATATGCAATTTGGTGCAATTTTTTAGCTGTCTAAAAAATTTCACCCAATTACATTTTGCCATAGGCATCTTTTTTCCACTGCAAAAATATTGGCCTTAGTGTAGAAGAAAATTAAATATTTACTACCATATATATATGGCGACATGAATACTATTAAAGAAAAATTTGGCTCCAAGTATAAAATCATGTTTTTGTAACTCCTCCAAATCCCAAAATGTCTATTGACTATTTGCATACTTTGAGGTACATTTTACTAAGCTGCCATGTTCCAGCCGAGTTGCAACTTGGCTGGTTACGAACGTGATCAGGTTTATTTGGTGTGGAAAAAAAAGCAGTTTATTTGCTAAGCTGTCGTGTTATCAGGATTAGTATTTCAGGTGGTGAATTGATTTGTGTTTGGCTGTCGAGTTTATTGGCTGCCAAACAATGCCGAACATGAAACACGCCTCTGTATTTAAAAGTAAAATAAAGAGTTAAATCTAAAAATAAAAATGGTGTTGGCCCCTCCTAAGCATAGACAGGCCCAGGCTGTATTATATGGTGCAGATTTTAAGAACCAATATCAGGCTCCACTAGTCAGTAAGTAACCAGTAAGGTAACCACCTAACTAGTCAGCCCTGACCTGGCCTGGGGACCCACTTAATAAAGCAGTGTCCCCCCTTTTGAGCACCGAAGGACCAGGCCTGAAGCTCGGGACTATTCTACCACATATGGTGGACCTGCCCGATGATCCAGTCTTATTGTGACATGATCTGTACACTAGTGTCACAAATCTCTCCTCTCTCTAATACTTCCACATCTGTCAACCTCCTCTTATGTGCCCCTTTCGATCACACCCCTATAGAAACTAACAAACCTTTTCTACACATCTCATGTTCTGCCAAATACCAAATGACCAGTAATTGGAAAGTCCCCATAGCCCTGAGTCACCCGGAACGCCTAACTAGAATATGATTTGTTGCTGTATAATTTGGTTAAGAATTTCCACTCCATATGGCTCCCGTGGAATTCCTTCCACAACACTCCCCTTCCTGGCCTTAAGTAACCCTTCTTCTTTTTCTAAATTAGTGTGTCTCTCAAGCTGCACCCTAACAGTCCTGGCTCATTGACAAAAAGCACCACCCTTACCTTCCCCCTCCTTACTGACTATTTTCAATTCTCAATATATGTGATTTGTTTACTGTTGAACGATTCTTACTATCATTTTTCCAAATGATTCTGTTTTATTGTTCTCCCCACTTTATTGACTTTATTAAAAAACAATTGGTACTTGTTTCCTAGAATGGCGCCCACTAAGCAATTTGCTTAGTGGGCTATTCTGCGTAGGAAAATCGCATCGCATGGGCCATTTTAGAGCTATGCGATGTGCGATGCGATTATTTCATGTAATTTATTCACTGCTATGTGTGCCCCAGGGCATCGCATCGCACCTCCCGCAAAATCGCATGCAATCGCAATAATATAATAATATAATAATATGATTGTATGTCCTAAAATTTTTTCATATGAATTTACGGCAGAGTTTGCTCATATAAATGATAATACAATTCTGTTGTAGTGGTGTCACGACCACCATGTCTGCTACCCGATTCCTCTGTGCTATCCCTAGCCCCAAGACCTCTGACAGGTCATCTCCTGCCCTGGCGCTCACCTCCGCTGCTGGTTCCCGGGCTGGTGGAGTGCATGCTGTCGCGCTGTCATCTCCGGGTGACAATAGTGGTGTGTGCTCCTGTGCCAGGCGGGTTCTGGGTAACGTGAGACATGAGCCGCCATGATGGATCCGTGTCAGGTTAGGCCTCTGGCTGGACACGCCGGCTGCAGCGCTTCCGCGCACAATCACCGCCGGCTGGTTTCCGTCGTCATCACTGGCGCAGGCCATGTTTTGGGAACCTTCAGCCTATGCTGCGCGGCTCCATTCACTGAGGTCAAGTGGCAACCAATCACCGCGCAGCTCACCCTTCAAATACTGACTTGCCAGGCTAGACCGGCAGTCAGTACAATGACGTCTACTCGCATGCATCATTGATCCTCCATGGCTGTCTGTAGTTGCTGCTACAGTTCTTGCGCCTTTGGTGAAGTCTCTTTCAAGTCTCTTGCTGATCGTTTCACTGCCTGTACCATATCATCACGGAACCCACTGCTGCCTATACGGATAGGACAAGGTTAACTCCCCAAAGGGGTAATATCTTCTCCCTCATTCCTGACGGTCAATCTCTGTGGTCATCCCTGGTTCTGCAGCTACGATCCTACTCAATACAGATTCCTTCAGACTTCATCATTCAATCCAATCCTCATCCAATCATCCAATTATTCAACCAATCATCCAATCCTCAACCAATCATCCAACTCTTCATCCAATCCTCATCCAATCATCCAATTCTTCAACCAATCTTTCTTCCAATCGCTCAATCATCCAATCTTGCAGTTATTCAATTATTCAATTACCAATCATCTCCAAAGCTCTTCCATAAAGTATTGTATATTATTGACTTTATCGACTTTATCATTTATCAGAAACTACAGTTTTATTATTGTGTCATCATTCATATTCTGTACCGCAGTATCTTCATTAAATAAGGTTTATTTTATTCAATTGGTTCACTCCCTTCTGTCGTTAATGCAACAGCCCTACATCATAGCACCCAGCCTCCGTTACACTCCAGCTGGTGCTTCATGAAACGTGACAAGTGGTGCTTATGGAAAGTCCTGCCATTTGGTCAATAGTGTATTTATTCATACATGTGTGATTTTCATTTGTATTTGAGCAAACCCTACAGATTTTTCAGTTTAGTAAAGTCTGAGCACACCACTGCCCATAAATTTCTTTCTAAACCCTGGCCATGTGCCTCTACTCCCTCGTGCCCAACTCTGACTTAGCCCATTCATGTATGACTATTCCCACTATATCTGCACTCCACATATCAACGTGTTTCTTGATCCACCTTCCACTCACAGACAAGAAATTGGTGGAAATTTTTTACAGTCTAGGGTGGAAATACAGATGGAGCCATTTTCATTCATCCTGACAGTGTGCTATACAGTATCTTCTCATCTCTGGTCCACCGAAAAAGAGGTGCCCATGCATGTGAGACGCTCAGTGATTGGTGCGCCGAGAGGGGAAGGCACGAGCACCTTACACGCTTGCGTGTCCCATTGCTGTGAATGTGAATGGTGCAAAAGCATCTCACAGACACGTGCATTTTATTCTTGGCAGACAGCGCGCCGAGACGGGAAGATATAGCATGCTGTTGAGCTCCATCTGTAGTATCGAATTACTGATCTAAAGATAGTGTCCAGCTCTAGAGGTACGGCTTTGCTACTGCCACTGCCATCTGAGAAGAGAATCACTCTGAGGAAGGTCTTCAGCTCACCTCTTCCACATATCTTCATAAGTAGTAACCGGTGGGAATCTGGGTGCCTGTAAATTAATCCGAATTCCCAACGGTTACTACTCTCCCTCTTTGGCAGCCATTATCAGGACCTACTTCACTGTGATAATGAAGTGAAGTGGGTCCGACCAAGTTATGGCTAATATGTCCATTATCCCCATCATTCTCTACCTCTCCTCATCACCATCTCTGTGTTTACAAATTAAACTTTGCTGCAACAATCTCTGTTTGCCTACAGAAAATATGATATCTGATTGCCATTCACGTGGTTGTGCTCTCTATGATTTAGCAGTCACTAGGGAGCTGTCTGTATTGTTTGGCAGCCACATGGCGCACTAGTGTGCGGCATATAGTATAATGAACTTACTATATTTGCAGTGTCATTCATATATTTTGCAGCAGCCCTACAGTGCAGCCAGTACATATATATCTTGCATGTACTGCATATTGGCATCTCTTGCTGTGGCTGCCGTTACCTGGCTGCAAGAACTACTGACTACTGACTACAGCTGGGTGGTCAAATTTAAGTGTGTGCCCAGCTGTGTTGTCATATCAATTTGTAAGTGTGTATAGCTTACTTAAACTCAGTCAACAAGATGGCCAGTCAGCTGCTTTATCTTCGCAGTGTGTACCCAGCCTTACACTGTACAAGTGTGCCTTCCATTATGCACTACTGATCCTGTGCTTAGTGTTATTCCAATTCGAGCAGAGTGCTCATCTCCATTTACCACTGTCGCCAGTCCTGTACTCAGTGCCATCTCATTTACACCAATGTGCTTCCTCTTTCCAGCCTGCATTCTCATTGTGTGCTATAAGCTACCATCTTCAGCTATCTCCATGTCTTATGATGATACACCTTGCATTACCGCTGTGTGTTGCTCACCTCAAAATTGCTCACCATTGTGTAGTATTCATCACAGTCTGCATACCATTCTGTGTGCTTATTACTGCTGTCACAGTGCAGTATGCTATTCCTGTATGTACATATGGGCAGTACCGGGTGCCGGATGACGCTCCGACAGTGGGGATCCCGACAGTCAGTATCCCGACGTCGGGATCCCGACTGCTGGTGCACCGACAGGGGGGATCCCGACTCACTGGGGCTATTCTCCCTTGTGGGGGTCCACGACCCCCATAGAGGTAGAATAGAACGTGTTGCGAGCGTATCGAGCCACCGGGCTCGCAGCGTGGTGAGCGCAACGAACCTGCAAGGGGCTTCTTTGTGCTCGCCCCCCTGTCGGTGCATCGGCAATCGGGATTTCGCCATCGGGTGGGCAGTACTTGACTCACTCTCTTCAGTTTACATCAAACCTGCCTAGTAACCCTTAGCCAAGAGGCCAAAACGAATCCAATGATGCAGTATTTGCAATATCTCTCCAAACAACGTCTGATAATATCAGTTCTATTTCTCAAGTACTGCAGATAAATTCAGAGTACAGGGAATTTCCAACATGCCCAACCACTAAGTAGGCTGACAGTGTTTCTTATGAGTGTAACAGGCACTAGCCCACTGAAGAAGTGCATAATGGGGAGCAGAATAGCCTTTTCAGACACTAGTCCCTATCTTCAGACACTAGTCCCTAGCGGTCAGTGAGAATTTCCAGGTTTACTGTGATCCAAGATCCATGTTTATGTTACTTGATCTCCCTTTTTTAGTGTATGTGCGTGGTCTATTGCACACTGTACCTGCATCCAACACCTGTCAAACTGTCTTGCACCCACACACAAGATTATTGTTCTTTATGTTAAAGAGGGGCTGTAGAGGTATGCTGTATGTGAATGATGGAAGGTACATAGTTTCCATCCCATTGATACACAGGAAGTGTTTGTTATACACAGGGGCGGATCCAGGATAAAATGACAGGGGGGCACCATGATAAAAAAGGGTTTGGTTGGGGGAGGGGCGGTGTTAGTGGTGCCAGTGTACATGCTAAGAGAGTGGCAGGAGAGGGTGGGAATGGAATTAAAAATAGGCCCTGGCATTTAAAGTACGCAGGCCCACCATGGCGACAAGTGAAGGATGTAGTTGTGTGCGCGCCGAAGGCGCGCTCCGAAAAAGGGTGTGTGGCCACTCAACAGGGGCCGTGTCAACACCATATACAAGTTCTACACATTATGCAACAAAATACTAGACCCCATTATACTTGCCCCTTACACATGATGCCAAATGGAATGAGCCAAAATTTACATAATGCCACATGGATTGAGCCAAAATTCACATAATGCCACATGGATTGAGCCAAAATTCAAATAATGCCACATGGATTGAGTCAAAATTTACATAGTAACACACACGGATTGAGCCAAAATTCACATAATGCCACACGGATTGAGCCAGAATTCACATAATGCGACACGGATTGAGCCAAAATTCCAATGCCACATGGATTGAGCCAAAATTCACATAATGCCTCATGGATTGAGCCAAAATTCACATAATGCCACATGGATTGAGCCAGAATTCACATAATGCCACATGGATTAAGCCAAAATTCACAATACACTTCATAAAAAGGGACATTGTCCACCAAAGGCGTGCATTAAACATTTACACCATAATGTCCATTACACGTTAAGTTACACGCCATTATGTCCATTATGTGTTATGCCAAACACCATAATGCCTATTAAAAATTGTGCTACATAAGTGCTGCTTCTCTACATGCTCATTGCCAAGGGTTCCATGCTCATTGCCAGAGGTTCCATGCTCGTTGCCATGTGGGATTACATGCTCATTGCCAAGGGGGAATACATGCTCGTGGTAAATGGGGGACAGCCGCCGCCAGGCAGAAGTGATAGCCACTGACAGTGGCAGAGCCTGGCTATATTCAGAGCACTGCAGGTCCCGGCTATTTGAAATAATACCCCTTTCACACCAGAAAATGCATTCCCAGGTTGGCCCCTTTTACACCAGCCTAGTCCCTGCATTTTCTGGTGTGAGGGGGAGAGAAAACCACCCCTCCCTCCCTTTAACCAGTTATCTAATTTAACCGGCTATAGCTTCGGAACCAACTGACCCATATACATGAGACAAGTATTATATTGAAGAACTTTTGAGTGGGCTTTGAATGATTTTGGTCCAGTGAAACTGGAACGTTTGGTTCCAGAGTAATCTGCCATCAAAGAACATGAACAGCCATGAAATTACATATCAAAAATAAAAAAAATCAGTTAACACACAATATCTCTGGAACCGATTGACCGATTTGGACCAGCCTGAAATCATATTGAAGGCGATTGGAATTGAATGAAATCAACCACAAGCTTCTGTGATGCCAGGGCTGGAACTGGCAGCCGTCGGAACCGGGTAGGGGTCGGAATTGACGGGTCCCATATTATCCTATGGGGAAAAAACGTTACAGGTTTGCCAGGTGATATCTCCAGTTCCCGGGGGGCTAGAGACACGGGGCTGGGCTCGTTAAAAAGCCCTGGTCCTCAGCTACAAAATAAATGACAGGGGGGGCACGTGCCCGGTGCCCCCCCCTGAATCCGCCACTGGTTATACATGAATAGCTTCTGCAGCCATTGTTCCTACAGTATTACACATCTCTGCATCTTTCCAAGGGACTGTGGAGATTTGTACAAAGACCACTTTACAGTCCGACAAAGTGATTTGGACGACATGGTCTTTTAAAAACCTCTCATTACCATGTGGTACTGTAGAATTTACAGCCTGTGGGGCTTAACTGTCATTTTAATCATCCCAAATGCTTAATTGTTACATACAGTAACTTTACGTGTGAATGTCCTGCAAACTCATTGCTCAGTGTTATCAGGAATATGAATTTAGCGATGTACAGAGATATTGAAATGATCTAAGCGGATACTCATCTGCATTCACTGTCTGATAGACAAGTTACAGCAATTACATGTGTGGGTGGAATACAGTTTTCTATTAGTAAATCTGGGATTGCATATTCCTAAAAATAATTATCTGACATGTATTTGGGCTGAAAGTAAAAGTATCTTTTATGTGGAACCAACATGTTTTGGTGGTTAATATGTTTTCTTTGTGCATGGACACCAGGCCCCACCTCTGGAATGGAGTCCTGATGTCTTGGAATGTATCAGAAGGTTCTCCTTTGAGAGGACATTACCTTAGGACATTATTATTAACATACAGTGCCCTGTGGAAAATATATGTTAACTTAGCACTATTTTCAGAGGCTGACACTTATGCACAGGAACATTATACTTTTGCTCTGGTGCTTCAAAAAGCAAATTTAAGTCACTTTTGCTGCTACATAGTGACAAAATGTTACCTGGCAAAGATTAATTCAATCATGAGCACTCCTGACCTCATTCCAATATGAAGGAGCAGGGTTATCACCATCCTTCAGATTTATTGTGTTAATTTCTCTGGATGCTCATTCTTTGGATGCAGATGATACCCAAATTCACGTATCTTCTCCTGATCTCTCATCATATGTGTTGGCCCAAGTTACTGTCTTTTGCCTTTTAATCCTGAGTGTCCTCTCACCACCTAGTACTCAATTTAGCAAAAACATAACTAGAAATAATTCCACAAGTTACTATAAATTAGTTAAATTACACGTTATATCTCTTGACTACATAAAAAACAACCCGACAGCTCAAGCCCATCAATGATTCTGAACAGTTCTTTGCTCTTCACATCCAGTCTGTTTTCAAATCCAATTACACACATCCATCAAATAACTATCATAGCCAAATATCTCACACAAGTCACTGGAAAAACCTAAATTCATGCACTTATCTAATACATTGACTACTGGTCATCATCCCCCTACCACATTTTTCCTGTTACAGTGTATTTTGAATTAAATGGACAGCTCTGTAGGTCCATACACACTGGGCGTTTATGCCCAGTGTGTAAGGAAAGCGATGATCGCTATCATCGCTGGGGGGAAAGCCGCTTAGTGCATACACACTGATCCGCTTTCTCCTGGCGCCGTCAGTGGGGGGGAGGGGCTTTGCATAGCACAGAGCTATGCAAAGCCGTTCTCAAAGCCGTTCATCTGCTGGTAATACCAGCAGATGAGTGGCTTCCCTGCTCATCGCCAAGCGATACACACTGGGCGGCTTTGAGCTAAAAGCTGCTCAAACTGGGCGTTTTGAGCGGCTTTCAGCCAAAATTCGCCCAGTGTGTATGGGCCTTATCTGTTAGCCCATGAGCATATAATATATATATATAGAGAGAGAGAGAGAGAGAGAGAGAGAGAGAGAGTAATTGCGGGGCACAAAAGCAACACATTTCATAGATGATTACCTCCATTTCTTCAAGAAGAATTTTTATAAATGAATAAAAATGAATAAAAAGATGTTTCATAGTTTGTTTTGCACATTAGACTATACAATTGTGTGACTACACAAACATACTGTACACCACTTTTTTTTTAACTCCACAAGATCTGGGTCCTTCATTCACATTCTTCCATATGCCGTTATAGGACTTTATGTTGGCGGTGCCGATTCTGGGGAATGACGCCTCACAAATATCTTTTAGCCTTCAAACCTTTTAGGCTTTAGCCGATAAGTCTTTTAGTCTTTAACTGAAAACACATCTTTTCAGACAAGCATAGCAAATTCTATGAGTATTCATTGCCTTAGTGTGTACCCAGCTTATGCTATTCTGTCCAAATACCTCCCCTATAAGCAGTTCAAATACAGTGTACATGTGTCCTCTTACTACTGTATATCTAAAACACTCTACGACTGTAGTTACTTGCCCTCTTACTTGTTTGATGTTAATATCTACTTTACTTTTGCAGTATTACTATTTTATAGTTGGTGCTCTTATTTCTGTATAGCGCAAGTGTGTAGCGATGTTTTTATCTCTAAATATATTGTATAAACTTTTTATAAAGAGCATGTATACACAAAATAATAAAAAATGCTTTTTTTAATGTTTGTTTCTATTCTAGCTCTGGCCAGTAAACCCACGTATGTCAGCTACAGTAACCACGCTATATAGACAGCACTGATTGGAAATACCCTTGAACATTGGGAGGGGCCAAACCGGTGGTCACATAAGATGCCGCTCAGTACTGAAAATCGGGACCAGTCAGGATGGATAGTTAACCCGTCGTAGGACGGAGAAGCGCGTCTGGCGCAGACGAGAGAAACAAGCTGGCATCAAAGCCACAGACCTGGGCACATGAAATTCCATACATATTAAGGATCTGAAAACACATCATAACTTGTTACATGTTCCAGTTCAAATGTTCAGAATTGTATTAATTTAAAACCTTGTTTTTATTATATTTTTTGAAATATTTTTTTCATATTTATACATGAATTATTGCAATTTTTTGTGTTTTTATTCCACAGAAGCACATCTATTTTGGATGTGTTAATTTTATTGCATTTCCATATTTTTTAAATTATTACTGGTAAAAAGTAGAAACAGGATATTTTGATGTTCCCTATTCACTTTTGTGCCCACATTGTTTTCAAGAAAAAAATATAAGTTCAATTATTCTTGTGCTTTAATTGCAGTTATTCTATACCCTACCATCATGCCTGCACCCCTAAAACTCTATTTAATTACACTGAGTTCACATTATTTTTGCCATTGATTTTCCCTTTTGAAATACAGCTAAACATACTGCCTGTTCCAAATGAAAACTGCTTTTGCTCTTTTCTTCTATTTTAATGTCAGAATTCAGTTTAGAATGTAATTTCTAACTGCCAATTTATATCATTTCAAACTACGACATTAAAAGGGACACATATAAAAGTTGAGGTGGATTTAATGTAGAGACAATTATTAACATTTTTCAGAGACTTTTCTAACAAGTTTGCAGACATTGCACCTATTAGACCAAAAATGCCAAATATTACTAATATTACAATAGAGGCAAATGACCTTATTTCTAGACACTTACAACTGGGTCTGATTAGGTAACAGAGGTACTGTACCATTATTTTTTTCAACTGAATGAAATGACTTGACCTGATTATGCTGATATATTAAATATCTACACTTTTATTTTCCCTTTCCCTGCTCCATCCATATTCATTTCTTAATATATGTTTCCAAATTCTGTTTTGTCTTTTGTACTGCTCTGTTCTTTCTCTCTTGCTTTTCTTTTGCTCTTTAAGCAGAGAAAAATGTATAGGTTTCTTTGTGATGCAATGGGATTGAATTATTATTTTACGTTTCATTGTATAATTTTCAAGAGATAATTTGGCAAAAAATGATGCGAACAAAGAGATGTTCTGGTATGGCTCATTTACCTTCAGATTAGGGAAGTCTGTGTATGGCACTGTCTATTATCACCAAGGACCAAATAAGACCTTGTTATATGAAATGCTCACACATACTGGGCAGTATTCAATGAGAAAAGTTCTCCGTGTTTTGTGGAGAATTTGTGCTTTGTTCGCCTTGGACGGAGCATTTTGCTCTCCAAAAGCGAGCAACCATATTCAATGTGAAATATTCTCCGTCTTTTTAAGTGATTTTCTCCGTCTCTCTCCGTGTAGCAATTCTCCATCTTTTGATGGAGAGCTGGAATGTGAACTTTTGAACGTAAAGGTTTTTTTTTTAAATTTTGGTGTCAAAAAATAAGGTTTTTTTTCCTGTGAAGGGGCATGTTATTTTTATTCATGTGCTTATAGCACATGAATATATATTTAATTTAAAAAAAAAAATATTTTTTTACATTTTTTTTTTATTTTTTTTTTACACAGTGCAGCCAGCAGGGGGCCCGAGCGCTCGAGCCGCTCATTAGATATTCATATATTCACTGCACCCGAACGTAACTATGCACGAACGGTGCAGTGAATACTGGGTCCCCCGCTGGCTATAGGGGGGTGCAGCCTGGGTCCTGGAGAGCCCCCCTCCCCTCCACAGTCCTCTGGAGCAGCCAGGGAGACTTTAATCTCTCTGGCTGCTTCCGGCTCCCTGAAAGCTCCCTGCTCCCTGCAGGGGTTAAGACTCGCCGCGAGTGGCGGCGAGTCTTAACCACATTGAATAGAGGGAGCAGGAGTGGCAGCGAGCCCTCCGGAACACGGAGAGTGCATGGAGAGCGAAATAAAACGCTCTCCATGCACGGAGAACTTTTTCATTGAATACTGCCCAGAGACTGGATGTTTGAGGCATAGTAACTGTTCTGTAGATTTCTCTTGGTCAGTGAGATCAGAGATTTTCTGCTAATCCAACAGATCTGTAATCAGATTTATTCTGATTATCTCCATAAACTGTAGACTACAGCTCTTGCTTTTTCATATTTAAAAAATGAGAATGCATATTTTCCCTGTACATTTGTTAGTGTAAAAAGCTGGCTTCATTCAGCAATCAGATACCTATTAGGGGTATGGATCATTGGGTAGACAGCAGGATGGTCGACAAGCATTAGATCGACACCATTAGCTTGACATGCATTTAGGTCGACATGCAGGAAGGTCAACATGACTGTAGGTCAACATGGGTTAGGTCAACAGGGCCATTAGGTCAACACATGTAAGAGGTAGACACGGGGAAGATCGACAGCCAAAAGGTCGACATGGGGTTTTTCACATTTTTGTGTCCCGAATTTCTACGCAGTAGACATGGACACGGAACCGTAGCACTGTGTCGCTGCACTCATCATGCTTCGGGTACAGTGCCTCGCTACACTCAGCACACTATTTTATTCTCCCACCATGCCCTACTGGATGATAGGGCATGAAATACTGCCTGTCGGCACATGTCGCCTCAAAAACAATTTGACCTTTTGACTGTTGACCTTCCCCATGTCGACCTAATGCGTGTGTCGACCTAATGACTCTGTCGACCTAACCCATGTCGACCTACAGTCATGTCGACCTAAATGAATGTCGACCTAATGCTTGTCGACCACCATGCTGTAGACCTAGTGACTGTATCCCCCTATTAGTGGGCAGCTTTAGAAAGACCTCTTTACAACAAAAAGTTACTACTGCAAAGGCAACACTACTCTCACTGGAGCATAGCATGTTAATAATGTCTTTAGTAACTTTGTGGTATATACTCCCTACATGGGGAAAACAATGCTACAATTTGATTTCATTGCTAAAATGATCATATTTTAACATGGTGTCTGTTCCCAGAATTTGCCCCTCCCATGGTCAGCGTGCAATGTATTTACTGTATGATGAGAGTCAGAAATTTATTTTTCACCCTACACCCCATTGCAAACCTTGCGAGGTGCCTGCGTTTATGCAAAATTGTGTGTGCATGAAAATCACAGAGTCTTGAAAAAAACGTCTTTTCTTTCTTTTCTACCTGAGTGTTTCTAATAAAAGTTTTTTAAAAATAATAATAATAATGCCGGTGTATTATTTAGAGCGAGCTGGATTATTACATAAAGCAAATATTTCTTGGACATGTTATAGTGTCATATAATGAGAAATATTATAGTTTGGGCATTTAGAGGTACATTTATTAAAGCTTCTAAAAAATAAAATAGGTGATGTTGTCCATAGCAACATATTCTGTCAATCATTTTCTAGAATGCAATAGAGAAATGATAGACAGAATCTTATTGGTTGCTAGGGGTAACATTACCATTTTTCATCTTTAGAAGCTTTAGTAAAATTACCCTTTATAGCAGAATATTCGGTACTTGTGAGTTATCCGGGCTGCCGATTTTTTCATCGCGCCCGAAATCGGGCGAGCGCAGCGAGTCCGCGAGGGGCGGCGATACGCGTCCTCCGACCTTTTCATGCCCTACTATCCACTAGGGCGTGGAGTGAGAATAGAATAGTGTGGCGAGCGCAGCGAGCCACCGAGCCCGAAGCGTGGCGAGCGCAGCGAGCCCCGCGAGGGGACGCGGACACCTTCACAGGTATCCGCGTGCCCTTGCGGGCTTCACAGGTGTCCGCGTCCCCTCGCGGGGCTCGCTGCGCTCGCCACGCTTCGGGCTCGGTGGCTCGCTGCGCTCGCCACACTATTCTATTCTCACTCCACGCCCTAGTGGATAGTAGGGCATGAAAAGGTCGGAGGACGCGTACCGCCGCCCCTCGCGGGCTCGCTGCGCTCGCCACGCTTCGGGTTGGCGTCAATAGTGGGGTGGCGTTAACGGTGGTGGGGGGCCATGAAACATTTTTTTTAAAAACATATTGCCCAATTTCACATTGTAATTTTATTTTAACATTGCTGTCTATGGGAAATCGGGTCCATCGCGTCTTTTAACATTACTGTCTATGGGAAATCGTGGGCATCGCGTCGCGGCCCCTTATAACGGCCACGACCGACGGATGCCCCCGATATCGTGTCTTTTAACATTACTGTCTATGGGAAATCGGGGGCATCGCGTCGCGGCCCCTTATAGCGGCCACGACCGACGCGATGCCCCCGATTTGGAGCTAAATCGTGGGCATCGCGTCGGTCGGGTGTCCTTAAGTTAATCAAACTTAAGGACAAAATCGGCAGCCCGGATAACTCACAAGTACCGAATATTCATATGAAAGAATAATTCACTGTGGGATGTTGCATTGCCCATAGCAACCTGGGTCTATCTATTATCTTCTAGAAGGTGCTAAATAACTAAGAAGTAGACCTGACTGGATGATACGGGCAACATCCCATCTTCAATGGAACCCCATCTTAGTAAATTTACCCCTAGGTGTGCACAGTCTTCATAAACTCACTAATTCTCAACAATGTCATCCACCCAAATGTCCCGCATGCAGGGACTTGGAGAACCACAAGTTCCAGCATGCAGGGCATTAATGGGCCTGCTGCGACTTTTAGTCCCACAGCACAACCAATGTAAGATTTATGTCGGCTTTTAAACAAACCAATAGATGTAACCTGTAATGGAATGTACTATAACTGTCTCTAAGTGTAAGAAAGCAAATAGATTTTGTTGAAGTTCTATACACTGTCATGGACAGATACAGTATGCTGTACCATTATACACCTTTAAAAAATATTATGATGCAGAATGGAATGATCCGCACCCTTTCACTGAGACATAGGGCCTTATTCTAGTTCACTCTTAGAGGCAAATTCCTTCTTAGCTGGACAAAACCATGTGCATTGCAGGGGGGGGGGGGGGCAGATGTAACAGGTGCCGATAGAATTAGATTTGGGTGGGGTTTTTCTTCAAAGTGAGATCTATATTGCAGTGTAAGAATAAAGCAGTCAGTATTTTCCCTGCACAGAAACAAAATAACTCACCAAATCTGGGCCCTTATTCTGATTGACGCGGACTTTACCGCGTACTTACGGATCGCGTCTTTACGGCGTCTGCGCATGCGTGGAGAACGCTACGCGCATGTGCCACGCCTTGACTCGGTACCAGTTCGGCCAAATCCCGTCCAAAACTGTTCACCGCTATCAGTCGGGAAATAGGGGCGTATTATGGGCGTCATGCGGAATGACACATGGGCGTAGTTTCAAAGTGGGCAAAACGGGGCGGAAACATGGGCGGACACGGGGGAGTACACTTATGTTGGGGGGCGTACATTCGGAAACCACTCCGAATGCACGCGATCAAAAAGGGCAGAAATGTGCGGTGTCCACAAGTGTACTATTGCTTTGCGGACACCACTCGTTCATGCGGTAGGCGAACGTACGCCTAATGACTACAACCATTAACACCTGAACGTTAATGGTGTTTTGAAATAAATTCTTTATGCAAGTTCACAGTTGTTGGTTTTATTTGCACTTGAAACAGTATATGTGTAGATTGTTTATAATCTTTTACACAGGGTGTAATACAAACCATTGCACTTACATTGCTGTAAGGGTTAATGTGTGCAATGCATGTGTTAGGCATGCTTGTAAGGATATATTGGCATCTAATTGATTCCAATTCCAAATAAGCTGTTTTTTATGAGGATAGGTAATTGAATAAGTGGGTCATGTGATGTATTGCAGAAGATACTTCATAGTGGGTTGTTTGGCGTAAATACTCCGCTTACGGGCGGTAGCACCGCTTGGCTCCCGTTCGGATGCGGTATTTCCGAGCATACTCTGTAATACTCTGTAATACCGTGCAGAATCGGAGTGTTTCTCCCGCACACGCATGGTTTGTATGTCGTCCGTAAACACGCCCTGTTCTTAAAGAGTCAGTCCGTCCGAATGCGGAGGACACGTGGGCGTTTCTACGGACGATGGCCGCATGCGGCAAAACACCGTGGCGTGCGGACCGCTCCGTAAGAATGCGGGAATATCCGCACCGATCAGAATAAGGGCCCTAATTATCTCTGCACATTTTACAGCTGCCCCCCCTGCAGTGCACATGGTTTTGTCCAGCTAAGAAGGAATTTGCCTCTAAGAGTGAACTAGAATAAGGCCCATAAACTCTAAAGCCCCTTTCACATTGCAGTTTTAACACGGCATATTGCCGATTTTTAACTGCTTTAAAACGGTACCAGTTGCAATATGAAAGCTCCACAATCAATTTACCAGTTACAAAATACCGGTATTTTGAAAAGTGTTAAAAGCAGGATCCTACACGTTTCTGAGTCGTTTTCCCTGCAGTCTAAACAGCTCAGATGCTACAAATGATAACCACACTTGATCCCCGCCCACAAGCAGGAAAAAAACATTTAAACTGACATTGTATGCCGGGCGTTCTATGGGTGAAACGGGTTGAATCTGAAGGTACAAAAATGGTATTGAAACTGCAATATACCTTTTACAACATGCAATATGAAAGGAGTTTAACTGGCTTTTGACCCGTTTTAAGACACGTTTACAAAAACGGGTTGAAAGCAGGTTTTTGCAATGTGAAACCAGCTTTAGGGGGACATTTACTAAGATGTGTATTCTACTTCACATGTGATGTTGCTATGGGCAACCAATCAGATCACATAAATAAACATGCAAGGCCAAGGGTAGGCAAGTATGCAGTGAATTGAGGATTTAGGATTAGTGCTTTGGCATGGATAAATAGCCAAGTTCATGGCTATTTGATGCGATATGAGCATGGATGGATATGGACACATTTGCACTTTATTAAGTGAAGTACAGTAGTACTTTATACATGAATGGCTATGATGTATGAAAATAGAAAGAATAGAATATTACCCCAAGACTGAAATGTCAGAAAGCATTAATTAATTCTACAGTTTTGTAATAGCTGCAAGTTGTGGCGATGGTACAGAAGTTCCACATAATTAAACTTATCATACATTTGCTTTAAACCAGGACACTCATGAATTATCCAGGTTATGTTGCTGGCTGACTTAAAGTCTGTATTTCTCTAGGTTTTATTCAGGAGGAGAAACTGTGTAATTCACCAGTGTCCTGGTATAAAGGGAGAAAATGGTAAACCATTGGCAGGTTCAGGGCGGGCACCAAGGCACATGCCCCCCCCCCCCCCCCCCCCCCCCCTGTATTTTTTTTAAATGGGGCACTAGTTTGTTGGTAGTAATGCCTGGTTCAGCGTTCCATTCCTTTCCCTGATATGGTGCCCCCCCGTTATTGTGTTCTGGGTCCACCGCTGCCTACACATAATGATGCTTTTAGAGTGTTTTGCTGTATTTCTAGGCTAAAATGGTCTATAAACCTTGATTAAAGCGCAACGGAATCTGCTGCGCTATATAAGAAACTGAAAATAAATAAATAAATAAAATCTATATTCTTCTCATGCATAGTCTTAAATAAGTTAGAATGTAATTAATCAATGCTTTCTAAAGGCCTAAATGCACTAATTTTAGTAAATTGTTCTGCAATCAGAAGTGATTAAGAAGGAGCTTGTGAAAAAGAATTATTCTCTAATAGAGGTAATGGAGTTTAAAAAAAAATAATCAAACCACAAATGTATATATTAAAGATTGTTGGACAGAAATTCCTATATAATCCATCTCTAATATTGTATGTATTCTGGTCAGTGGGACAGTGCAACTTTTCAGATATTGTATGTATTTAAACAAACAACTAGTATTAGATGCTTTCCCACTCCTTACAGTCTATGGCACCTTACACTCTGTGATATTGCTATATTTTAATTATGTGATTAAATGTGAATCCCAGATGTGAATCCCAGAGTGATAAGGACCTGCTTGACATAGGTGACTAACCTTGATGAGCAGATTCATATCTTTGGCCAAATATATGCTAAAAACCACTTAATTTAAAAAAAGTAATATAGGGACTTCCGCTTACGGTTCATGGAGTGAGGTTCTCTCCCCAGGAGCTCCATGCACCACCGCCCTCGGACAGCGTTAAACAGCTCCCTGAGCCTTTTCAGCGGGATACCTCACCCACCTCTGCTGGGGAATCCACAAGGCAGCGGCACCCGCCCGGCTCTCCCGCATGCGACGGCTATTCAGCTGATCAGCCGGGAGCGGAAGCACTGTCCTCCCCGCTCCCTCCATACCTCACACTGCTGCAGCACCCGGCTTCAGAGGGTAACAATAGACCCGACCACCCACAACTACACACCCGCGGGCACAATCAGCTAATGGAGGCGCCTGGAGTGACGTCACTGCAGTGTGGCACAGCACTTCCCCCCTCCCACCTTGCAGCAGGTATTTTCAGTACTTGTGCTAATGAAGAGGGTCACTGTCACTGAAAAATCAAATTGGTATCCACTCCCATTACATCGCTGACATTCAGATGCAGGCCAAACAGCTCACTAAAGACAACACTCAATTATGGTCCAAATTTGAAGATGTGGAAAACAGGTCTCACAGGAATAACATCCGCCTAGTCAGCCTACCCGAATCGGTGAAAGGAGGTGCGCTCACCCACTTTGTCCACAACACCCTGCCTTCATTGCTGGGAATAGAGACGGTAAAGGACCTGGTATGGGAGGGACACAAGCTACACGTCTTCTAAGACTACTCTGCTGAGCTGTCCAGAGCTAGAAAAGCATTCTCCCCTATATGCTCCAAGTTGGCCACGGACGAGTGAAAATTTGGCCTACTCTACTCAGCGAAACTATGCATTTACAATGGGTCAGCATTTAAAGATTTCAACTCTCCATCCGATGCCTCAGCCTACCTTAGAGAACTATCGCATGGTGATTCCTCAGACATCATGGACATTGCTCCCTGAGATACCTGTGTCGACCTTTGCTTCTCTAATTGGTGAAGCCTCTGCTGGAAAGGCCCTCCTGCACTTTTTGTCCTTACACCCCATCCTTCACTTTCTCACCTGGGACAATTATGAGACCTGACAAATAAGAAGCGACAAGATGCCATACCTACGTGGACGCAAAGATTATATTGAAGGGTTAATTTATTGTTGTTCTATTACAATGTGTTCTCCTTTTTCTCATACCCCCCCCCCCCCCCTCCTGTTTACCATATCCCTATGGGGTTGAGGCGGGTTGCGGGTTGGGATTCTGGTTATATCTGTATACCTACCTAAATTGGCTTAGAGTTATATTTATATCATTCTGAGAGTTGAGTGGGTTTCTTAATACGAAAGTTTTTGTTTTCTTGTTATCCGATTAGTAATACAGGATTCACCCCTTTGTATCTGATGGCTATGAGGGTGGTCAGTTGGGCGGGCGCACCATGTCCGATATCAACCCTATTGCATTATGTTACTTAAAACTGTAGGAAGTCCAGCCCTGGATACTTGTATCCTACGGCTCCTAATACTTTTGATCTATCTTTATGTGTGTGTGTCCCCTCCTTCCTATTCTATCCCATCCCCCACGCCCTTCCTGTACATGATCCATAGCGAAGACATTTATGTGCACTCTTTGCTGGTTGCTGCTCTAGAAGAGAGGTGGGGTGTCAGCTCTGGGATGATTTACCCTTTTCCTTGGTACACCGCTTGATGCCTGAAATACGTATTTGTATGTGGAATGTAGGCGGCATACATTCCCCGGCCAAGCGGAGGAAAATATTGCTGTATCTTTTTGCAGGAGACACATCTGACAGCTCCAGAGACCTTGAAACTGGGATGCTCAGATGGTCGATAGCAGCTTCGTCTTCCTATAACTCCAAGGCACGCGGGGTGGTCATGGAGGAGAGCTCTTCCATTGGAGGTAACTAACACGTCGTCGGACGAGGGTGGAAGATATGTTATAGCTAATGTCACAGTGTTCAGGAGGTCTCTCACTTTAGCTAATGTCTATGCCCCGAGTCCATACTCCAAACCCTTTCTACAAAAAATGATAGCCCTGCTCACTCCCTATATTGATAAAAACCTGGTGGTGGGTGGAGATTTCAATCTTATCTCCTCGATCATCTTAGAAGGAACAAAATCTCTCACTGGGACTAACACTCTTCCCAGGGGGGGTATCCCCTTATTAACCAAGATGTTGGGTCTGGTAGATATTTGGCGTGCCTCACACCACACCGACAGGGATTACACTTGCCTTTCCACGGCACATGGCTCTCTTTCCTGCATAGACTACCTTTTCTTTTCTCATACTCTCTTCCCCCGATGACTGCTTCGACCATATCACCTATTTTCTTATCTGATCATGCTGTGGTTGCCTCCACAATGTTCTTCCCTGAAGATCCCGGTTTGAATAAATTATCAAGATTCCCGTCCAGATTTGACAAATCCACCAAACTTCAAAATATGTTGGGGTGTGAGTGGGAGGACTTTTCCTCTGACAATGTCGAGACCGCCCAGACCAACCCATCCTTATTCTGGATGACAGCCAAATCGGTGCTCAGGGATAAAATAATGTCCTTCACCGCGACCTCCAACAGAGAATACTCCAGAAAGTATGTATCACTACAAACTACATTGACTGACTCCTTTCGAATATTTAAGACATCTCCTTCCCCCCCTTCACAGAGAACAATATTTGTTGGCTAAATCACATTTAGAAGAATACTTATCGGAAATGGGAGACCATTACCTTTTTACTGTAAACTAATTTCACAAATTTGGGTACAAAACAGGCTGCCTTCTCACCACTCTGCTTAAGGGTTATCAGAAACCAGCTGTTGTACATCCACTATGCATGGCTGAAGGGCAATTAGCCTCTTCTAACAAACAAATTGCAAAAATCATGCAACTTTTCTATAAAGACCTATACACCACATCTCAGCCCTCTCACGATGCCCAGCCCCCTGTTTCTGACCCCATGAGCAATTTATGGAACACTCTACCCTACCTAGAAGTTCCGTCCATATTGGCAGCCTCATAACAAACTCCTATCACATTGGAGGAGGTTGCCAGTGCGAATAGGAACTTGAAACCCAACAAAGCCCTGGGCTATGATGGCGAGTTTTACAAACTTCTGATGCACAAAATAGGACCGGTTTTAGTCTCAGTCTTCAACTCTCTGTTATTCACTGAGTTCCCCCCCTTACATTTCAACTCTGTGGTCTTAAAGCTACTTCCCAAACCAGACCGCGACGTCTCCCTCCCTGGATCGTATCGCCCTATATCCCTCCTAAATTTAGACTATAAACTTATGACAAAAATTCTAGAAGACAGACTCATGGTAATCCTCCCCCATATTATACATCCTGACCAGACTGTATTCATAGCTAGGAGACATTCAGCGGTTAATGTTCGGAAAGTAATAGCGGCTCTGAGTGCAAGACCAATCCGCTGATTTGGGATTCCGCAATCATTTCCCTGGAAAAGGCATTTGATCTCGTTGAATGGCCCCACCTGTACTCCATGATGTCTCGCTTCCGTATCCCTGACCTCTTCATTAATGCACTCCGTATCCTATATTCATCCCTTAGCACTCAGATATCTTGTAATGGCTTCCTATCCAAATCATTTACAATTGAGAGGGGTACAAGACAGGGCTGTCCCCTTTCGCCCCTCTTATTTGCAATTGCGCTGGAACCTTTGGCCATGGCCCTGAGAGCTTCTACGGAGTATAAGGTCATTGAGATAGGTGGAGCAGAACTAGCACTTTTTGCGGATGATATGCTCCTTTTTGTTACTGACCCTTTAGTCTCGGTCCTGCCATACTGCAACTCATTGATGGATTTGGGAGGGTAGCCGGATACAAAATTAACATCACAAAATCAGAGCTATTACCCTTACACTGCCCTTAATCCACTATCGACACCCTTATTGCTTCCTCACCCTTTAAATCAACTCAGTCGCACTTTACATATTTGGGCATATCGATCCTGGGAGATGCTGCAGCCCTATACGGCTTGAACTTCCCTTCAACGATTGATAAAGTCGTTGCTAAACTGAAGGGGTGGGCCTCTCTCCCCTTATCAACCTTGGACAGGATTGCAGTGCTGAAGTCGGTGATATATCCAAAAATCTTTTATGTAATGCAACTTCTCCCATTTCTTCTAAGTAAATCCGATCTCCACCGCTTGCAAAGAATTATGACACGTTTTGTGTGGAGCGGAAAGAAACCTAAAATTGCATATGGCAAGTTGATTATGGACAGGTCGGAAGGAGGAGGAGCTGGGTTGCCGGACTTTTCGACCTATTCACTCTATACTCTTGCACTGCGCAATAGATTGGATTCACCTCAAGAGAGCATACACTGACTTAACATTGGAGGCAGCCATAGCATGCTAATGAAGAGGGTCACTGTCACTGAAAAATCAAATTGGTATCCACTCCCATTACATCGCTGACATTCAGATGCAGGCCAAACAGCTCACTAAAGACAACACTCAATTATGGTCCAAATTTGAAGATGTGGAAAACAGGTCTCACAGGAATAACATCCGCCTAGTCAGCCTACCCGAATCGGTGAAAGGAGGTGCGCTCACCCACTTTGTCCACAACACCCTGCCTTCATTGCTGGGAATAGAGACGGTAAAGGACCTGGTATGGGAGGGACACAAGCTACACGTCTTCTAAGACTACTCTGCTGAGCTGTCCAGAGCTAGAAAAGCATTCTCCCCTATATGCTCCAAGTTGGCCACGGACGAGTGAAAATTTGGCCTACTCTACTCAGCGAAACTATGCATTTACAATGGGTCAGCATTTAAAGATTTCAACTCTCCATCCGATGCCTCAGCCTACCTTAGAGAACTATCGCATGGTGATTCCTCAGACATCATGGACATTGCTCCCTGAGATACCTGTGTCGACCTTTGCTTCTCTAATTGGTGAAGCCTCTGCTGGAAAGGCCCTCCTGCACTTTTTGTCCTTACACCCCATCCTTCACTTTCTCACCTGGGACAATTATGAGACCTGACAAATAAGAAGCGACAAGATGCCATACCTACGTGGACGCAAAGATTATATTGAAGGGTTAATTTATTGTTGTTCTATTACAATGTGTTCTCCTTTTTCTCATACCCCCCCCCCCCCTCCTGTTTACCATATCCCTATGGGGTTGAGGCGGGTTGCGGGTTGGGATTCTGGTTATATCTGTATACCTACCTAAATTGGCTTAGAGTTATATTTATATCATTCTGAGAGTTGAGTGGGTTTCTTAATACGAAAGTTTTTGTTTTCTTGTTATCCGATTAGTAATACAGGATTCACCCCTTTGTATCTGATGGCTATGAGGGTGGTCAGTTGGGCGGGCGCACCATGTCCGATATCAACCCTATTGCATTATGTTACTTAAAACTGTAGGAAGTCCAGCCCTGGATACTTGTATCCTACGGCTCCTAATACTTTTGATCTATCTTTATGTGTGTGTGTCCCCTCCTTCCTATTCTATCCCATCCCCCACGCCCTTCCTGTACATGATCCATAGCGAAGACATTTATGTGCACTCTTTGCTGGTTGCTGCTCTAGAAGAGAGGTGGGGTGTCAGCTCTGGGATGATTTACCCTTTTCCTTGGTACACCGCTTGATGCCTGAAATACGTATTTGTATGTGGAATGTAGGCGGCATACATTCCCCGGCCAAGCGGAGGAAAATATTGCTGTATCTTTTTGCAGGAGACACATCTGACAGCTCCAGAGACCTTGAAACTGGGATGCTCAGATGGTCGATAGCAGCTTCGTCTTCCTATAACTCCAAGGCACGCGGGGTGGTCATGGAGGAGAGCTCTTCCATTGGAGGTAACTAACACGTCGTCGGACGAGGGTGGAAGATATGTTATAGCTAATGTCACAGTGTTCAGGAGGTCTCTCACTTTAGCTAATGTCTATGCCCCGAGTCCATACTCCAAACCCTTTCTACAAAAAATGATAGCCCTGCTCACTCCCTATATTGATAAAAACCTGGTGGTGGGTGGAGATTTCAATCTTATCTCCTCGATCATCTTAGAAGGAACAAAATCTCTCACTGGGACTAACACTCTTCCCAGGGGGGGTATCCCCTTATTAACCAAGATATTGGGTCTGGTAGATATTTGGCGTGCCTCACACCACACCGACAGGGATTACACTTGCCTTTCCACGGCACATGGCTCTCTTTCCTGCATAGACTACCTTTTCTTTTCTCATACTCTCTTCCCCCGATGACTGCTTCGACCATATCACCTATTTTCTTATCTGATCATGCTGTGGTTGCCTCCACAATGTTCTTCCCTGAAGATCCCGGTTTGAATAAATTATCAAGATTCCCGTCCAGATTTGACAAATCCACCAAACTTCAAAATATGTTGGGGTGTGAGTGGGAGGACTTTTCCTCTGACAATGTCGAGACCGCCCAGACCAACCCATCCTTATTCTGGATGACAGCCAAATCGGTGCTCAGGGATAAAATAATGTCCTTCACCGCGACCTCCAACAGAGAATACTCCAGAAAGTATGTATCACTACAAACTACATTGACTGACTCCTTTCGAATATTTAAGACATCTCCTTCCCCCCCTTCACAGAGAACAATATTTGTTGGCTAAATCACATTTAGAAGAATACTTATCGGAAATGGGAGACCATTACCTTTTTACTGTAAACTAATTTCACAAATTTGGGTACAAAACAGGCTGCCTTCTCACCACTCTGCTTAAGGGTTATCAGAAACCAGCTGTTGTACATCCACTATGCATGGCTGAAGGGCAATTAGCCTCTTCTAACAAACAAATTGCAAAAATCATGCAACTTTTCTATAAAGACCTATACACCACATCTCAGCCCTCTCACGATGCCCAGCCCCCTGTTTCTGACCCCATGAGCAATTTATGGAACACTCTACCCTACCTAGAAGTTCCGTCCATATTGGCAGCCTCATAACAAACTCCTATCACATTGGAGGAGGTTGCCAGTGCGAATAGGAACTTGAAACCCAACAAAGCCCTGGGCTATGATGGCGAGTTTTACAAACTTCTGATGCACAAAATAGGACCGGTTTTAGTCTCAGTCTTCAACTCTCTGTTATTCACTGAGTTCCCCCCCTTACATTTCAACTCTGTGGTCTTAAAGCTACTTCCCAAACCAGACCGCGACGTCTCCCTCCCTGGATCGTATCGCCCTATATCCCTCCTAAATTTAGACTATAAACTTATGACAAAAATTCTAGAAGACAGACTCATGGTAATCCTCCCCCATATTATACATCCTGACCAGACTGTATTCATAGCTAGGAGACATTCAGCGGTTAATGTTCGGAAAGTAATAGCGGCTCTGAGTGCAAGACCAATCCGCTGATTTGGGATTCCGCAATCATTTCCCTGGAAAAGGCATTTGATCTCGTTGAATGGCCCCACCTGTACTCCATGATGTCTCGCTTCCGTATCCCTGACCTCTTCATTAATGCACTCCGTATCCTATATTCATCCCTTAGCACTCAGATATCTTGTAATG
This sequence comes from Crinia signifera, assembly GCF_055691185.1. Lineage (NCBI taxonomy): Eukaryota > Metazoa > Chordata > Amphibia > Anura > Myobatrachidae > Crinia > Crinia signifera. The sequence continues at coordinate 150,645,788 of NC_139218.1, read as the reverse complement.
GCTTCCTATCCAAATCATTTACAATTGAGAGGGGTACAAGACAGGGCTGTCCCCTTTCGCCCCTCTTATTTGCAATTGCGCTGGAACCTTTGGCCATGGCCCTGAGAGCTTCTACGGAGTATAAGGTCATTGAGATAGGTGGAGCAGAACTAGCACTTTTTGCGGATGATATGCTCCTTTTTGTTACTGACCCTTTAGTCTCGGTCCTGCCATACTGCAACTCATTGATGGATTTGGGAGGGTAGCCGGATACAAAATTAACATCACAAAATCAGAGCTATTACCCTTACACTGCCCTTAATCCACTATCGACACCCTTATTGCTTCCTCACCCTTTAAATCAACTCAGTCGCACTTTACATATTTGGGCATATCGATCCTGGGAGATGCTGCAGCCCTATACGGCTTGAACTTCCCTTCAACGATTGATAAAGTCGTTGCTAAACTGAAGGGGTGGGCCTCTCTCCCCTTATCAACCTTGGACAGGATTGCAGTGCTGAAGTCGGTGATATATCCAAAAATCTTTTATGTAATGCAACTTCTCCCATTTCTTCTAAGTAAATCCGATCTCCACCGCTTGCAAAGAATTATGACACGTTTTGTGTGGAGCGGAAAGAAACCTAAAATTGCATATGGCAAGTTGATTATGGACAGGTCGGAAGGAGGAGGAGCTGGGTTGCCGGACTTTTCGACCTATTCACTCTATACTCTTGCACTGCGCAATAGATTGGATTCACCTCAAGAGAGCATACACTGACTTAACATTGGAGGCAGCCATAGCACATCCATTCTCTCTCTGTGCTCTTTTACACTCAAAAAATTCTACTATCACACCTCTAATACTCATCCACTCTCTTTTCTATGATACTTACCTGGGATGGATTAAACTACATAAAAAAACTCAAGTTAAATTATGTGGCCACTCCCTATATCACACTATGGGGAAACCCTTATTTTCTTCCTTCTCTACATAACTCTCATTTCTTGCTGTGGTGGGGGGAGGGCCTATGCTCGGCAAATTAGATGTTTGACCCAGGATGACAAATTCTACCTTTCTCTAGTGTGATAGAACAGGTTAAGATTGCGAATACCCACTTCTTTATGTATCTGCAAGCACAACACTACATACAGTCACTCCGATTAGACCCATATTTACCACTGCCAGGGTCAGAATTGGCAAAAATATTCAAATATTGGGAATTGCACCATATACCAAACGTATATACTCCCTTCTGATAACTCCCCCGTCACCATCCCGTTTTGCAACACTGGTAGACAAATGGAAAACCGATATACCCGAGGTTACCTCTGTAGACTCCTTATTCCTCCGTTACACCTCCATTATGAAAGTATTGGGATCTGCTTATCTACAAGAGGTACATTTTAAATATATACACAGAGCATATGTGCCTTCCTTGACTAGAGCATATTTTACTCCTACTGCTGATGGCCCCAAATACAGTAAGACACGAGCGTCCTTCTTTCACAGTTTCTGGGACTGTTATAAGGTACGTATTGTAGGTTTTGGAACAAGGTTTTATCTTTCCTTAATACCGGTTTTTCTTTGTCCCTACCGCCGTCTCCCATGGCTTGTTTATGCATACATTTTTGTAATTGGGACCATACACCGATTGATATTAAACATTTATATTTATTTTTCATAGTACTGTTCACTGTAGCCAAAAAGCTAATTTTGAAGCACTGGGTGGCTAAATCTGCACCTAACCTGTTTGCACTTCATAGGATGCTTCTCCAGCAATTGTACTGTGATCGTAAGGCCATCTCCCTTGCTACATTCCATGGCAGCAAACGTTTCCATAGTAAATGGGACTCTTATATATCCACGCTTGATCCTGAAAAACGACCCAAAATATTCCAATTCTCCGAATTTCAATCTTGGTCCCTGCTACGATCTTCTACTAGGTGTCTACAGTAATCCCTTCTTCCTCCACCCTCCTGCATGGTCGGGTCAGACTAATTACTGTCGGGCAGGTGGACCTGGGAATGTTTACACCCCCCCCCCCTTCATGTTGTACATCTTAATAATCTAACAGAGTGTGAGTAGCTTAATCATTGTTATTACCTCCTCTCCCCCTCCTTTCCTTCGACTTTACCTCCCTCTCCTCTTCTCCTTTATACGGATTTAGTTAGCTAATGTTATTGTCGCTCATCTTGACATGGTTATATTACACTATATGGGGATGCTCTGTTATCTATTGTATCAGCATTGTCTGATCAGTCCATACTGCTTCCCCAATACGGACCTTACTGAGAGTGGAGAGTGCTTTTGTCTCACCTCACAGTGAGACTTTTTTGTATATATATATATATATATATATATGGAAATTGAAATAGTTCAAAACGGCACTCAGGTACATGTAGGAAAGAGTGGTGCAAGGTCCACAATGGATAATGATAAACAGCACTTACCTATCCTGGGAACCAGGGTAGGAAACAGACCAGCACTCACGAAGTTTGAAGTGAAGAAAAAGGTGTATTGAATAATTCAAAGCATTATACAAAGTACAGTGCAGCAGGGCTGACCCAACAGCCGTTTCAACTGGATGCCTTCCAGTTTTCGTCAGGGGTGACGAAAACTGGAAGGCATCCAGTTGAAACGGCTGTTGGGTCAGCCCTGCTGCACTGTACTTTGTATAATGCTTTGAATTATTCAATACACCTTTTTCTTCACTTCAAACTTCGTGAGTGCTGGTCTGTTTCCTACCCTGGTTCCCAGGATAGGTAAGTGCTGTTTATATATATATATGTACGTAACTATGAATCACTGCAAGGTAGCACCTCTCATTACAAGCAGTCAGGGTGTGAAGTCTAGAGACCTCTTTCTTATATCGCTCCAGCACCTGCTCCCATGCATTCTGCTGCAACAGGCCAGTGTTTCCAACACCGGGCTCAGTGAGCACATCTAGCAGTGGCTCCCTAACCTACCATCTTTGCGGACACTCTCCCGATGACCTTGCTGAAGCCACATCATCGGTTGTTACAGCAGGCAAGAAAACCTTGGTAGGATGGGCTGTGTAAAACTGTGTGTAACCCAGTATACCAGAAGAGGACTGTATATATTGTGGCATACAACCCACCCTCAAACATACCTGTCCTGCAGATACTTTAAGGCAATTAAACTGTCTTAAGGAATTTGCACACATTTGCTTTCTGGGATTTACCGATATGATCCTGTGCAGTGTACATCTGCAGGTAGTGAAGTCCTTTTATTAGCGAGACTATTGATTGTATTATGTTTTAATTGCCATATTTATATCAAGATTTATTTACTGCTGTATTGGAGTGGAAGGCTTTCAACACTTGGTACTGAAAAATTTGTCATCAAACACTAGAGAAGCCAGATAGGGGGCGCTACAGCTAAAGTTTCAAATGATCCCCAGTCTGAAGCTACCTCATCATCTTCCTCTCCCAGGAGAGAAAATGTGTCTGTCCTAGTGGCTGATCCTGCATACTTCAGCTCCCAGTATTTATTAAGGGCTCAAGAAAAATCTGATCTCATAAAAATTGCAAGGTGTTGCTGACTTAAAAATGTCAGTAGATACTGCTCTCACACAATTATTACAACATCCCACTTGACTTGGTGAAGCGGAACAGAAAATCTCAACTTTAGAAGATGAGTTGACGGTAAAAAAACATGAATCAACTCCCATTACTTTTCAAGACAAATTGGAGGATCTTAAAAATAGAATCCTAGTAAATAATATATGCCTTTTAGAATTATACAAGATCTTATCCAACTAGTGTCCGAATGGCTATCCTCAAAGTTGAGCATCGAGGTGGACACCCATCCACTGTTGGTGGAGCTGGTCCACCAAATTGGCCCTGAAGGCCAGGCAAATGAGAAAAGACCTAGGCCAGTCATTACATGCATCCTCAATTATACCAATAATGATAAGCTGATGGAGGCATCCAGTAAATGTTCAGACCTTATGTATAGGGGTTCTAAAGTTTTTCTTTTTAAAACTTCTCCTACAATATTGCCTTGATGCGCCATGAATTATCCCCTGTTTACAAAGATCTGTTTATATGAGGTCATTGATTTGCCCTCTAGTATCCTGAGAAGCTGAGAGCATGCTTCAATGGCAAAGATCACTTCTTTCAATTTTCAAAGGCTGCTTCAAACTTTTTGAAAGCATATACACCAATATCTATGCAAGTTTCACCGCTTGGTGTTTGAACCACTTTTTACTTTATATATTGCACAATTATTCAACTAGATTTTGTTGTTTACCTTTCTTTTGCTTCACATGTATCATGGTTGCTATCTACATGTAGTAGTAATATGTTCTAACACTTATCATTTTACTTTATTAATGCAATGTTATAATTGTTATCTCTTATGTTGCCACTAAAAGTTTTGCAAATGTGTTCTGACTAGATGTGGTAGTAGGTACACACCATTCCCAGTCATTCTTTATTTTGTAGTTTGGGGATCCCTGATGTTATTTGGCCCTGTTGGTCATTTAATAGGTATTTTATTTAAAAAAATAAATGTTGACTGTCACAATCCTGCCAGAACTCAGTGTGTTTGTCCTGTCTTACCTGCCTGTCAGTCTTGTTTCTCAGCCTGCTGCAGCAAGATCTGAGTATTTGCTTGTAACGAGCACCTGGGTGATTCTGATTCAGCCATTAACTCTGTGGTTACCACTTGAAAGTTACAAGTTCCCTGTTGGCCCCATCCAGAGACTGTTCCAGGTGTGGCCATTCCCAATCACCCGGATGGCCAATCAGTGCTGCTCTGAGGGGTTATCCTCCCAGCCCTGCATAGACACTTTGCTTTTGCATTGTTGTCAATAACTTGGAAGGAAGCTTCAGCTTGTGTTCCTGCTTAAGCTCTGTGGTATTCCAGTTACCCAGCATTTGTATCCTGCTTCCAAGCATTCCTACACCTGTGAGCTTCCAAGACCCTACACCAGCATTCCTACACCTGTGTGCTTCCAAGACCCTGCTCAAGCATTCCTACACCTGTGAGCTTCCAAGACCCTGCACCAGCATTCCTACACCTGTGTGCTTCCAAGACCCTGCACCAGTGTTGCTACACCTGTGTGCCTTCAAGACCCTGCACCAGTGTTCACCTGTTCCTGCATTACAAGTACCTGCACCAGTGTTACCCTGTACCTATATCCAGTACCTGCTTCCTGTCTCAGCACCTGTGTTCCCGAGTCGCCTGCACCTGTGTTCCCGAGTCGCCTGCACCTGTGCTTCCAAGTTATCTGCACCTGTGTTCATCTGTGCCAGTGTTCATCCGTACCTGTGCTTCCCAGTTACCTGCACCTGTGCTTCCAAGTTATCTGCACCTGTGTTCATCTGTGCCAGTGTTCATCCGTACCTGTGCTTCCGAGTTACCTGCACCTGTGCTTCCAGTTACCTGCACCTGTGCTTCCAAGTTATCTGCACCTGTGTTCATCTGTGCCAGTGTTCATCCGTACCTGTGCTTCCGAGTTACCTGCACCTGTGCTTCCGAGTTACCTGCACCTGTGCTTCCGAGTTACCTGCACCTGTGCTTCAGAGTTACCTGCACCTGTGCTTCAGAGTTACCTGCACCTGTGCTTCAGAGTTACCTGCACCTGTGCTTCAGAGTTACCTGCACCTGTGCTTCAGAGTTACCTGCACCTGTGCTCATCCGTTCCTGCATTTCGAGTTACCTGCACCTGTGCTTCCGAGTTACCTGCACCTGTGCTTCCGAGTTACCTGCACCTGTGCTTCCGAGTTACCTGCACCTGTGCTTCCGAGTTACCTGCACCTGTGACCACTTGCACCCGCACGCTCCAGCATCTGCACCTGTGTCCACCTGTCTCTGCGTGCCTCAGTACCTGCACCCGCAACCACCTTCACCACTGCCTACAGTGCTTCCGGCACCTGCTCTCCAGTGGTCCAACTCCGTGCTTCCGGCACCTGCTCTCCAGTGGTCCAACTCCGTGCTTCCGGCACCTGCACTCTAGTGGCCCTACTCTGTGCTTTCCAGCTCCTGTGCTCCCGTGCCTCCTAGTAACTTGTCAGTTCCCAGCTTTCCAAAGACTTTTACAGACTTTCAAATGTCCCCTGTACCAGTTCATTATATGCAATAAACATTACCCATTTGTATCCACTTGCCTCCGTCCTGTTTCCATTGGGTTGTCAGCTAGCCACCAAGGTCACTCCCGGGTCCCAAATCCCCAGTCGTGACATTGACTCTCCTTATTGTTTTTTTTTTACTTACTGAGCACATACAGTATGTGAAATATGTTAATTTTTTTAACTTTTCATATAGAATGGTCTGCATTGCGCCAGCTCACGGTGGGGGAGATTCTCTAAGGATGTCCGCCCCCTTTCGCCTCTCTTCGCAATTATAATTATTGCATATGTTCTAACAATTATAGCAAAGGACAGCTCTTGCGTTAAGAGCTGTCCTTTGCGGTGAGAGTCGCCGGGTCCCAGCAGGCCCCGGCGGCTCCCCCCTCCCTCACACACCCGACGCTGCTGCTGCTGCACCGGGCTCTCCTCCTCCCTGCACCCGGAAGAGGATCAGTGCAGGGAGGAGGTCACAGGTCCGGGCAGCACAGCTCTGTGCTGCCTGGACACAGGTGAGGGGGGAGGGGGCGATGCGGGGCGGCAGGGGTCCGTGCGAGGCAGCGGGGGGTCGATGCGGTAGAAGCCCACTGGCTTCTATGGGGCATCACCAGATTTTTCTGGCGATGCCCCCTGCCGCGGTAACCCGGCGGGGGATGCTTACAGCATCCCAAAATGCGGTAAAAACCCCGATAACGGGGTTTTTACAGCATTTTTAGCTTAGAGAAACTCCCCCTGTAACAGGCGGATGCACTCATTTATATTAGAACCTGTTATTTTTCCTAAACAAGCAATCATGTCTTTCGTTTTACCCCACAGTTAACTCATACTTTACAATTTAGAAGGTCTCTACACTGTTATAAATTGATATGCTACTGAGTAACTGGGTATGTGAATTTATGTCTGCCTCTTTTCATAATAAAACTAGAAGAATCTTCCAAGTTTTAGAATGTGCCTTCCATGAGAAGTAATTGTTTTTTTACTGGATCCTCATGGTCAATATATATATATTTATCAAAATGTTAATGATGAAAAAAATCACCTTGGCTAACATTTATGAACCGAATTGCCCTAATGCATGCATTTTTCTGAATTGTATACATAATTACTAGGGTGGTCTGAAGGCCCTTTAATATTTGGAAGTGATTTCAATATTGTCCCGTTTTCTTCTCCAGATAGATCTAGTGTCCTGGGCATTTCTGGTGGTGGTGCACATCCTCTCTTCATTATTTAACTGAAACTATGCAATTTATAGATTGCTAGAGATTTCAGTTTCTCAGGGATCGGAAATACTCCTTTTACTCTCATCCACCAAATACATTTGCAAAAACAGATTACTGGCTGGTATCCCCACAAATATGGCACAGAATATCTCATTCTGGAATATATAATATTACGACCTCTGATCACCCACTGGTTCACTTTACAACTACAATCTCCTATCCATAGCTCACACAATGTTCTTATCTCAGTGCTTTGGAAGATTTTAAGAAATCGTTATTGTTCCATTTTACTTATGATGCTACCAATAATGAGCAAAAAGCTCGAAATATTATTCTCTTTTGGACTGCTTCTAAATCCATTATGAGAAGCCGTATTATAGCACATGTGACACATAAAGGAAAACTTATACCATACAAATATATTGTATATATATTTATATTTATTTAAGTAGAGATGTATTGCATATGAATGCACAGCAGGTGTGTCCTCACCACCATATACATATCCACCAATACATATATATCTATGTCTCTCTCTCTCTCTCTCTCTCTCTCTCTATATATATATATATATATATATATATATATATATATATATATATATATATATATATGTAAGGACCTTTTGCCACATCATTTTAGGAGGGGAAATACCATACATCCCTTGTAGGGGATTGGCATCTCCTCTTCTCATTACTTAGACTGGTCTGTGGGAAATAAGATCCTGAGCCAGTTGTCCTGTATGAATCAGCACTCATCAATTGGTGATATATTTGTATATATGGAGAATATAGATCATATATAATGTAATAAAGTTTTAATAAACAAATGAAAAATGCGTAAATAAAATGGTATAATTTATATACAGGTAGGATTAAAAAACAGGTTCCACCATAGGGGAGAATTACCAGAATTGATGGAGAATTTGATGTGAAAAAATTCTCAAAAGCGGTAACAGTCCCGATTACTATCACTAAATAAGGGCTTGCTTGGTCCCGGTAAACATCTCTCCTAATGGGGTCCACTGCCAAAGTACCGACACATTTTGACCCGCTCTTGGGTCTTTTTCAAGGAAGTCTGTGGTGTGTTAATGTTCATGGTGCTGGGCTTAGTATCTGTAATACTGGGAGCCAATCGTAGGTGCCAAAAAAGTCTGGCGTTGAGCCGTGGGCGCACCCGCGGCTTACTTCCGCCCCACTTTGTTTCTCTTATGCACCATTGCCCCACTTCTGGTTTATTGGAGCAGCTTTCGGAGGCTAGCGGCACAGTGGGAGTGTCATATAGCGGCTGTCAGAGATAGAAGTGTCATATTATGGTTGTTGGTGTCCCGCTTTGGATTAAAAGAAGTTATTGGATATTTTTCCTACACAAAAATAGGTACTTATATGTTAGTTGGGCGCCCACTAAGCTATTTGCTTAGTTTTACGTGTACGCTCGCCACGCTTCGGGCTCGGTGGCTCTCTGCGCTCGCCACAATATATAAGATCAAATCCATGCCGACATGGATAGTGGGGGTATGAGCGTACTAACTATAGTGGGCGCCCAACTAACAAAAAGTACCCAAAAGTCTCTTGGAGTTAGACTTGGAAAAAAAAAAAGAATTCCCTTTGTATTACAGATGCTGAAGTCCAAATATTATCTCATATGGATCGTCTAGCATATAAAAGAGGAATGCTGGAGAATAGTGTTCAAATGATTTGGCACACAGACAAGTATATATCATTGCATATTATACAGATAAAAATAGATACATGTATAAGAAATAGGCTTAAAAAAAAGAAGAATAATTTAGTACAGTATAAAGATTTAAGTGTGGCCCTTACTGACACGTACACAGCATATCAATCATCCCAGACCAATGCCTTCTATAAGAATGCCAGAAATTTATATGACACCCTCTCTTCTAAACATACCATTTTACAGTAGATATTACATTTGTATTTTTCGAATGATATCATGAAAATTATTAGCATTGTTATTGAAACACCTACCTAATCCCAAATATATAACCAAATTGACCTCAAATGACAAGGGAACCTTATTACACCCTGACCAGATTATGGGCCTTATTCTAGTTCACGCTTTCTGACAAAATCCTTCTTAGATGGACAAAACCATGTGCACTACAGGGGGGCTGATGTAAAATGTGCGGAGATAATTAGATTTTGGTGGAGTTTTACTTCAAAGTGAGGGTACTTGTGTACTAGCACGGTGCCCACGATAATTAGTCGTCCGATTTTTTTATCGCATCGCATTCCATACACCCGATGGCATGCGATGCAATGCGATTTTGACTAATATACGATATTAAATTGTATAAGCACCCTAATGGGTGCTTACAATGCTTAAATGCACCCCACGCCACCCCCCAAGTATAAACGTGAACCCGAAGCATGGCGAGCGGCGGCGGAACGCGTCCTATGACCTTTTCTTACCCCCACTATCCACGTCGGCGTGGAGTTGATGTTATAAAGTGTGGCAAGCGCAGCGAGCCACCGAGCCCAAAGCGTGGTCAGTGCAGCGAGCCCCGCGAGGGGACGCGGATACCTGTGAAGCCCGCGAGGGGACGCGGATAACTGTGAAGGTATCCGCGTCCGCTCGCCATGATTCGGGCTCGCCCCACTTTATAAGATCAACTCCATGCCGACGTGGATAATGGGGGTATGAAAAGGTCGTAGGACTCGTACCGTGGCGTGGGGGTGCATTTAAGCATTGTAAGCACCCATTAGGGTGCTTATACAATTTATAATTGCATCCCAGCATTGTATGCCATATACAATGCCATACAATTTTAAAATTGTATGACATTGTAGAACATCGGCCGATATCGCATCGCATGCGATATGGTCTGCGATGCGATGGGCGCCGCGCTAGTACACAAGTACCAAAGTGAGATCTATATTGCAGTGTAAAAATAAAGCAACCAGTATTTACCGTGCACAGAAACAAAATAACTCACCCAAATCTAATTCTCTCTTCACATTTTACATCTGCCCCCCCCCCCCCCCCCCCTGCAGTGCACATGGTTTTGTCCATCTAAGAAGGATTTTGGCAGAAAGAGTGAACTAGAATAAGGCCCTATGTGTGAGTTTCTTCACTACTATGAGGACCTTTATACTTCTGGCCCTGCAGACCACAATTTAGTTGTGATTTTTCTTAGACAAGCATGTACTCAACCTCCAGTATGCAGTAGTCTTATTGACCTGGTTACCGTGGAAGAAGTTGTGGGAATAAATAAATCCCTACCTTCTGGTAAATTGCTTGGCCTAGGTGACTTAAATTATGATAATTATAAAAATGTTACCCCAAACTTGAAATCTCTTTACGGGCCAGATGGACTAAGCCTTGAAAAGTGAATCATGGCAGTTAGGAGCTGATGGCTGGTGGCTTATCACTCTACATTTGATCACATTTTAAACTTAGTACATCTGGCCCTATGACTATCATCTCAGGTCACGCTACTGTACCTCCCCTCCAGTTCAATATAGCTTGCATTACTATACCCCTTAAGCCAGGTAAAGATCCCTCATTATTCACCTCATACTGACCCATTAAGCTTTTAAAACAAAAATGTGCAAATCTTAAGAAGTAGAGTAAATGACCCCTTCATTTATAGGCAGATACCATGTTATCAAAATGGTTAGTTTAATCCATATTTTGTATGCCATTCATGTTACCCCACTAATTGTCCAAAAAAGACTTGCAGTTCCTAAATACTAAATAAGTCTTTCATTTGGGCCAATAAACATCAAAGAATATCTCTCTATAAATTGATGCAAACTACTGAGATGAATTTACTATGCATCCAACGGTACTCCTTAGCAGCCAATTACTGTATACAATAGCTATGGATTACATAAACAAATGTTATCACTACCACTTTTTCGTCGGAGTAGACTAAATACTCATATACATTTAATGGCCTTATTACATACTCACCCTACCCTTATTCCCGTAGAACTTAAAGAAAATAATATTTTGGCAACTACTTGTAGTACATGGAGACAAAATAGGTCTCTCTTGAAATTGTCTCCATGTCCTACTCTATTACTCCCTTTGACTGGTAATCCAGAGTTTGCAAATGGCCTACCATCTCAATATATAATACATTGGATTAACCAAAATATGCAAAATCTGTACCAGATATTGGGCATTAGCTAACTGCAATCTCTTACACTACGCGATTTGAGCCGGATTCACCCCATAATGGAGGATCTGGCCCAGAAATCGGGTGAAATTGCCCAAATTGCATAGTGTATGACATCTGATCTGATCTGATGCGTGGTCCCATGTGCATCGGATCAGATCCGGAGGTCAGAAGGTCTGCACATATGATAAATCTTATGTGCAGCCATCAGTGCGGCAGGGAGCGAGGTCCCGGGAGCGGGGACCGGAGAGCAGGGTCCGGTCCGGGGGAGCTGCAGGCGGGTTATCAGCAGCAGTCAGGAAGCGGGGACCACAGAGCAGAGTCCGGGGAAGCGGCGAGCAGCGGGAGGATATAAAAAAATCCTATTCAAAAGACTAGGCGGCCTCTAATTGGCTAAACTCTCAGCCAATCAGCGGCCATCCAGTCCTTTGAATAGGATTTGTTTCTATTCTCCTGCTCGCCGCTACCCCGGACCCTGCTCTCCGTTCCACGCAGTGAGAGGGAGAATAGAAAAAATCCTATTCAAAAGAATGGGCGGCCGCTGATGGGCTGAGAGCTCAGCCAATAATTGGCCGCCTAGTCTTTTGAATAGGATTTGTATATATTCTCCCGCCTATCGCCGTGGGGACCAGACTCTGCTCTCCAGTCCCTGCTCCCCACCTGCCTCTACCACGGACCCTGCCCGCTACCTCTCTTGCCGCTACTTTGCCTATAGCTCCCCCAGAACCTGCTCTACTGTAGCTTCCCCGGTTTACATGTGAAAAATCGCATCCGATTTATCGCATGTAAAAAAATGGCACATCAAGTGCCATATCTTATCAAACTCTCCCGGGGTTGGCCTAATGTATGGGAGCCTTTATTCAAATACATGATAATTTTCTGGCTCTTACTATACCATCATTTCCTTATATACAAACTCAAAGTTATATCATTAACCCTTAGGGTGTTGAAGAATGTAGATATATGGGGGGAAATTTAACAGGTTGAGAGATTCAGAAAGTGAGAGATTTGATAAGAAATCTCCAGCAATCCTGTACACATCAAAATCAAACTGCTTTTGCAGTGTAAATGATTGCCGCTTTAAAAAAACCCTGGAGATTTCTTACCAAATCTCTCACTTTCTGAATCTCTCATCCTATTCAATTTCACCGATGAAGTGGATTGGACAGTGAACTACAGCGAAGTCCATAGACTGCTTTTCCACATCATATGTTTTCTCACATATTAATCCAGTTTTAGATCTATAGGAGATAACAGGGTAATTGACAAAATCATGGGTCCTCAAACTATGGCCCTCCAGATGTTGTGAAACTACAAATCCCAGCATGCCTCGCCACAGTTTTGCTATAAGGGAGTGTTAAAACTGTGGCAAGGCATGCTGGGCTTTGCAGTTTCACAACATCTGGAGGGCCGCAGTTTGAGGACCCATGGACAAAATGGATAGATACCTTTCTAGAACTAACCTTTCTTCAGATGACAAAACCCACTAATAAACAATTAATTTTCGCAAATATTTCGAAGTACAGAATAAATCATTTTGGATAAGGGATACTCAACCTGTAGTAAGTTTAACTTACCAATTTTTGTCAAATATTGAAAGGAGAATATACTATATGCCGGTGGTTCCCAAACTGTGTGCCTAGGCTCCCTGGGGTGCCTCAGGACACTTGCTGGGGTGCCTTGGGTTAGTGGACCAGGATCAAATCATATTATTAATGGTCAATAAAACCAGTGCTGGTGGCTGCCAATCATAATATATGTGGACAAACAGAAGCAAATTCTGTTCCTCACCAGATAACTGACATATACACACAATGCACTTAATTGAATTTTTTTTTTTTTTTTAATTCTCGATAAGAAGCATTTGGCCATAGGGGTGCCTTGAAAACATTTTTATGTTCTAGGGTGCCGTGATTCAAAAAAGTTTGGGAACCACTGCTATATGCTAAAGGGGATATGTGTCATTGTAAAATGGTGCCCTTGGCTCTGCTAGGAAAAGGGATAGGGGAATTACTTAATGACGTTATATGAAAATGTCAAGTTAAAAAAGTGACAGGTGTAAAAATCAGTATACATTCAAAAAATATATGGATTCCATTAATCAATATGGCAATAAAAGTGGAAGCAACAGTAATTTAACAAGTGCGTTACGGCAAGCTCCACTGACAGTAATAGTTTTCTTTCGATCTGAGGTGTAATCTTTCAGCGTAAAATCCCAATTTCACACCCTTACAAATATACATAGTTATAGTTAGTGAGGTTTAAAAAAGATATGAACCAAGCTCAACCTATTATTATATTTTACACTGCATGTCATGTGTTTTCTCTGGGAAAATAAAGATGACTATAAAACAAGTTCACGAAGTGATGAAAGTACTTCATAGTCTTGTATAATGCTGTAAGAGGGTGATTCATGTTCAATCAGTAAAAATGTCATCTTTGGTGGAAAGATACGGGAAATCACGATAGGCCGATAAATATTACCTTTATATGATCTTATTATATGTTATGCTATATCATTTTATTTTTTAAATAAATTAATATATATTTTTTTAATAAATGGTTAGATATCATTTTATCAGAACATTTTAAGGTTTCAATAATTATGTATACATTTATTGTGTGAACATGAAAACCTCAAATTATAGGCATGATTTATTCTATTTATAACTTAATTATGTTAAAAGCTGAGACATTTATTTATACTATTTTTGCAACATGTAGACATCCCTTCAAATTAATAAACTATTGAAATGACCATCAAATTAATGAGCCATAAAAGCAGTGAAAATCATTTGTGATGGGTTTAATTCTCTATCAGTCATGTCTCCTGTTATTCAGAGACAGAGCCTTGTGATAGCAATGTACCTTAACTGATATGATTTTACATTTATATTCAGATGGATAAGGTAAAATATTTATACCTGTATTGTAACTGTAAATTTTCATATGCCTACTAATAAAAAAAGAAACATGTTTGTTGCTCAATCGCAGACAGGGGCGCGAGAACATTTTTGTAGGTTGGGGGGGGGGGAGATAAAATCACAGCTTGGCACCCCCTAGATTGCTATATGTTGCCTTCCTGTGTTATGCCTCATAACAAAATCAACCTGGTTGCAGGTAAGGGTGACTGACTGCACAATGCCCTAGGGTGTGTGTTCACCCTTACCTGTAGCTCCATATAGCCTACCTATCGGCCCCCGGCTGATACTGACAGGGACGCCTGACTGACTTCGCTAACTACGTAAGCTTCGGCTAGTCGCGAATGGGTGGGATTACTACGCTGATACTGACAGGGAAGCTACGCTGACTACGTAAATGCCACCGTGAAACTACACAAGTACCAGGAATTCTGCTGAAGAGATGGACTTGGAGGTCATCATAGATTAAAAATTGTGTAATAGTGCACATTGCTCAAGTGCAGCAGCAAACTGGACACTAGCATGCATTAAAAGGGGAATGGATTCAAAGGATGCCAATGTGATAGTACCTCTTTACAAGGCATTGGTGAGACCACACTTGGAATATTATTGTGTTCATTTCTGGGCACCGCACCTTAAGAAGGACATGAATGAATTGGAACAGGTACAGAGACTGGCGACTAAGCTAGTAAAAGGTCTCGAATCACTAGAATACAAAGATACACTTAGGTGAACTAGGCTGAATATGTTTTCACTGGAGACACGGAGGTTGAGAGGTGATATGATTAGTATGTTCAAATACAGGATTGTGAATCATATGGAACTGGGAGATGATTTGTTCACTAACAGGCCGATACTTAGGACACTCTGGCATGTACTGAGGCTCGAGGAAAAGAAATTCCATACTGAATTAAGAAGAGAATTCTTCACCATTAGTAGTAAAATTCTGGAACTCCTTACCGGTAGGGGTGATTACAGCAACTACTGTTAATGAAATACCATAACTAACCACAATTCATATTCACTCCATCTAGCCTGTTCTAGCTACTTAAGTCTATTATTAAGTACTCAATCAATGTTTCAATTATTCCAATGTATAATGTATAAGAAACTGTTTGTTCTGCCTCGGACATATGCGGTATGTGCACTGGATGTACGGCTGTATTGTTTACAACTACATTGTTTGTAGATTGTTTCTCTATTTCTCTTGTTTATCCTAAAGAAACAAAAAAAATTATTCTCAAAAAAAAAAAAAAAACTGGATGCATTTTTGGCCACTAAGGGAATCCTATAGATATGACTTACTCAGGTCAGTAGTTACACGTTAGAAAGGTTGAACTCGATGGACTAACTTCTTTTTTCAGCCTTAATTACTATGTTAATATGTTATCAGCGCTATTTACATGCTGTGTTTTCAATCTCATAGTTATATATAATACAATTTCATAGTAAAAACAATACAGTAACAAAGGTAGCAATAATATAAACACAATGTAATATTAATATATAAAATAAATATAAAAAGAGGAAATATATAAAATATGTGGAATCATAAAGTGGATATACACAATCAATTAGTACATAAAAAAATATTCGTAAAAATGTATATAATAAAATAATCACCACAAAAGAACCTATAGCATATATATAGGTGTGACTAGAACCAGATTACTCTGCCTTTAGATAAATCATATAAATCAATATTTTTAGCAGATCATTGTAATATAATAACCCAAGCACCACTGATACAGAGCAAGAAAATATCCCAGAATTGGATGGGGGGAGGTATCAGGTTAATAATAGACATTATAGAGGAAAAAGATAATTGAAAAGTATAGTAACTTAAATATTCCCAGATTCTGTTATTTGTAGCTGAGAAGTTATGTAAATAATATGATAAAACCAACAATTAAAGATATAACAGAAGATTTGGAAGTAATGATATGTCACGCTAAATCTAGAAAATGTACAGCCTCTTCGCTGTATGCACAGATTAAACAGCAAAGAGGTAGATTCAGGTAGAGAACATACAGACAGGGATAGCAAGATGGAAAGAAGACCTGCCAGAGGTGCCAGAGGTGGTCCTTCAATCTGCCAGAGGTGGCCCTTCAATCTGTGCTTACAGTGTTTATTTGCTTCATATATGGAAATGCAATATAAATTGTTACATAGGGCGTAGTATACACCCAATAGGAGTTTTCTAACATTCCTAACTGTCTCTAAACAAAAACACTTTTTTTTTTCCAATCAACAATGTATGGCTCACTTGTATAAGGAAGCTTGTTTCTCTCAAAGAGATTCCTCAGTCTCCCCAGGCAGTCTGCACATACTGATCAGGCCGAAATCCCTGATTAGCCCTCTGCATAGCCAAAGACCCGAACTGGGGCTTTAAACAAAACATTTTAATGGCAGTTTTCCTGTTTCTAAAACTTGTAAGACAAGAACCTGGGACAAACATACCTGCCCTCAAACACTATTCCACTGTTCTTGTCACTATATATATATATATATATATATTTATATATATTTATATATATATATATATATATACAGACGTTTGTATGCCCGGCACTCACTGTTCCGATGGTAACTTGCTGGGGGTGCCCTCAAATGGCCTTTGCAGGTCCCAAATAGATTTCCGAAATAACTGCGGCACTCCTCAGGCGGTTTGAAGAAAATAAGAATCCTTTATTGGCACCCAATAAAGGATTCTTATTTTCTTCATACCGCCTGAGGAATGCCGCAGTTATTTCGGAAATCTATATATATATATATATATAGGAATAAAGAGAGAGATAGATGTGCGCTCTATTCACCAATTAATCGTCATACATTGGTATATAAAATGTACATTTATTCAGACTTTTCTTAACAATAAAAATAGAATAGTTTTTCAATAAGAACAAAGACAGTCATATGGATTCCAGATTCGGATAAGATGTTTTTTCAAGTAAATGACAGGAAGTGAATCCGACTTCAACATAGAATATGCTTCTTTAACAAACGAAACCCTACGCGTTTCGTCCCTTAGGACTTCATCAGAGCTCGTTGCACACCCACAGAAATTGGATATCACGTTCCTACCGTATCTATAAACCACTAACGTGGACTTCTGTGGTTGAGCAGTCCCATTTCAAGCTACATACCGGCTGAAAATGTTTATTTGTTAAACCACTAACGTGGACGTCTGTGGTCAAGCAGCTTAACCTCAAGCTACATATTGGCTGAAACTGGACCCCCCCCCCCCCTTTTTTCAAAAGTCCTATACCTCTGCAGGACAGAGGTTTTATCTGAACTAACGTGGTTAGTTCTCTTATCTGCTCAGCATCCATACCCAGCTGTTAATGTTGGAAGAATCTCTTATGCTTGACATTGTCCAGACTCGATTCAGATCTTCATTTTTGCCCCTGATGAAGTCCTAAGGGACGAAACGCGTAGGGTTTCGTTTGTTAAAGAAGCATATTCTATGTTGAAGTCGGATTCACTTCCTGTCATTTACTTGAAAAAACATCTTATCCGAATCTGGAATCCATATGACTGTCTTTGTTCTTATTGAAAAACTATTCTATTTTTATTGTTAAGAAAAGTCTGAATAAATGTACATTTTATATACCAATGTATGACGATTAATTGGTGAATAGAGCGCACATCTATCTCTCTCTTTATTCCTATTTTTTCCCACCTAGTACCTATATTAACAGCTAGGTACGATAGAAGTGCAGCCCATTACACGGCGCGGAAAAAGGATCACTAAACCCCATTCTTTTTCAATATATATATATATATATATAGTTCCGTGGGTTGACCGCACTCTCACTGGTGGAATTAAGTATTGGTGGGGTGCGCATAGAGGGTACTGGAAAGAATCCGTGCCGTCAAATCTAGTGGAGTTCTCCCATCAGGGAATGTGCACTCGCCACATTATCAAAGAAACAAGCTCTGATAAAATTCAAAAAGTGGTCTTTAATTCATATGAGGACATCAAACAGCTTGTGCCAACTTTTATAAGCCCAGACGTTTCGGTCCTACATGCGGACCTTTATCAAGGAGCATAGGCAGAAGTGGTCATAGGTATACATCAAAAAGTCAAACGCAGATCAGCATGGTGCAGGAACGCCAACCATGTTAAAATTAGAGGACAGCACAAATAAGCAAAAAAGTCTTTATATAGTGGAAAAAGTAATTTGATATAGAAAGGTAAAAAATCCATTTCCGTTAGAAAAATAGCGGAGGACACATCAGGGATAAAGTCCATGTATACAACGGTTACCACATCCAACAGAGGAATACATGATGGTCCAACCAGCAGGGTCACTGATGCATAGCTCTCCGACTGATGAGATTGGTTTCATTACTAGAATCGATACCCTGACAGTGTATATCGACACTGTTCATTTCGATCCATCTTTTGTTCATTTCTGGTTTTCCTACCATTTGAAAAGAATTTACAATAGAGTGATACCTTGTCACCCCTGAAGAAGTTCTTTAGGGACGAAACGCGTAGGGACATTTCAAGAAAACACTAGCTAAAAGTGGTATAAAGCACCGGACAATTTGATGTGAATTCTTCTATGAAAACCACTTGTTTTTATACTGTTACACAGAATAAACTTTTATATTTTTTACCAATGTTTATATGCTTTTGGTGAAACATCTACTAGCACACCTCTATACCCTTTCTTTCGTTCTATTTCCTACCTTTGTTAACAGCGAGTTACATAGAAGTGCAGCTACTCGAACAGTGCAAGAAAGGTCACAACCCCCCCCTCTCTCTCTCTCTCTCTCTCTCTCTCTCAATGCTGGGTTGCTTGCCCTGGTGCCAACAGGCTGGGAGAGGCAACAGTGTGCCACCCACAATATATATCCAAAAAAAAGGAAAGAAAGGGCACACAGGGACTTCGTTCAGCAGTTGAAAGCAAGACCAATTTAATCCATTAGTGGTCAATAATAGTCGTCAATGTTTCGGGGGCCTGACCCCCATCG